>NC_050575.1:180323866-180637795 GCF_011100635.1 Trichosurus vulpecula | reverse complement strand
GGGTAGAAGATTAATTCTTAAATCGAACAAGGAATAGAGGCAATTACAAAAGATAAAATAGATAATTTTGACTGCATGAAATTGAAAAGCTTTTACAAAGCTAAATTAATGCACCTAGGTTGAGAGAAGTGGTCAAGTGGGAGAAAACCCATTGTTTCAAATTTCTCAGATAATGGTTTGGTATCCAAGCTATATAAACAACTAACAAATATACAAGACCAAAAGTCAGTTCCCAGTAGGTCAAAGGATATGAAAAACAATTCTCAAAAGAACTGAAAATTATTAGTCATATTAAAGAATGCTCCAAATTATTACTAATAAGAGAAATTCACATCAAAACAACCCTAAGCAATCACCTCACACACTGCAAATTGGCAAAGATGACAATAGATGGGAATAGTTCATTTTGAAGGGGTTTTGGAAAGACAAATGCACTAATGTATTGCTGGTAGAGCTATGGATTAGCACAACCATTCAGGAAGGCAATTCAGAATAATAAAGATAAAGTAACTAAAACTTCCATACCCTTTGACCCAGATACTCCACTACTACACCAAGAATGTTGTTGATAAAAAGAAATGCTCTGTACACAACAAAATTTTTATAGTAGGACTTTTGATGGTAGCTGTAAAGACATGTTTTCTGGTAACTGTAAAGAACTGCAAAATAAACTAGTCATCTGTCAATTAGGAAAGAGCTAAACAAATTATAGTAAACAGATGTAATAGAATATTGCTGTGTTATAAGAAACAATGAATATGATAAATTTAGAGAAGTATGAAAAGACTTACATGAGCTAATAAAAAGGGAAGTAAACAGAGGCAAGAAAATAATATACACAATGACTATAATAATGTAAATAGAAACAATCACAAAAAAAATTTAAATGAATTTCACAAAATTTAAAGGAACAAGTTTGTCCCCAAAGAAGAGATATAAGAAGGCATTCCATGGGTATGGAGCGTTGCATATGTTGTTAGATTTTTTTCTAATGTACTAATTAATCTTGCTGTTTTTTCTCCTTTTTTCTTTAAAAAATTCTTTGTTATAATGGATTGCTTTCTAGAAGGGGAAAAGGAAGAGATAAAGGTGAAAATTTAGATCATGTAAAAATAAAAGATATCCACAAAATTTATTTTTAAGAAAGATCTCAATCAAGGCCTCCAAGAAGAATGGACAAAAATCACTAGGTAAGACATATATTGGTTGGAATCTGAACTTATTGAAGGGAAGAGGTAACTACATCAATGAGACCACAGGTCCACTGAAGTATCAGAAATATAAATATGTCACCTCACTAAGCTGCATTAACACTTTACAGAATTAGGTTCGTATCTGTTAAGGGAATTCAATGGTAAATCACTTTCCTTCAGCATGCTCCCACCCAGTCAGAGAATGGGAACTTCTAAAGTTGAGCTTGGTTCTAAGCACCCAATTAGTCACAGAAACCCAGGTGAACAACATAGTGCAACCGGAATTCTTTGAAGTGTTTACAATTGAAATAAACTAAAACACGAAACAATAGAAACATTCTCAGCACTCATTCCTCAAAAGAGTTTCCTCCTACTCCATTTTTCCCCAGCACAATCTAGGAAGGCATCTTCCCCCACTCCCCTCCAGAGACCCACCTGCATAATGGGAAAAACAGGGCAAAGTCACTGAAGCCTGGGCACTCCCACCCAGAGCCCAGCTGCAGACCTCATGAGTCAGGATCTAGTTGATCATCTGCTCCCACTTGCCATCAGCCACCCTCTGCTCAGAGCTCGTGATCCACACTCCACCCCCGGCTGCAGCTCTCCACAGCCTCTTCATAGCACTGGTATACCTTGGCAGTTTCCACAGCTCTGGTAGTTCACATCCTACTTATATTCAGCTAGTGACCTACTTGTCCAACTCATCCACAGAACCACTTATGCTTGGTGATGACATGACTCAGGTACCACTGCCATCTCCAACATATGGTTCAGATCCTACTTCTTCATTCTCCTTGTTCCTCTACCTGATGAGATCTTCTGTGCTGTCAACACAGCATTTCATTGGAATTTAAAGTCTCTGCTCCCCCACAATCAGACCAGGGCATCTTTAGGCATAGAGCATTATGGGAAATGTAGTGCCTACAGATGGGCTAATAATTGCTGCACAGCATGTCAAGAAGCATAGACTTTCCTTCATTCAATCCCTGTTACAGTTTGGTTCTATATTTGTATTTTTAAAAATCAGCTTACATAGGATAGTAAAGGTGTAGATAGACAAAAGTTCACATGAAAAAGATTAAGAGCGGGGTTACTAGACATCAAACTCAATATATCAATAGTTTGACATGGCAGCCAAAAAGCTAATCTAATCTTAAGACATTATTTTAATAGAGTGTCCAGAATGAGGGATGCTGCAGACTGTTGTCCTTAGTCTTTGTCAGAGCCTGTCTAGAGAATTGTATTTACATTTTGAGAATGCCATTAACCAAGTGGAACCCATTCATAGGAGGATAATAAGAATATTGAGAAGACTGAAGATTATGCCATATGACTATTGGTTGAAGTAATGGAGTATGGTTAGCCTAGAGAAGGAAAGACATAAGGGTTGGATATAATAGCAGTCTTCAAGTATTTGAAGTTCTATCACGTAGAAGAGGAGGTGGACACGTCTTGCTTGGTTCTTAAGGATTGAAATGGTAACAATGGATGTAAGTTGCAAAGAGGTACATTTCAGCTTGATATAAAGAAAAATTTCTGAATAGTTAGAGCCATCAAAAAGTGGAAAGGGCTGCTTTGGGTGGAAGTGATTTTCCCATGACCGGAGGCTTTTATGTGGAATATGGGGGACCATTTTCTGGTTAACAATTATTTGCTGAGGGATTACTATGTATAGAAGGAAGGAATGATGCAGTATATATGGTTAAAAAAAAAGGATGGGATTGAGAAGTGGGTTCTAGTGCCTAGCTATGCCACTAACTCATTGTGTGGCCTTGAAGAATTCAGTTTTAATTCAGCAAAAATGTTATTAAGTGCCTATTATGTACATGACAATGAACTCAGTGTCATGTACATAATACAAAGACATATATACAAAGACAACATATAAAGACAAAAACAAAACAGTCTCTGCCCTCAAGGAGTTTACATTCTACTGGGGGTGAAATATGGCACATATATGAGTAAATAAGTACAATGTATTTACAAAGTGATATGAAATAATTTTAAGAGGGAGAGATCCCTAACCGATGTGGGATGAAGAAAAGACTCATATAGGAAATGTCACCTGTGTTGTATTTTAAAGGAAACCAAGGATCTATGAGGTAGAGGTAATGATGAGAAAGCATTCCAACTGATATGAGATGAAGAAAAGATTCATATAGGAAGTGTCTCCTGTGTTGTATTTTAAAGGAAACAAAGGATTCTATGAAGTAGAGGTAATGATGAGAAGGCATTTCTTGATGGGCTTCAGTTTTTTTTGTTTTGTTTTTGTTTTGTAAAATGAGAGGATGGACCAAATAATCACTGATGTTTCTTCCAGCACTAAAATTCCATGATATGAAAGAATACAACATGATCTTTGTTCTCAAGGAGCTTATAGTCTGGTTGAGGAAAAAGATTGATGTGAAGCAACAGTGACTAACATGACAACAAAAGTGATAGATTAAGTGCTAAATTGTGTGGTGCTGGTTGGCTCTTGGTTCTGTAGGAGATCAGAGAAATGCAAAATGAATTAGAGATGGGGTAGTCAGGGAAGACTTTCTGGTGGAATAATAATAGTTCGCAGAACTTTAGGGTTTACAAAGTGTTTTGTATGTATTATCTCATTTGGTGTTCACAATGACCCTCTAAGGTAATTGATATCATTGACTCTCATTTTGCTGTTTATGAGGAAACAGGGTGTCAGAGAGTCTATTTTTTTTGCCAGACTTGCTAGCAATTTGTGTCTGTGGCAGGATCCAAACCCTAGTCTTCCTGATTCTATATGCAGTGCTCTTAGCTATGCCTCAAAAGATAGTCAGAGATGATCTGGAGAGGCATTCTAAATTAAAGGAATTCTAGTAACCTTCTATTTTCCTATCCCGGACAAGTCTGAGAACATTAACCTCACCCTTGTTCAAAGAAAATAAGGAAGAATATATACACACATATATGCACATATATGTATGTGTGTGTTTGTGTATAGTTCAGTCATATTCCATCCTTCATGACCCCATGGACCATTCTGTCCACAGGGTTTTCTTGACAAAGATACTGGGGTGCTTTGCCATTTCTTTCTCCAGAAGATTATACCAAGCTGGGGTTAAATGATTGGCCCAAGGATCACACAGCTAGTAAGTGCCTGAGGCTGAATCTGAACTCAGGTATTCCAGATTCCAGGCCCAGCACTCTAGCCACTGAGCCATCTAACTGCCATACATATACATATACATATACATATACATGTATGCATATGTATATGTACACGTGTGTGTATGCATGTGTATATATATGTGTACACATATACACATGTGTATGTATTTATGTGTGTATATATGCATATATACACATACATGCATATACATATAGATCTTGGGTTTTTATATATACACACATATTTGCTTTTGTGCATGTGCGTATGTATATGTATGGTATTGTGTATTAATGCATTTTATATATATATATATATGTGTGTGTGTGTGTGTGTGTGTGTGTGTGTGCATGAGATGAAGGGAATAGACTCAAGTCTCAAAGGAAAAAGGTGAGATTGAGAGTCAAATTTGAAAGTGAGTGTGGAAAAGGAGGAAAATATTCCAGTTTTCATTACTGCTCCCCTCCATTCCATTCCACAACTGTCCAAGGTCCTGAAAAGCCCTGGCCTTGTCTGCCACAGACGCATATTTGTACTTTATCTTAAACAAGGTCATCTTTTATTCAGAGCTTCCGTGCCCACTCTCAGCATCATGGCTTTTCAGTTTGATAGACAGTCGATAGATCTTGACAGTCATTGCTCATTAATTTACTGAAAGGTTCCTGTCATTAGCTTTGACTTAAAGAGGTTTCCATTTATTTCCACTACCCTCTCTAAAGACCAATTTGTTCAGGAACTAAACAAATGGTTCCTAAAATGCTTCCACTTTATGGAAACACATAAGCTCTGCCAGTTCTTAGCACCTCTGTGGCCCTTCTCTGCCTCATTTTGAGTCTTTTGGATATGACAATTTCATAATCCTTCTCTCTCCTTTCTTTCAAGGTAGCACTAACTGCTCATCATGAAGAGAAGGCAAAATTTGGCTAAATTCTCCTTGACTCCAAGAAACTTCTGGCCTAACTTCTCCTCTGACCCACTCCACAATGGATTCCTTTCAAGGAGTTTACATGAGTCAATTGTAACCACAGAAGAAGAAAAGATCAAAATTCTATGTTTCCCAATCTCTTGACCTCACAGGGGAATGCCTAAATGCAAAACAGCAGCTGCAACTTTTAGCATCTCTCTCCCTCTAGAAGTTTGCTTTGATGCTGCATTCTAGTCTCTTCTTTTGAAAACTGTGTATGAAACCCAGCCCTTCTTGGCTATTCATTCCTAAAGAGTGTGAAAAACTGGTCGTGTGGCATCCACCATAGAGAAGGAGCCCAGCTGACTATTCATCCAGTGCCAGTTTTATACCAGGAGGGAGGCAACAGAAGCAGCCAGCTCTCAGAGTGCCAAATCTACCCACGAGCACTTTGTGAAACAGGTTTATTCCTCCAAAGCCC
Source organism: Trichosurus vulpecula (assembly GCF_011100635.1). Lineage (NCBI taxonomy): Eukaryota > Metazoa > Chordata > Mammalia > Diprotodontia > Phalangeridae > Trichosurus > Trichosurus vulpecula. Next base: position 180,632,087 of record NC_050575.1, on the reverse strand, counting down.
AGAATGCTCAGCCTTGTACTGGACACCAGTATGTAAACTGGAGCAGGTAAGGGAAACCTGAAGTGGAATTTAACTTTCTGGGTTAGTGTGTGTGTGTGTGTGTGTGTGTGTGTGTGTGTATGTGTGTGTGTGTGTGTGCTCTGAATTTCCTAGGCATCCAATTGCATTTCTGAAGTAAGCTTCATCATAGCCCATATTTCTATAATGCATCAAGGTCGAAGTCCAAAGTGCTTTCTTCAAAATATTCCTATTACTATTAGTAGTATAAGTATTATTCCTCCTTTTAAATATGAGTGAAACTGAGGTTCAGTGAGGTTAAATAATAATAATGATGATAATAACTGACATTTATAGAGTGCTTTAAGGTTTGCTAGGAGCTTTGCACACATTATCTCATTTAAGGCTCACAACAGTCCTGTGAGGTGAGTACTATAAGTATTATTATCCCCATTTTACAGATGAACATACTGAGGCACAGAGTGAGTAAGTGATTTGCCCAGGTTCACATAGCCAATAAGTATAAGAATTAGGATTTAAATCCATATCCACCTAACTTCAAGGGCTGGGCCTGGAGTCAGGAAGACTCGTCTTCTTGAGTTCAAATCTGGTGTCAGATATTTACTAGCTGTGTGATCCAAGGCAAGTCACTTAACCCTGTTTGCTTTAGTTTCCTCATCTGTAAAATGAGCTGGAGAAGGAAATGGCAAACCACTCCAGTATCTTCACCAAGAAAATCCCAAATAGGGTCATAAAGAGTCAGACATTGCGAAAAAAAATGGCTGAATAATAACATCTTAACTTCAAGTTTTATGCTCTTTTCACTACTCCATGGTGTTTCTCATATTCTAACCTTATACTCCAATGTGCCAAGGGTCAGTGATCTCATTGGTGTGGACATTCCCTTTAGTGATACAGATCATATAACCCATCCCAGCCTACTTATCCGGTGACATGAGTTCAACACGGTGGTACACGCAATGTTCTAGGGATTCTTCTTCAGATTCACTTGATAATGCAAGGATATCAATGAAGCTGAGAGACTATACATTGATTATTCCCTTGTCTCACTTTGTGTCCAACCCACATACATTTTTAACTATGTTTTTCCATGATGGCATTTTTATCCTGTTGTTGTTCAGTCATTTCAGTCACATCTGACTCCTTGTGACTCCATTTGGGGTTTTCTTGGCAAAGATACTGGAGTAGTTTTCCATTTCCTTCTCCAGCCCATTTTACAGATGATGAACTGAGGCAAACAGGGTTAAGTGACTTGCCCAGAGTCACAGGGTAGTAAGTGTCTGAGGCCAGATTTGAACTCAGAAAAACTGACTCCAAGCCCAGTGCTTTATCCACCTAGCTGCCCATCCTTTGTCTTGTCTGTGTAATTTCTTGTCCCTAATGTGTTACAGGTAGCTCAAGCTTACCAGTGTGCCCTCCCATTTCCTTTTGGGTGATCCTCAGAGAACAGAGTTTTATTCCTGGACTAACACATTAAAAGTATTTCAATAATCGAAAAGAAAAATGCATTTTTCCAGGGCTTATCAATACACATGGGCCCATGTAACCGATATAAAGTTACTGTTTCGGGAACATACTGAACACTGAGGTGTGTCCATCAATGAGGATAATCCTCCTGTTCCATAAGGGGCCCAACAGTGACTTCATCATAGAGGGCTCTGTCAGAATCCTGGGCTGAATGAACTGTGAATCTGAATCAGATATTTTCCAATATCTGGATGATAATTGAGTGTTCCAATGTAAATGGACATGGAAAAGCTCCAACTTTGATCTCGACTCTATGTGGAGAGGTTGGTCATTTCTGAGCACTCCTTGACACATGGATGTGTAGTCAAACTGTAAGATTCTTAGGCCAGGTTCAACTTATGTGAAGATATGCCACCTCCTGCAAGGGGTGGGGAATTATGGGTATAGAGCATTGAATGTATTGTCAGAATTGGTGATATATTGGTTAGTTTTGTTGAGTCACTTTTTTCCTCTCTCATTTTATTAATGAGTAAACATGGTATAATAGCTAAAGAACACCTCTCTAAGACAGGAAGACTGAGGTTCAAATCCTGCCTCTGATATATAATGGTTCTATGATCCTATGTGAATCACTTAATCTTTGGGGCTGAATAACTTTCTAATATCTATAATATGCAGTGGTAGAAGGAGTTTACTCACTTGAGAGTTCTATCTGCTACTGAAATCACAGATCTGGTCTTCATCCATTTTCTCCAGGGGAAAGAAATGTGTTTGGAAATGAAGGTAATTTTTTAAAAAGATATTAATAAAAATAATTTTTAAAAATAAAATTATGTGTTAGTGTTAGCTTTGAAGTACTCTAATCATTGAACTGTTTTCCAGCAGATACTTTTTTTATTCCAAGAGTTCACAAAGCAGCTTTTCACTTTCAAAGGGAAAGGCTGGGAGAAAAGGTTCAACTCAGATTCTCATGCAAAAGTGACATTTCTCCCAGTTTCTCGTAGCATTTCCACTGGACTTCTCCTTTATACTTATGTGACACTTTCTTATATTGTAGTAATTTATGTACTTCTTTACCTCTTTAACATTGGAAACTATGAAAATTGGGTCTGTGTTGCATCTAGGCTTATATGCCCAACACCTAGCACAGATATATATATATATATATATATATATATATATATATATATATACACATTTTATTTCTTGGGGGGAGGGGCAGGGCAGGGGAAAGGAAGGAGTAAAAGCCTATGATTTCATCAATGTAAGGAATTCTTGAGGAAATTTCCCCCATAATATATCAAAAGTAGGATTTTAGCTTGGGTCTTCCAACTCCAAGACCAGCTCTGGTGTTTAATGAATATTTCTTTAATTTATGAGTAGAAAGGGCGCTAGACACAAAGTCAGGAAAACCAAGATTCAAGCCCTTCCTCAGACACTTACTAGCTGTATAAACCTGGGAAAGTCAGCTAATATCTCTGTGCTTCACTTTCTTCATCTCTAAAATAAGGAGGGTAGACTGGACGGCCTTTAAATCTATAAACTATGTACAATAACAATATCCTATCTTTAAACCTTTAAATTTATAATACTATGATTCTCCCTTTCCCTTCTCAAGATCCTTTTCCACCCCCATCTTCAGTCTAAATCATTTGTCCTTGGTCAAATACTAATTCCTGGAGATCTTGCCAAAGCTGCTTCTAAGATGGCAGCCATGGTCTCTCTCTTCCATCTAACCTACCTGCCAACTCTATTTCCAAGTCTGACTGAACAGTCAGACTCATTATCCAAGATACAAGAGCGCCAAAGGCAACAGCACTGTCACCAAACATTTTCCAAGTTGTACGTGGCTTTATAAAGTATTTGATTCATCCCTTCTGGCAATAAAGTATGGTTTCTGTACTATTTTCCGTGCCTCTAACATGCTGGTGCTTGTTGATATGAAATCTTCTCTTGATTCTGCTCCAGAATAGCTAGAATCTACCCCCAGGGAAAGGGGACATCCAATGGCTGGACTTTTTGGATCTAGAGCCTATAATCACCATTATTCCCTTTCCTTTATCCACTCATCATCAAAATAAATAAATAAATCTGATCCCCTCAGCTTGCTCTCAGAATGTTTTTTTTTTTTAAAAATCGAAGTGCTGAATTACTTGCTTTTCCTTCATCACTCATTTCTAGCCTTTTCCCCCTAGCCCTAACAAAAAAGTTACCAAATTTTTCCCAAATTGAAATGATGCTTTGGCTCTGATATCTTGACCAAATGCCCCACTATTTTCATATTTCCTTCTGAAATCCCCCAGAAACCACAGAGACATAACTCTTACTGAAAACAACTCTTAGTAAACTTTCCATTGAATTCAACTAAATTCAACAAACAGTAATTGCCAATAAACACAAGGCTCTTTGCTAGGAACTAGAAACACAAAAATTTTTTAAATGGTTAAGTCCCAACCAGGCAAACATCCTATGAGAAATCAGAGGAGAAAGACCACTTTTCCATTGAGAGAAACCAGGGAAGACTTCATGATGGAAGTGGTATCTGAGGTAGGCCTTGAAGTAGGAGAAAGATTTCAATCAATGTAAAAGAGAAAAGACAGAGAGAAAAGGACAGAGGGAAGGAAAGAGAGAGGAGAAAGAGGACAGACAGAGAGAGGGATACAGAGAGGGCCTGAGGCAGAGAATCTATTTCAAGCATAATGGATACTAAGAATAAAGTTATCAAATATAGAGAGGGTAAGATAAGAATGAGAAAGAGAGAGACCAATCCAGTTTGTTTGGAATATAGGGTATCATGAAGGGAGAGAACATGAGGTAGGGTGGGATGAGGTGGATTGGAATCAGACCATACAGATATGCACAAACTCTGAAGAAGTAAGTCAATGTAAGTGAAAAAAATTTAGCAGTTGGAACTGGCACTGGAGCCCTATGAGGTAGGGTGATCCCCATCATTAGAGGTGTTCAAACAGAAATGAGTTAGATTTTTTCTTCTACTTCATCTTCTATTTCATTATTTTCTTCTATTTCATCTCCCTCTCTAAGATCATGTAACAGAGATTTGTTCAGACCTTCATAGGTGACTGATTAAGTTATAATTTCTCTGCCTTAGTTTCCCCATAGCAAACTGAACCCTTCTAACAGAATGCTCAGAAGACCTGTTAGCAAATGCTTGTAATGCCAGAGATGTTTTAATTCCCTGATTAAGTTCTGTTTTTTCTCCCTCTTTGCCTCCAGCAAAGAGACTAAGAGGGTAGGATGAAAAGAAGGTGCTTAACCAGAGGAAATAGCTTTCAATTGCATCTATTTCTCCACTTGATAAATATAACGAATGAGAGGGACCACCCATACTAACACTCCAGGTGAAAACAGCTCTCTGAACCAACATCCCAGGCTTTCTTCCCTTTGCTATTCTCACCCAGCCTCTGAGGCAACAAGGATGATAGTGAATAAGGGCAGAAGGGTGTCAGAGGACCAAAGATGAGATTCAAGCCTGGAAATAATAGAATACTAGAGTTGGATATGCCCTCAAGATCAAGGCTTCTTAACCTAGTGTCCAGGAATTTGCCTTTGCAAAAATATTTTGGTAATTCTCTTTGAATATGACTAGTTTTTTCATGTTTTCCTGAGGATTTTAGTTTATATATAAAAACATTATCCTGAGAAAAAAATCCATAGGCTTCACCAAACTGCCAAAGGGGTCCATGACACAAAGAAAGATTAAGGATGCCCCCCCACCATTTAGAAACTATGTAGTTCAAATACCTCTTTACAGGTGAGAAAACATAGAATACCCAGAGAAGGGAAGAGATTTGTCCCAGGTTGCAAGTGGAAGATGCCAAATTTGATCCTAGACCTCCTGACTCCAAACTTGGTGCTCTTTTCACAATGCCACAGGAAAAGAGTGTCTTCTTCAGCATCAGAGACGAATGGGGAGGAAAGAGACAAAGACTGGGGTAAGTGAAAGTCTTTTCCATTGGTAGGGTTAAGATTTTCTCCTGAATCTTGGCTCACATTGCCTCTATGCTATCATGGCCAATCTGAGATTCTCTTATGAAGAGTCAATTTCCCACCCCTGATATATAAATGCAAAGAGAGTGATAGTTGTTTTCATGGTGGTAAAAGTGAACTTTCAACATTTCATTCATATACACACTCGCATATGTACGCATATGCGTACATAAACATTTGGGTACAAATACATGTACATGTACATTATATACAAATATAGGCATGCATATCTATATACACATGCATATACACATACATGTAGGCATTGTATCCATGTATACACCTATGTGTATACACATACCACATACATACACATACACATACACATGCACATACACATACACATACATATACATCACTAATGTCAGGGTGCCAGAACTGCCCCCATTATAAAACTGCTATTCAGGAAAGGAGGGTAAATATGTTATAACCACTGTTATGGTGCCAGAGGAACAAGGATAACGCCATTGTGGCACTGAGATCTGGGGGACAAGGATCATCACTTTATCATGCTTGTGTTAGGGGTTTGCTCTGTCATATAGAAGCAGTTTAATTTGGTAAAAAACATAGGGTTTGACTAGGAATCAGGAAGCTTATGTTTGAATCCTGTTGCTGTTACAGTTATGTGCCTTCAGCTCTCTAAACCTCAGTTTTCTCATTTATAAAAATGGGAGAAATGATAGTTATAGAGGCCACATGATGTAGTAGATGGAGGGCTAGCCTCAAAACCAGGAAGCTATGGGTGCAAATTTTGCTTCTGACACACAGTCAATGTGTGATTCTAGTAAAGTTATTTAATTTCTCAGTCCTCTGAAAGAATGTCTAAGACAGAGAAGGTGCCAACCTGAACCGGTAGAGGCAATAAGAATGTATAACAATAAAATATATGTGAATAAAACCAAAGGACCAGTGCCTATCTCTATAGTTGATATCCCTAATGCCTACCTCACAGAGCTGTTGTGAGACCTAAATGAAATAATGTGGGTAAAGTACATGGTACAGTAGAAAGAATACTGGCTTTTGAGTCATAGCACATGGACTCAAATCCTTCTGTCAAGTCAATAAGCATCTATTAAGTATCTATTCCATGTCAAGGATTGTACTAAGCACTGGGGATCCAAAGAAAGGTAAAAATGCCCCTGTTCTCAAGGAGGTCACAGTCTAATGGAAGAGGCTACATGTAAACAACCATGCACAAATAAAATATATCTAGGATAAATTGGAGATAATCTCAGAGAGAGGGGGATCAGGAAAGACTTCTTGTAGAAGGTCAGGTCTGAGCTGGAATGGAATGGGAAGCAGTGAATCCAGGAGAAGGAAATGAGGAGGGACACTATCCATGGCATTGGAGACAACCAGTGAAAAGGCACAGAATCCAGAGATGGAGTGTCTTGTGAAAGAAACTGCAAGGAGGCCACTGTTACTTGATGAAAGAGTATGTGAAGGGGAGTGAGGTGTAAGAAAACTGAAAAGAGAGAAAGGGGTCAGGTTACAAAAGGCTTTAAAAGCTGGAGGATTTTATATTTAATTCTAAAGGTAATAGGGAACCACTGGAGTTTATTGAATGGGGAGAGAGAGAGGTAACATAGTCACAGGTGTGCTTTAGGGAGATCGATTTGAAAGCTGAGTGGAGGAAGGAGCAGACAGGAGAGAGTGTTGAGGCCAGGAGACCAACCAGAATGTCCAGGCAAGAGGTAGCAAGGGCCTGCACCAAGGTGGTAGAAGTGTCAGAATAGAGAAAGGAGTGTATGTGAGAGATGTTAAAAGTAACATTAACAAGCTTTGGCAGCAGATTGGTTGTAGTGGGGAAGAGAGAATCAGAAGTCAAGGATGACTTCCAAGTTGTGAGCTTGGGTGACTAGGAAGATGATAGTACCCTTTACAAGGAAGTTAGGAAGAGGGGAGGGTTTTAGGGGAAAGATGATGAGTTCAATTTTGGATATATTGAGTTTGCAATGTCCATGAGTTATATAGCCTGAGATATCACTGGAGGTCAGGAGAGAGGTTAGAGCTGGACAAAAAAAATATGAGGATCATCTGCATAGAGATGACAACTGAAATAGTATAGAGGGAGAAGAGAAGAGGACTCAGGACAAAATCTCAGAGGACACTCACTGTTGTAAGGATAAGGATCCTGCAAAGGGGACTGAGAAGAAGCAGTCAGACAAGCAGGAGAAGAACCTAGAAATAACAGTGTAATGAAAACTTGGAGAGAAGAGAATATCAAGGAGAAGAAGGTAAACAATAGTGTCAAAAGGCAAGAATTGCCTTGTGGTAGTGAGGGCCCAGATGAGATTATGTCTTTGTCACTTACTACCTATATGACTCAGGTCAAGTCTATTATCTACTCAGGATCTCAAGTTTCTTCATCTGTAGAAATGAGGGGACTGGGCTAACTGGACACTTGCAGCTTTAAAGCTATTGTCCTATGTCAATTACTATTATTCATAAACACCAAGGTTCCTCTAATCAGAGCTATGGTTTGTCCAATAACAATGTATGACTGTGAGAGTTGGACTTTAAGGAAAGCTGAGTGCTGCAAATTGTGGTGCTGGAGAAGACTTTTGAGAGTTCCTTAGACAGCAAGGAGATCAAATCAGTCAATTCTTAAAGAAGTCAATTCAGGCTGTTCACTGAAAGGTCAAATACTGAAGGTAGGGGGCAGCTAGGTGGCACAGTGAGTAGAGCACTGGCCCTGGAGTCAGGAGAACCTGAATTCAAACGCAGCGTCAGACACTTGACACACTTACTAGCTATGTGACCTTGGGCAAGTCACTTAACCCCAATTGCCCTGCCTTTCCCCCCCTCCAAAAAAAAGTACTGAAGGTGGTGCCACATGATAAGAAGATGGGACTCATAGGAAAAGACTTTGATGTGGCAGAGAATGAGATAGATAGCATCATGGAAACAATGAATATGAAGTTGGACAGACTTCAAGATATAGTACAGCATAGAAGGGCATGGCGCGCTATGGTCCATGGGGTCACGAAGAGTCCAACATGACTGAACAACCGAACAACAGCAAATGAAATCACATGTACAGTCCCTTTCCTAACAAAAATCAAAGTTCACATTTAAAAAGTGCATTCTTCGCAAGGACCCTGCGAGGTAGGTAATAAAAATATTATTATAGCTACTTTATAAATGAGAAAACTGAGTCTCAGAGAAGTGAACTACTTGGACTCCTGAGGGCTTCAGCCACCTGCAATGCCTGCCTCCTAGAGCGGAGAAGAGATGAGGGAAAGCTGTTTCTCTGTCCCTAGGGGGAGATTCTACACCAGGAAGAAAGAACATCTTTGGGGAAATTACATGTTGTTTTTGTATTTTCTCAGGGGCCTCTGGTCAAAAGAGAGTCCAGTGTGAGTGGCTTCAAAAGGCTGATAAAGTCCTCTATTCAGGAGTGGGCACTCACTGGCTCCCAGTCAGAAGGAACTGACTAAATCATCCAGCACTGTTCAGACTGGCAGATCCTTTTCAACCTACCATCCTTGCCAGCTTGCCAGTGTGGGGTGGGGGGGGCAGTGGGGAGTAGGGTAGCTGTAGGGCAGGGAGTGAGAAAGGAGGGATGGCTAGGAGAAAGGAGGGGGAGTAGGAGGGGGAGGATGCAGGGAGGAAAGAGAAGAAAAGAAAATTCTCAGGGCAAAGAGCCCACAGAAAGCTGGTGTCTTTCCAGGGCCGGCACGTGCCGCGCCCCCTGCCATGGGCACAGGCCTGCCAATCTGTTACACACACCCCTCCTCCCATTCCCTCCTTTCTACCCCCAACCCCCTGCCCCACTACCTTCTCTCCCTGAACCAAGGCCAAGGCCCTCAGAATGACTTTTTAACAACTTTCTGCACCATTGCTACTATGCTCTGCCCCAGGTGGGGCTGGATCCTAGGGCACTGCCGACCCCAGCAAGCAGGCTCTGAGCCAATATTTTAAAAGCCAGATACCAGTTTCCCTTTTGTTTGTAAGAACAGCCACTCTCTGACTTCAATAAGCATCTCAAGCTGGAGAACAGAACATCTAAAGGGATTCCTTACCCCAAGGCAAAGGTACTGGCTGCTGCAACCTGTTCTCTCCCCCATCCCCAGGCCCAGCTGCCCCTACGCTGCCCTTGAGGGTACTGGGCAGCCTATCTCATTCGAAAGAAAACATCCTCTTAAGTTTGAGTGACAATATATCTCCAAGTCCTTTCATATACCATCTCATTCAAGTCTGTAAAGAAGACAAGGTGGGTATTTTTAATTCCCATTTTAATAAACGAAGAAACTAAGGCACAGAGAGGTTAAACAATTTCCCCTAGGTCACACAGTGTTAGTACACAGCCCTCATCTCCTGGCTCCTAGATTAAGACACTTTCAATTACAACAATCCACCTGAACAGGTGAGAGATAACACTGTAACCCAAGGGTGGGGAACCTGCAGCCTTGAGGCCACATGTGGCCCTCTGGGTCCTTGGGTATAGCCTTTGGCTAAGTCCAAGTTTTACAGAACAAGTCTTTTTATTAAGGGGATTTGTTCTGTGAAGTTTGGATTCAGTAAAAGGGCCACACTTGGGGATCTAGAGGACCACCTCTGCCATCACTTGCTTCACTAAACATTATGATTCCTTATTTTCACCAATAGTCCCTTAGGCATTAAGGGTAGTATCATTTTACTCTCATTGCATAATACTTGACCAAAATATATACATTTCCAACCATTTCATTTCTATCTTTCTAGAATCTGACGGTCAAAATTTTGGCTTAATTCTGTTTTCCAACATTTGTGTGCAGGTGGTGGGAGAAGAGTGGTCAGGGGAAGTTGATATTTTGTTATGAGACATTATGAACATTAAAGGCAATAGAAAAGTCAAATTGTGTGACCTCAAGCAACTAACTTGACTTCTGTACACTTTCACATACGTACAACCTTGCTTTAATAGCACTTCCCACTGAATCACAGAACGCAGAAAGTGAGAGCTGGAGGGAACCTTAAAGATCATCTGTTCATGCTCCTTTCATTTTTGACAGGATGAAATGGAGGCCCAAAGAGCAAACGTGATTTGTCCAAGGTCGCAGAGAACTGATCACCACCATGCCTCAGCTGCCTTCTCCCTGCTCCCCTGTGGCTACTTTCTTTTATTGGTGACTTCTTCCTGGAAATTCCATTTTGAGGAAAGGTCTAGAACAGCCATCTTTCGTTCTCTGAATTTCACCACCAGGCATCACCTCCTCCTCATCATCTCTCCTCCCTTGCCACTCATTTCTCTTTTATATGTTGCCTTTCCTCATTAGAATGTAAGCTCCTTGAGAGCAAGGCCTCTCTATCTTCTTGCTTGCATTTATTTCTCCAGCAATTAGCACAGTGCCTGGCACATAGTTGTTGTTAAGTCATTTTTCAGTTGTGTCTGACTCTCCATGACGCCATTTGGGGTTTTCTTGACAAAGATACTGAAGTGCTTTGTCATTTCCTTCTCCAGTTCATTTTATAGATAAGGAACTGAGGCAAACAGGGTTAAGTGATTTGCCCAGAATCACGTAGTTAGTGTCTGAGGCTGGATATAAACTGCTGAAGATGAGTCTTTCTGATTCCAAGCCCAATACTCTCTCCACTGTGCTACATACCTGCCTCCAGTACATAGTAGGTACTTAAAATGCTTGCTAACTTGACTAGAAAGTGGCACGCCTGAGAAAACCTGAATAATACAAACAATGACTAAAAGAACCAAATCTTGACCTCTTTCTCCAGGCCCAATGAGCCTTGCAGAAGGGAAGTAAAGCGACTACAGTCAACCTAATCCCCCTAACCCTCCCCGGAAACAATCCAAATTCTTTTAAAAAATAACAAATCCAAACCTCGACGCACCAAACAAGTTAAGCATTACAGAGAGATAGGCTTAGGTTTGATATAAGGGAAACCTTAAAAAATCGAGCCAGCCAAAAGTGGAATAGGGCTTCTTGGGAGATACTGGGTTCACTTTAACTGGAGATCTTTATTTTTTTCTTTTCTACTTAATAGTATTTTATTTTTTCCAAATATGTGTAAAGATGGTTTTCAACATTCGTTTTTATAAAATTTTGAGTTCCAAATTTTTCTCCCTTCTTCTCTTCCCTCCCGCCTCCCCAAGACAGCGAGCAATCTGATATAGGCCATACATGTACATCATGATGTGATTGTAAACATATCTAACTGGAGATCTTTAAGCGAAGATGGGATGACAACTTATTAGGAATATGGTAGAGTGAATTTTCCTTCTAGGTTAGACTAGATGTTATCTGAGGTTCTTTCCAGCTCTGAGATTTGGGAGTTCTGTGCTCTGGATGCTTAACAAATGGTCCTGCTTATGGTACCACAATCTTCTATAGTCCATTATTGGACCAGAATTGAACAACTACTAGGTATAGAGTCCTGTTCAAGGTACTATGAGGAGTCACAAAGGAAATAAGACCCTCAAGGAGTTTATACTCTAATAAGAGACTTCCCACTCAGAGAGAATGGGAAATTCAAATTGCATGAGCTATCTGGGAAAGCAGATATCGAAATGGTTAACATTGGTCCATTGGGCAGATGACGAATAACTATGTAATAACCATGTAATTATGGTGTAGTCCCCAACAACACAACTATAGCCGATGAGAACAGGGTAATTATGAAGTTATTTCTGTCTCATAAACTAGCTTATTAGCATGAGATAAAATACAACCTCACGTTAATTAGCAATTACTCTTTGAGCTGTTTGGGGTTTGGAGAATAACTACTAAGTAGTCTCCAGGAATATAGGGTGAATATACATGTGTGTGTTTGTATGTGTATGTGTGTGTGCATACATACATACATATATACATGCATATATATTCCTGTGACCTACTTTTGTTCATTAGAAATTTTGCAAGAAAATTCAGTGACAAAGAAAACTTTCACATTCAAAATAAAACCTGAGATGAATCCCACCTAGATTCAAGGGACAGTGACCAATGTAGTCAAAGATTTTGCAGATCAAAGTGAAGCCCAGCACTGTGAAATGGATCTCTTGCATCCTAAACATGCTCTCTGGACCCAAATTAGGAGGAATGAAAGGAGGAAGGAACAAGAGCTATGTAACATGCTGTCTTTTCTAAAAGTCATGTCCATTTCTCTTCTTTCTCAAAATGTAGGATCTATAATAACCAAGAGGACTTATTTGAGGAAGTATTTGTTGAGAGAAGAGTCATGGGAAGAGAAATAGACCACACATCTATTTTCTAATCCTATCCAGTGCAATGTGATTCATTCACCAAATCTCCAAGTTGGAAAGGACCTCAAAAGTCATCTAGCTTGTATGTGCCTGAACAGAAAGCCCATTTAAACCATCCTTGAAAAATTCATATCCAGTCTCTGCTTGAATACCTCCACTGATGAACAACTTACTTCCTATTCATTTATTCCACTGTACTTTTGAAAAACTCTAATTGTTAAGCTGATTTCCATCACATCAAGATGAAATTTGAGCCTCCATAATTTTCAACCTATTTCTCTTAGGTCTTTTCTCTGGATCCACATTGTTGTTTGTCCTTTGTTTTCAAAGAGGGCCAATGACATCACTGGGGTGATATCTTGACTTGTGTGTAAATTGGATTTAAGTGAAGCAAAGTTCCACAAAGTCATCAGTCTCACTCTCTCCTCTTGAGTCATCAAAGTCCAGTGGCATGACAAAAGTTAAGATGACTAGTGATTGTCTGGGATGCAGTGGATGACCAATGAATGTCTTTGATGTCTGACCAAGCTCTAAGCACTCCATAGTACCTAATTCAGCCACCTTCATGCCTATTGAAACTGTTCTCATCCACCCATTCTGCTGAAGGAAGTCTTCACATGCTTGAGGTAGACATCCCCCTAACTCATCAGTGGGTTTGAGGCCTGTTGGTTATCCTCAACTTGCTTTAGCCTGTCTGCTGAGATGGTTTACCAGGATACGGACACTGTGCATGCTATAGCTTGTTGGAACCACAGGCAAGAGTTGGGTGAAAAGTAGACATCAAAGGTGGATGAGCAACCCTGAAAAGGGCTCAGCAAGCCCTCATACCAGAGGTACTGGTCCTCTCTGAATACCCCATACAATCCTTTGAATACTTGGAGACAAATATTATAGTCAACTTAAGTCTTCTCTTCTCTAGTCTGACCATCACTAGTTCTTTCAACTGATCTTCATATGGCATGTATCCTCACTATCCTGGTTACCATCCTATGGCTATGCTCCAGTTGATTGATACCCATCCTAAAATACGGCACCCTTGACTTAAGACAATATTCCAAATATGGACTGACAAGAGTAGGGGTCTGAAAGACTATAACCTCTGTTTTTTTGCACATCATATTTCTATTAATGGATCTTTATATCATATTAGATTTTTACCTACAATAGGATTAATATTGACTTATATTGGGCTTGAAATGCATGAAAAACTTTACATTTTTTTCACAAGAATCTTATTAGGTTTTTGTACTAGCCATTCTTTTTCCTCCTTGTATTAGCACTGCTGATGTTTTAGAACCCAAATGTAGGACTTTACACTTCATTTATTCTTACAAAGTTTTATCTTTTAGATTTGGCCCATCTTTTGAACCTGTAGAGATTCTCTTGGAGACAACATTTTAGCTATCTCTTTTGCATTTATATCATCTGCAGGTTTGATAAGTATGCCACATATATCTTGCTTTAATTTGAAATTAAATTTTTGAAAAACAAGACCAAGAATAGATTCCTGAAGCCTTCCATGAGAGGTCTCCCTACAGGTTGATATCTAAGTCAGTTTATTAAAAAATTATTTATTAATTTTTTAAATTTTTTTACAGGGGGGAAGGCAGGGCAGTTGGGTTAAGTGACTTGCCCAAGGTCACACAGCTAATAAGTGTGGTAAGTGTCTTAGGTTGGATTTGAACTCAGGTCCTCCTGACGCCAGGGCCAGTTTTCTACTTACTGCGCCACCTAGCTGCCCCTAAACAAATATTTATTAACTGGGTGATTGATCATGTTACTCCTTATGCTACTCTGAAAATCATGCTAAGGGGGTTCAGGAATAATACAGCCTCTAGAGCATAATTATTGGCCTCTAGACAGGACTTCAAAGGAAAACAGCTTGATCCAAACTTTCCTAAACTCTTCTACATTCATTCACTTTCAGCCTAGTCAGGGTGAAATACATGGGGTACTAAGTTCAGTTCTAGGGATCTTTATTTTTGGAAGAACATTGACAAATTGGAGTGCACCCAAAGGAAGGTGATCAGGACATTCAGGCATTTGGAGACCAAGCCATGTCAGACATGACCAAAGGAATGAGGTCCGAAGAAGACGCTTTAAAGAAATTAGAGATGTTACAGAAGGCAGAAAGTAGAGCCATGAGAGAGAGAAGATTTTTTTTTGAAGCCTAACCCTGACTTTTGCAGCCAATTAAGACCAGATAGACCAAAGCAACCTCACTTTTGAAAATCAGAACTTCTAATCACGGAATTTGAAATTACTAGTTGGCTGGTGAATTTTGTATTGCTTTTTAAGACATAATGAGCCAAGTGATATACAAGCTGCTTTTGAATTATTTTCTTCCATCCAAAAACTGAAATCTGTTCTTGCTTCTATGCAAAGTCACTCAGCAGCTTGGAATGAGAGAGGTGCTGGATATCTAGAGATCATATCAAGATGGAAGGGGCTGTTCCGTCTATGGTAAATAATAGGAATAGAGGGCCAAAGAAACTGTAAGCATCCCACCAACCTCTCTGAAGAATGCCAAGTGTAAGTGGATCTCACTACATACAACACAGAATCTCAAAATTACAAGGGACTTGAAAGGTATTTTTAATCAAAGTACTCCTTGCCTGTCAGAATCCTCTCTACAACACCCCTCACAAGTGGTCATGCAACCCCCACTTGAAGAACTCTAGTGACAGGGAACTCATTTCCTCCTGGGCAGCCCATTTCACTTTTTACCAGCTTGAATTGCTAGGAAGTTTTTCTTTCTGCTAAGCTAAAATATACCTCTCTGAAGCTATCCCAAATTGCTCTTAGTTCTGCCTTCTCAGGCAGAGCAGAACAGCCTAATCCCTCTTCCACAGGCTGACCCTTCAATTACTTGAAGTTGATTGTCATGGTTCTCCTAAGACCTCTCTTCTCCAGGCTAAATATCACAATTTCTTTCACCCAATACTCATATAGCAGGGCAGTCAGCCCTATGAAAATCCTACCCACCCTCTCTTGAATGCATTCCTATTTGCCAATGTGCTTCCTAATATGTGGTTCCCAAGAGCTGAATATAACACTTCAGAAAAGGACAGAGTCCATTGATGACTTTAATGTTTTTAATGCAAGCTAAGACCGTATTAGATTTAGGGACCTTGATTTCATTACTGATTCACATGGAAATGGCAGTCTACTAAAGACCTCTAGGCCTTTTTCACATGAGCACTTGGCCACATCTACCCTAACCTATATTTCTGCAGTTCTTGGATCCATGTGTGACTTGACCTCTTCAACAAGATTGTAAATCCCTTGAGTCCAGAGACTACATCTCACTATATACTTATACTTTATATTTATTTATTATTGTAATTATTTATTGCATGTTACATAATTATTATACAGTTATTTGTGTCTGTGTTATATCCCCTACTAGAGTATAAGTTCCATGAAGGCAGAGACCAAGTCTTACCTAAATTTTTCTCTTTCAACACCTAGCAAAGTGTTCTGCCACACAATAGGCACTTCATAAATATTTGTCGAATTTAGTTGAAATTTTCTCTGAATTTTTCTCCTTTTCCCCCTTTCTCAAAACTCCTAGCACAGTACCAGACAGAGTAGATGTTTAAACTAAAAATGGTCAGAAACATTTCAATGTGCAAAGTTTTCAGGATGAGGAGATGAGGAATACAGCACAAAACAAAAGTCATATAAGGAGAAATGCTCAGAGTTGTGGCATTTCTAGCTCTTACCCCAAAGAATCCAAAATTTTGAAATCAATGATGTAATTACTATCAGCCAAGTATTCATCACCTACCTCTTCTTTGAATGAAAAACAGAATCTTAGCTCTCCTTTGGCATAGGCGACCTGTAAGATATAAAGAAAAAATATGCCAAATATTTAATCATGTTTCTACCCAAGCTTAGGGCAAGCCCTGAGCTTTATTCTATACATACAGAGGTAGGCATGAATCCTGATTGGCCAAGAGAATACTGAGCATGACACTATATTAGAGATTTTTGCAGGATACTTCAGAGTAAGACTTTGAGAGAGTAAGTTGAGAGAGGAAAGCTTGAACTTTTGAATGACTAATAGAATTGTCCAGAGCCAAAGACATATAGTGAAACCAGCCTCCAAAATTTTCCTTGACTTCCAGCACTAGTAACACTAGAGACTGCTAGGAGAAGACTTCTCATTGGTTAGATCATTCCCTTTCTTCTTGGTTGGACTAAGGTGTTTTATCTTGCTCCCAGACAAAGAGATCCTTTTCTATTATGATGTCTGTGTCTACGCTAATATATGTAACTTCTCCAACTTCTCTTTAGTGTTTTGTTGGAATAAATAGGATTAGTCACTATCTGTGATGGTCTTTTTAGAATATTCAGCTTTTGGTGGAAATGGACTAGGAGGATAAGCATATGCTACTGCTCTCATGAACAGTCAGGGAAGTGGCTTTTGTTTGAACCTAGACTTGTATACCTAGACTAGAGGCATTTGAGGAGTCGGACTCAATTCTAGCTGGATACCTTTCTTGGAGACTAAAAGAAGGATGTCCCAGCTTTGGTGGCCCTAGACCCTGCCCACACCTTCCCACCAAGCTAGGCTTCTGAGAGTGTCACCATGGCCCTCCTCCTATGCTTGACAAAGGTGAGTCAGATCCCAACATCTATCTTGGTGATGCAATCTACTAAATTCAAATGTGTGTGTATGCTGAGTATGGGCAAAGGTATCAAAAACATGCTAGTAAGGATAGGATAGTCATGATTGCTAGATCTCTTCTAGGCAGTACCAAATGATTCCAGTGATTATTGGGTGCCAATCTGCACATGTGAGTTTTGTTTCCAGAAATGTAAGAAAAACAAGCAGCATAGTACCCTTAGGACAACATTCCATCCAAAGTAGTGAGTTTCTTGTTATCTGACATGTCCAAACAAGAGGAAAATTGACCCGAGGATGTTGTAGAGAGAATATAATATACATATACACATATATATATATATACATGTGTGCATGTATGTACATGTGTGTTATATGTATATGTAGATTTGCAGATATGTATCTTTTGGGTTACATGGATGGAAACTGGGATCTTTGTGTTTATATATGTGTATACATATATACACACACATATGTACATACATACATATATGTGTTTTAGACATCCTCACAGATACATATAAATCTCATATATACAAATTATCAAGGCTTTAGCTTTGATGTATTTATAGAATTTAGACTGAGCTTTGAAAAATCCTTTGAGATTTTAAAAATTTGAATATATTAAGTACTTTGGATATAGTTGAGGTGTTATATAACAGAAATCACACTTTAATACTTCCACTTTTACCTACTATGTGTTTAATGACAGATAATTCAATCAACCTCTGGGCCTCAGTTTTCTCATCTATAAAACAGGAATGACAATATCTGTTGTAACTGCTTTGCAGATTGCTACCAGGATAAAAGTAAATTGGATGTTTAAAGCATTTTGTAAACATTACAGCTCTAAATATATGTGTATACATATATATATGTATGTATGTATATATATATATATACACATATATATGCTAACTTTATTGTTATTGTCCAAAGAGGAAACTGAGACTCAGATTAGATGGCCTCTTTGGGGCCCTTCCAAATCAAGGAATTGAGTCACTTTGCTGTCTTCATAGGAAACAAATGGCTATTCTTAGCCATGGAAAATACTCTACTCTCTCTCCTGTTTCTACCTTTTCTACTTCTGTATGTAGATGTCTTGCCTTCCCATGACTTTCAAATAAATAAAGACTCACAGAATACCAGAGTTGAAGGAACCTTAGCAGGCATCTACTCCAGTGCCTTCCCTGATGCATGAATTCTGTCTACAACATCCTTGGATCAATCACCCTTTTGTTTGGACACATCAGATAACAAAAAATTCACTACTTTGGGTGGAATGCTATCCTAAGGATACTATGCTCCTCATTTTTCTTACATTTTTGGAAACTCACACATGCAGAATAGGGTCCAATAATTACTAGAATCATACGGTACTGCCTAGAAGAGATCTAGCAGTCATGACCATCCTATCCTCGTGGGCATGTCTCTGAAAGCTTTGCCCACGCTCAGCATACATACACACACACTTGAATTTAGTAGAGTGCAGCAACCCAGCTGACTTTCCAACACAGCAGAACACATTTCTTAAATGCATGGATTTGTCTGTACCACAGTTCAAATTGCATCCACCAAAACATAACAGCTTTTTTGGGGGAGAGGCTTGATACAAAGCAGTAAGCTAGTGACTGGTATTAAAACAACCTGCATTTATCCAGCTGTCTCCTATTGTGTTTGTAAACTGCCCCAAGCCTCTCTGAAAGAAGACAATATATAATCATTCACTCTGAATGATGATGCTGGGGATGGGAACTGGAGTTTTCCCCTTCATTCCTTTAACAGACTTGTGAGGAAAAGCCAGAGCACCCAAATAACTCCCAAGTCCCCTGCTTCCAGGAAGGTTAGGCCCTAGAGAAAACACAATCTGCACACCAACCTCTGTCTCACTTTTCCAATGTCTCCCATACCAGTCCCCCAGCACAGACCTTCAACCCATCCAGGGTGGGCTTCTCCTTATCTTCAAACTCCTTTCTGTTGAGCGTTTGGGGCCCTACCTCCAGCCATCTCTTCTATGCAGTCCACCCTGACTTTTCCAGCCCACAGTGATCTCTGTCTTCTCTGACCTCTCATAGACTTTGATCACATATTCTCTTCTCTTATTTCTTTGTTGCTTCATTTGCATTTGTCCTGTCTCTCCAACTAGTCTGTGAGCTCCTGAGGGCAAGAATTGGGTCAGCTCTTTCTCTTCTACCCCTCATACACTGATCATAGAGGAGACATTCAGCCAGCTTAGAGGATCTCTAAATAAACAAGTTCACTATTTTAATTACGACATCTAAGGGACGTTACCCAGATTCCATCTTACACAACATTCTTCCTTCACTGAGTTTCCCTATGAAATCAAATTTTGATGCAATGTAATCTCTCTCTTTCCTTCTGAGGGGCATTTCATAAACATAAATCTCTTGGGCTCTATCCATTCTGGGCCTAAATGGAAAAAAAAATACCAACATTAAGGGAAACTCTAAGGCAGCATCTCCTCTAGTTTGCCCCTCTACCCCCAAATATACAAAGAAAAAAAAACCTTTCATGGAACCTGTAGAAATGGGCCCATGAAAAATAGTTCTCCATTCCATCATATGAAAATGAACATCTCTCCAGAGCCCCACGGGAAGCAAATGCTCTCCACCAGGAACCTGCGTATTTCCAATACACTCTGGGACTGAGAAGACTCTTAGCTTGGAGAGAAGAGATGCAGGAACAAGCCAGAGTCAGAATTAAGCAGTGGAGTCTCAACTGTTTAAAGATTTAAGGACCTGCCTGGCTGTGCTTTCGTCCTGTCAGCCCCAAAAGGATTTCCATTTTAATCAAACCTTGACTTCTTTTTCAATTAGCAATGTAGGAAGCTGTAGTTTATATATCCTCTCTGCATCTCGGCCTATCTATATTTAATGCCCCTATCACACACACCTCATCCAGAATAACTGCCTATCGCATTATGAATGCCAGAGGGGAAAGGATTTCATTTTATTTTCCACTCTGATCGATCCGATATTAAGAAATTGTTGTGTAGTCTTCATTGGGCGTTTATACTGTCTGTGTTTAACAGAAAGACCAAAGACAGGAGCACCACTTAGGAATAATAATACTAATTTCTATGTCATTTTTTAAGGTTGGCAAAGCATTTTCCTCATAAGAACACTATAAAGAGTTGACTGTGCACGTGTAATTTCCTTTTATAAAAAAAATGTACAAAAATCAATATTAGCCAGGCATGGAAAAATAAAGGCTAGAGAAGTTAAAGTTATGAATTACCCAGGGTCCCACAGTATCAGAGCGGGGATTCACTCAGTTCCCTTGACCCCAAGACAGATTTCTTTCCACTTCACTACACTACTCTTCTGTGAGGTAGAATTGAGAAACAGCCTCCTGTAGTAGATTGAGAGCTGGTCCTGAAGAGAAGAAGGTCCAGATTCAAGTCCTTCCTCTCTGAGAAGATGGCTGCATGATTCTGGGAAAGTCACTTGATCCCTCACTGTCCCCAGCAATTCTATTATAAGTTGCAAAGAAGATGCCAACCTATACTGGTTAGAGAAAGTTCTTCATTAGGAAATCCATATCCTGACAAAATCAAAGGTCCAGTCACAGGAAACAGAGAAATGCCATTTCTTTTGATGTCGCATAGGCCAAGGATAAGCAGGGTATCCATATTAATGATTATCATACAGTATTAATAATGCATGTGAGCAGTACGTACATATACACACATTCTGAGAGATCAATTAAATTTAACAATGCTCCTCTATGTAATAAGGAAAATTATATACGTGCTTGTGTGTATAAGGGTTTATCATTTTCTTCATTACTCAGTGTGGTGAAGCTAATTAAATGTTCATGAAGCACTTTAGGCCCAATTCACTTTCCTTCTGGAGTTTGAAGCCTCCAATGACTCAATGAGTGGCAAATCCCAGAATCAGGCCTTTTGAGTTCGTGGCACAAAGGAAATGGAACCTGTCACTGGGATGCTTGCTGCCATTCCTCCTGTCCCCTTCCTTGCAATGAGTAAGAGAGCCCAGAGATTGTGACTTCCCCACTAGAGTCAGGTTTATTTATTTTCAAGTTACAAATGCTTTTCTAGGTTTAGTGATATGACTTTAACACCTATGGCTAAAGTAAGCTTCAAGGAAGTTACAGCTAGGTCCCTGTGTCTCTTTGGACTGACCTCCAGTGACTTAAGGAGGCCCTTCTTCCAGCTGCATGGTTCTTCTTTCTCTTCTAGAACATGATCATGGGCAAAGAAAGTGTTCTGTGGCAAGACAGGAACAGTGGCTGACCAGTCCTGTACTGCTAGGGAATCAATCAAACCAATAAGCATATGTTAAGTGTCTACTCTGTGCAAGCACTGTTGGCACTATGAAGAGAAAGACAAAAATGAACAGTCTCTGCACTCAAGGAGTTTACATTCTATCAAAGTGATCAGAATCTTCTCCAGTCCTCCAAATTTTTTTTCTTTATCCCTCTCTCCCACCTCTTACCAAAGCCCTGAGCTATTAATAGCTCTGGTGAAGAAGGTTGGGATGGAGGGCTGGTGGCAACAGAATAGGTACTGTTGGTCAATGAATGACTAATCAGATTTCCAGAGAATTACTCGTAGACTATCAGTTATATTCAGTATCCAGATCTAAAACAAGTGCTGCATCCTTATAAATGACAGGTGTTGTCTATATTTAAGTCTTTGCTCTCAACATTGGTTGCTTTTTAAAAATTTTTTTCTGGGCTGCTGCTGTTTTTAAAAAATCTCCTAAGGGAAAAAAATGGTATTATGAAAAAAATCCAGGCCTAGATCTGAAGAATGGGCTTCAGTGATAAATATTATTACTTTCCAACCAAAGTCCTGACTCTTTAATCCTCTGTGATTTCCATTAAAAGCCCATCACTAGTGATATGGGTTAGAAAACAAAAAAATTTTACATAGACACATATACATACACACACATCGAGACTTCTATCGATCTGTGATCTCATCAGCAATGGACAGTCTCTCTGCTGCTAAAGATTGTAATCCATCCACATCTTCTCTTGTCTTTGTCTTTTTTTAAGTCTTCCACAGGGAATCTACTCAATGCCCTAGAGAATATATTCTGGAATTTTTACTATTTCATGGATATTGAAGCAGCATCTGAACTGTCCATCTGCTATTTGCCATTCCTGTTCCTCCATACATATCAAGCCTACCTCCTTTTCCAGTCATATGTATCTCTCCTGTCTGTAATGCTACTTACCATGTGCAAACCTTGGTGAGTGACATGGCACTGCCTCCTTACACTCATCACACATCTTTGCATTGCCCTTTGAGTCACCTGCAGTCTCAGTGCCACTGAGATGGTGGCCACAGCATCATTAGGAGAATACAGATGTGGAAAGGAAAGGCTTTTGTGTAATTGAGAGCCCTGTGAAGTTTCCAAAGCAGATCTGGCCCATTCTCTTCCTTCCACTCAATTCTGAGCTCAGCTCTTTGTTCAACTATAGTACATCTAATATATGTATCAATGGACTGACTCAATAGACTTTATGTCCCAATGCATGCCTTAATCTGGGAAATATGTATTCTTCATTTGCTTTTTTTTCTAGTGTTTTCCTATGGGGCCAAGTCAATCTCTTTTGAGTAAAGTATATGCTTCAAAAAATGTACATTTTTATATGTACATATACTATTTATTATGTCTATGTGGCCTACATCTATAAAACATAGATTGATATTCTTTGTCTGTTGTCTGGGCAAATTGGAGTGAATTGTCTATCAGACAATTTCATCCCCCTATAACTTCCTCTTATAATTTGGAATTGAGCTTAATAAAGTCCAGTTATAGCATGGCTTATCATCTCATGGATTTGTCTAAAACACAGATCAAGTCCTATCTCCAAACACATAGTAACTGCATTCAATAAAAATGTGCTTTAATACACTCAGACAAAAAGGTGGGCATAAGTTCTGTCCCCAGGCACGAACATTATTTATAATAATAGCACTGTATTGACATTCTAACCTTCCCATGACCAAAGAAATTCCCTTGCCCACTTAAAAAACTAAGATGTTCAGACTGGAAGAGACCTTAGAGATCATCTGATGTCTAGCCCATCACTTAACAGATGAAGAAACTGAGGTCTGAGGAAGGAATATGTCATAATGTGAGATCAGTGGGACTGAAGGCAGAAGATCTTGGTTAAAGGCTCACTTGTGCCATTTTCTTGCTGTGTGGACTACTCTGAACCTGTCTCCCATCTCTCACATTAGATGTATGCCCTCGATCCTTTCCAGATGCAATATTCTGTGATTCTATGAAATGACCTGCCCAAGGTCACAGAATGAGACAATGGCTGATCCCAGGTTTGCTGTCACCTAAGCCGGGAGTAATTTCCTTAGACTAGCTATCCCTTCTTCGGGGCTTTTTTCATTTGTTTGCACTTTGGATCACTGGGTAAGAATTAACCCTATACAAATTGAAGATGATCTTCTTTAGGTTGGAAGTCTCAAGCACTGTCCTAGAGTTCATACCAGGCCAAGAAAACACCAACCCTCTTCCAAAAGTTGCCTCGGGAGCAGAGACAGGGCAGCAGCAACAAACCCCACATTAGATGGATGCCACTGGAGGAGTGGGTTTCTCTCTCTTTCCCTCTCTCTCTCCCTCTCACACACACATATATACAACACAAAGACATATTTTCTACACTAAGCCTATGGATTACTGGCTCAGGCCTTAGCAAAAAAAAAAAAAAGTTGCTAGGCAACCAGCCAGGGGTTGCTATGGCATTTTCAAGAAGAGCAGCTGGGCCAATCAGTGCTAACTGCAAGCTGGTGAAGGCGTGAAGCCTCTAAATTTAATGTCAGTGCAGACAGGAAGGGAGGCTGTTGAGGCATGCATGATGCTGAGAGTGCGCTTGCTAAATGCAGACAACAGGGCCCCATGATTAGGACCAGCACACTAATGAATATTCATTGGGCTGATTAAAGCAAAGTCAATTAACTACTTGACTGCTTGATTTTTCCTGGATTCTATTCTTCTCTTTTAACCATTTGGCCCCATTGGGGAGGGCTGCCTCCTACCTCTCCCCCTCTGCCCTCTGCAGTTTCCTACCACAATGATTGGGGGTGGGGCAGGGGTCTATTCTTCCCTTTCCTACACATTGGAAAATTCTGCTCAGTCTTTTCCAGCATTTTACTCTTGACTTTTATTCCGCCCGTAAAATATCTTCTCCCAGAGTTAGTGTCTCTCTTTCTTTTTTTCTCTTTCCCACATATGGTTTCTTTCTTTTATTTCTTTCTCATTTCTACATCCTTTGGAGGTAAGTGAGGTCATAGACTTCCCTCCCTGACCATGGTGTCCAATGTGAATCGCTATACAGAGGCCGATCGATACAGTTTTATTCAGACATCCCAGATGTGATGGTAATACTGAGGATTTTGATATAAAGAAAAACATCATATTTTTCCAAGCCCTCTCAAACCAAACAGCTCAGACTGTAGAAAACAGAGGTGACCACTCTAAGTTAGAGCTAAAGCATAAGTGTCAAACACACCACCCACGGGGTTATTGATGCCAACACTGATTGAACCAGATTAAAATGTAGTCAGTAAATATTTATACAATAAATAAAAATACAACAGAATATAGACAATGTTGATATGTGGTTTTCTAAGTTAATATGTGGTACACAAGGATGCTGACAGTTCGGTGGCTACTGTTTCCATCTGAGTTTGATACCAGTGTCCTAAACAACCAAGCTGTGAGTTCTTACTCTCTTAGGGAAAGCCCTCCCACCTCCTGGGCCTGCGTAAACTCCTTGAGAGTAGGGATTATTTCATTCTTTGTATACCTGTGCTCTATGCCTAGTACAGTGTCAGGCACATAGTCCATTAATAAACACTTGCCGATCATTAATTATGAGGAAAGGCTGCGAAAGAACCAGTATAAGTGAGGTTTATCCACTTTGTAACAACCATTGTCCTCACTGTTGCAGTGAAGACCAATATGCGCCATGACAGTCAACACATCTAAGTCCCAAGCCTTGAAGTTCATAGGACTTAGGGCCGGAAAGGATCTTAGAAATCATCTAGTTTAAGCCCCATATTTTTGCATAAAAGGAAAGCAAAGCCCAGAGAAGAAAGGGGTATTGTCCAAGGTCACCCAGGTAGCAAGACGCAGAGCTGGAATCTAAGCACAGGACTTCTGACCCTAACTCCTGTGTGCTTTCCACTTCGCCAGGCTTCCTCTTCTGACGGTTTCTATTAATCCAGGAAAAGTGTCTGGGTTCAGTCCCCCACCCCCTTCTCTCATTTTCATTAGTTTCTCTGGTTCAATTGGGAATTGCATTTTGCTTTGAATTACACATACAACCCTTTCACACTCAGAAATTAATCTGTTCTTTTTTTTCTTTTTCTTTCCTTCTTTCTTTTTTTTAAAAAGGAGGGTCTATAGTCATTGCCATTAATATGCTGAATGATGGACAAGACAAGACAAAAATCTGCAGGGTCCTAGACTACTGTATCTACAGAGACAGTCCAAGAGAGGAGGAAAAACCTAACAATCCTTTATTCTGCAGGCGGTTTGGTGGCCTTTGGATTAAGTCACAGTGTAGTAGGAAAGGTTAGTAGCCTTTTTTTCCTTTCCCCTAGTAAAAATCAGTCACTTAAATGCAAAATACTAATTTTCTACATCTCCCATTCCACTTCCAGTCACCATTGACATAGAAAGATGGACCAGGGTCAGAAGGAAAGCAGAATGATTTATATCCATCCAGAGCAGCAAACCTGAAGAGGCTGGAAAGGAAGAAAAATGGAATGTTGCAGGGAAAGCTAGGGATGCTGCCTAAAAGTGATGTTACCCCTCCCCTTAAGGTCACAGGCCACCTAACTTCACACTAGCCATTTCTACACGGATGCTGTGCTAAGGGGAAGTCACTCGGGCACTGTCATCCCGCAGAGCTTCACAGTGGAAGGATGAAAGAGGCCAACAGTCAGAGTACATTTGGAGGAATGAAATGCCATTACAAACATGCCATTACCTGGTCCTTCTTCGGAAAGGCGATGCTAGATAGAAATCCGCATCATTGTTGACCACAGAACATGCATACCTGCTGACACAAAAACTGAAATTCCACTCCTGCAGTGTTGATATTTTTCTGGAATAACAACAGCAGCCCTTTGTATAACAACTCTAAGCTTTTCAAAGTTTTATATACCTCTTCTCATTTGCACCTCAGGAGACCCTTGTGAAGTAGGTATTACTGACATTAGAGATGAGAAAACTGATACCCAGGAACTTTAAAAGTTCACTTATGATCACGCAGCTAATCAGTACCAGAATCAGGATATGGATTTTAAGTCTTCTGGACTCCAAAACCAATACCCCTCCATTAAGAGGATCTGTCTCTGAGGGTTGGGAGGAGACAGCACCTAATAACAATGACCACTGTAATTTTTAACTCTGAGCTCAGTGTTTCTATTTAAATCCCCTGAACTCTGTGTGTGTGTGTGTGTGTGTGTGTGTGTGCGCGCGCACGCGCGTATGTGTATATGTGTGTATGCACTGTTTGTAGGTATATGGGGAAGGGAGGGGAAAAGACATGAAAGGTGAATTCACTCAGAACTGTTTTGTTTTCTGCTCTGAAACTAGGTCTTTCTGTCTCCAATCCAACCCAGGATTGACATTTCTGTTTCCTCGATAGGAATTTAGGAGTAAATAATGCCTGAGGAAAGGGATTGGCATCGAGAGCAAGAAAATGTCCATTCTCCTTCTCTGAAATGGAACACTTTTGTCCATGTTTCTTCCCTGTGGGATTTGCTTTCCAGACTTTCTAAAGGGAGCAACCAGGAGAAATATCATTTGTGATGACGGAAATTGGCACTTTATTCTCCCAACTCATTGTGGGGAAGGCGAATGGTGGAATGGAGAGAGGCATGGACCAGAAATGAGGAAAGTTCCAGTCCTGGCATTGATTCTTATTCTTCTATGACAATCTTCCCACGTCTAGACCCAGTCACCTTGTCTCTCTCTGATCAAAAGCTATTCCCATACGTGTAGGATGGCTATGGTCACAGATATTACAGAAGGAGATGGGGAGAGGGGGTACACAGAATTGCATGTCAAACCTAGACCACGTTAATTATTGCAGAGTTCTTGGATAGGGAGTCACAGAATCATGGAATGTTAGATATAGAAAGGACCATAAAGATCATCTAGTCTAATCAATTAATTTTATAGATGAAGAAACTGAGGCTCAAAGAGGTCTTTTGATTTGCCCAAGTATCAAAGCTAGTACATGGAAGAACTAAGATTGGAACCCAGGTCTTCTGGCTCTTCTCAATGCTATCAACACCTGCCTCTTCCCAGTCACACACTTTCCTCCAGCCTGAGATAATTTTTTTTTCTTTTTCATGTTCATTCAATTTATTCATGGTTTCCTTATTCATGGTTCATTTAAAAAGATTTTTAAAAGAGTTTTTTTAAATGTCTCTATTTGAAAACCAATAACAATGCCAGGCCTTGAGTTAGACCGTGGAAATGTTCAGTGACTGTATCCAGGATTCTGCAGTCAGAAATTCCTACATGAACGCAAATGGATGAGTGCAAACACTTTCCATTTCCTCGCTGCAGCCAAGGTATGAATCAGCAGGGAGATTCTGGAGCAGGTGATTTCAATCAGGGCTCAGCCCCTACCTGGAAAATCCCCAGCAGCAAAATGAAGGCAGGAGACAGGCATGTGCTTCTTCACAGTCTGACCTCTCCTGCTTCGACTTTTGGGGAGGGGTGGTGGGGAGGGGGAATGTTTGTTTCTTTGTCTGTCTGTCTGTTTAACAGATGAGGGAAAAGCTAGGGAGTTTAAAAAATTCATGGCTTCCCTAACCTCTACATTACTCAGGTCGGAGCTTTCTCCTTTTGACAAGGCACTTTTACAAGTGCGTGAAGGTTGCAGATGGGGCTACTATCACCCAGGCATCCTCTGTTTCTGCCACCATTTGAATACAGCATGTTTTCATTATTACTCAAAACACTCAAATGGATCTGAGATCACATTGATTTGGAAGCCCCCTTCAACAATGGAGATCACAGCCTATATTCATGACTACCTATCCTATGTCACTTCTGCCCTACTCTTGTTTTCATTATTATTGGGAAGAAATGTCTTGCTCTAGGCTTCTCTCTCCCTGGATAGGTCTTCTGTCCACTTCAGTTATTTCAGCAGCGGAGATAAAGCAAAGCTCAACTACCTGTCTGTATCCCAAACCTGGCAAACCAGGGTAACTAGGAAAAGAGAGATCCTAGCAATGCGAAATTCCTCATCCATGTCCCAAGTGCAGAGCACTCTGTTCTCTAATACCTAATTCCTAGGATCTGGGTCCATATTCATCTTCTTTGGCTTTCTCCAGGCTGGGAGCCAAGCCACAACCAAGCTAGTGTGATTTGAGTTTCCAAACCCAGCTCCCAATAGCAAACATCTGTTCTGGAAGTAAACACAGAACTGAGAATACATCCTGCTGTCCTTACTCTCAGGGGGCAGTAAACAAAATGGGTTGGTATGAGTTCACAGAACTGAAAGGAAGAAACAGGAACATGGATCCTCTTTTCCTATGTTACAGAGAGAGAGGAGGCGAGGCGGGCAGGGGTGGGTGGGGAGAGGGAGGGAGAGAAAGAGAAAGAGAGAGGGGGGGGGAGAGAGAGACAGAGAGAGAGAGAGAGAGAGAGAGAGAGAGAGAGAGAGAGAGAGAGAAGGAGGAAGAGGAGGAAGAGGAGGAGAAGGAAGAGGAAGAAGTAGAAAAAGGAAAGTAACAGAATGAGGAAGAAGCAAAGAAAGAGAAAGAAGCAGCAGAAAGAGGGGAAATAAAAGAAATAGTAGAAGGAGGAGAAAATACAGGCACAATAAGAAGAGAGAGAAGAGAATGAATTTGAGGGAGCAAAAGAGGGGGGACGAGGAAGAGGAGGAAGAAGGCATCTGAATTCATATGAGGCTGTAAGGCAATGACAATAGAAGGGGAAATCTTCCACTGCTAATGATAATAGAACACCTTTTGTAGCACTTTAAGGACTATAAAGCACTCTCTCTGTATTATTTCATTTGAACCTCATAACAACCTGGTGAAGAAGGTGTTGTTACTATTATTATCACCATTTTACAGATAAAGAAACTGAGGCTCAGAGAAATTAAGTGAGTGACAGGGTCACACAGCTAGCAAGCATCAGCAGGAGGGTTCCAAGTCCAGCCCTCAATTCTTGATTCCGGGCTGCCTCTCTACTAAGGTGTTATCAGTAAAGGAAAGATCTGACACTGGGCAGGAAACTAACCAGTCCCAGTCTCCCTTTTGGCTTGAACCTCTGATGAATTCAGCTACGATGCTGACAACAGACATTGAAATTATCCTTCCATTTCTAGGACTCTGTAGATCCGGGGAAGCTGCTTTCTCAACCTAACCATAGAGGGATGTTGCATTTGGGCCTGGGGAAATTGCACTTAACTGTAAAATGGTACAGGAGATAGAGCACTGGCCCTGGAGCCATGAGGACCTTGAGTTTAAAGCTGGCCTGAGACTCGTACTAGCTGTGTGAACCTGGGCAAGTCACTTAACCCTCATTGCCTCCAAAATAAAATATAATAATATAATATAAAATATATAAAATATAATATAAAATATAAAAATATAATAATAACACCTACCCCACATGGTTATTAGGAGTTTCAAATGAAATAATGTTTATAAGGCCCTTTACACTGTTCCTGGCACAGAGCAGATGCTTAGTTAGAACTCATTCGTTCCTCCCACCCCCACTTTTTCAGGATCCTTGCTCAGGTAAGGAAGAGTAAAACAGAACTGTTATAATTAATAAGAAGAACCCACGTTTATATTGTATTTCAAGATTTCAAACCGCTTTCTTCATAACCCTGTGAGATAGGTAGCATGTGTTAATCCCATTTTACAAATGAAGCAAAAGTGAAGATACTCAAGATGAGTGACGATGGAAAGAGAATTGGGTTTTGATTCAGGTGACCTGAGTCAGACTATCGGCTCTGCTACTTAGTACCTGTGCAGCGCTGGGCAGATTGGTTCAGTTCACTAGGCCTCAGTATCCCCATCTGCAAAGTGAGGAGGTTAGATTCAATTATCTAAGGCCCTTTCCAAAGCTAATTCTATCATCCTTTGGCGCAGTTATTTGCCGGAGATCACACAAGTGGTAAATGATAGAGCTGGAACCTGAAGCCAGGTACTCTCAATGCGAATTCTGCATTCTTTCCATTGACCTTCTGGTATAAAATGCACTATTGTCAAGAATAGTGATAACTAGACAGGGATATGCTGGATCCAGCTCTAAGTGGCTTGCAAGAGCCCATTGTTAAATTTTCAGTCTAAGTATTTACATATCAGAAATTAGTCATTGCTCCAAATCAGGGCTTGATTGATTGCTTTGTTGATTTTCTGGGAATAAAAAATTGATGGAGAATGTGTTAATAATATGGATTAAACTTAAAAGTGTGTCATGTGCACATCTTTTTCTCCCCCAGAGAGCTGCTTGTTAAACGTTTGCCAGCGTACCCCTGTGTAAACATTGTAAACATAAACATTGCTTGAGTGCAGTAAAAGGCTCAGGGAATGAAGTCATCCCCAGATTGGAAGCCTGATCCCTGAAGGCTAATAATGATGGAGATGATAACTAGCACTTTTGGAATACTTTAAGGTTTGCAAAGTGCTTTCCCTCCATTTTCTCATTGAAGCCTCTCAATATCCCAGTACTAGAATGCCATCAAATAGCAAAGATAACAAAAGAGACAGGGACATTCAATATTACAGTTGCTACAGGAACACAGTGATATGATGCTATATACACTCTTAGCAAAATGATCAATTTATCCAATTTTTCCGAAAAACAATCTGGAATTATTTTATAAAAGTCATTCAATTTTTCCCACTCTTTGGCGCATCAGTCCTATTGCTGTACAAATACCCCAAGCAGTCAAAGACAGAAAGGTCCAACAGGGCATAGCATTGAGGACACTGGACTTGGAGTCAGGAAGTTATGGGTTCAAATTCTACCTCAGATACTAGCAGTAAGAGCCTGGGTAAATGACTTAACTTTTCTGTGCCTCAGTTTCCTCAGCTCTAAAATGAGAAGGCTTGCTTTGATGTTTCTAAGTTCCCTTCCATCTTTAAACCTATGATTCTATGAAATATTCACAGCAGTTTTTTATGGTAGTAAAAAGTAGAAACAAAATCTGATAAGAGAATAGCTGGACAAATTATGATATATGAACGTAACGGAATACATTGTGACATGAGGAACAAGTGATATAAAGAATTTGGAGAAACATGGGGAAATTTGTATGAACTAATGAAGAATGAAGTAAACAGAAGCAGGAGAATAATACATACAAGAACTACAGTAACGTAAATGAAAAATACTAAAAGGAAAAGAAGCTTCCCTGATCCATCACACTTTCCCCTTCTAAGATTCTTCAGAGCACTGGACACATTTCATAGCACTATAACTCTTCACATTTATTACACAACCCCTTAGAGCATAGTTATTTGCATACACACACACACACACACACGTATATATATACATATACATATATATATATATATATATATATATATATATATATATCTTTAGATAGTTAACTCCGTGAGAGCAGAATCTGTTATGTTTATCTTTGCATACGCAGCACTGAGTACATGCCTTTGACCATAGTAGATGTTTGATAAATATTTGTTATTGGAGTTTTAAAAATTAAATTTGTTATGTTGTCTAAGCTGCAAAGGACGTTTTCTGTTGCTTGGTCATTTTTCATCATATCTGACTCTTCATGACACCATTTGGTGTTTTCTTGGCAAAGATACTGGAGTGGTTTGCTATTTCCTTCTCTAGTCCATTTTATCAATGAGGAAACTGAGGCAAACAGGGTTTCAGTAAGTGTCTGAGGCCAGATTTGAACTCAAGAAGATAAATCTTCCTGACTCCAAGCCCAGTGTTTACTGTGCCACTTAGCTGCTCCCACAAAGGCCCTTAAGGAAAATCCAGTCCAATGGCCTTATTCCGAAGCTGTGGAGGCCTTGAATGGAAAATCAAAATCAACTCCTCTATGTGGTTTTCAAGAGCACCATGATCTGCTTTCATCTCCCGGTGGCAACCTGCTCTCATACAATTCCAAATGTACTCTTCACTGCAGTCATGTCCCCTCACCATTCCCTGTCTCTTTCCCTGAAAGTCCTCCCTTCTTAATCCAACCTCTACACATCCTACCCTTTCTCAAAGTTCCAGCTCAAGGCCCATAGGATCATTTAATCATAAATTTTAGAGTTGGAAAGGATATTTCATGGAGTCCAAGATCCTCATTTTCCAGATGAGAAAACTGAAGTCCAGAGAGGTTGAGTGACTTCCCTAGAGTCACACAGCTAGCAAATGTCTGAGGCCATGTTCTCTCTGCAAATAGAAATAGTAACACCAATCCTCCTTATCTCCTAGGGTTGTTATTACAAGTAACAAATGAGATAGACTGTTCACACATAAATGAAATTCAATAAACATTTATTAAGAACCTACCAGCTGCAGTGCTACAATGTGCAAAGACAATAGGGTAACAAATAAGAAAAAGGAAAGTCTCTTCCTTCAAAGAGCTTCCAAGGTAGTGGAGGACAGTAAGGCACACACGCAAATAAAATCTCCAATAGATTGTAAACTCCTTGAGGGTAGGGGCAGTTTCACTTCTGACTTTGTATCCCCCAACTTAGCAAAGTGACAATCTATTGAATTAAATAATAATAACTAGATGGTAAGTTCAAAGGAAATGTCCATATAAAGCACCATCAGGAATTTTAAAAGAGAAGGGGCACTTTCTGCAGTGAACACCAAAGAAGGCTTCATGGAAGAAGTGAGAGCCCAAATGAGCTCTCACTCACGTAGAAGGAAAGAAAGGAATAGAATATGATTCTATAATTTCATTTCTTGCTAATAAATTGTAAAGGTATGTGTGGTAGAGTAAAGAGACAGCCAGCTCTCTCAAACATACTAGCTATATGACCACTTTAACCTCCTTGTGCTTTAATCAGCTCCCTAAGACAATAAATTACAGAGGAGCTGCTGTCATGTTTTGTGGGAAGAAGTGTCCACGCTGGGGGTTTCCTATGAAACCACAGGTCCAGATTTTTTAAAACAAATAATAATGAAGCACAAGCCCAGATCTCCTCAAGGGTCTATCTAATGAAAGATCAGCAGAGAAAGCTGACCAATACTCTGAACCCCCAAACATAGGGTCTGACCAACCATACTTTGCTGCTTTCCCTCTATTTCAAGTTGGGCTGAGCTCACTCCAAAGATCACACGTGAGGTTTTTCATAAAGATTTCAATTATTTAGAAAAAACAATCCCTGGGACCAGTCAATTGTCTCCTTAACTCAAATACACCCCTTCCCTAATTTTCTCACAAAAATCAAAGTGATAAATTAACTGCCCAACAGACTAAGTCCTGAAACTTGAGTTTTGACAGCTCCAATTTGCTGTCTCATTCTTGGACATCCAACCCTTCCCTGGCCTCAGTGTACCCTTCTGAGAAATGATCACATTAGAATGGAGCCACAGCGAGACCATGTGGATCCCAGAAAAAAATCTAAGTGTCCTGAGCTTCAGATATGGACTTCAGAATGGAGAATGAAGACAGGAAATGTGACTGGAGAAGAGGAGACAAAATCTAGAGGGTGTTTTAAAATTTTCAAGATTTTTAAAAATAATTTTTAAAAGGAAAGAATATGCCAGTCTAATCTGCGTGGGTAAAAATTATACAGCAAGACTGCCAGCCTTCTAGACTAACCCTTTAGTTACTAACTGGGAATCTAAGTCAAGGCATTCAAATCAGAACAAGGTATTTCCCACTATCTAGCATAACTTATTATTAATTATACCAATAATTATGAACATTATTATAACTCACATTTATATCATGCTTTACCATTCACAAAGCATTTTCATCACAGCAATAGTGTTTGTGAAGGAAAAAATAAATTTTAAATTATGTTCTAAGAGCCTTCTGCAATCCATCCTCTGTGTAGGGACCTTGCCTTCAGAGGTGCCTGGTCTCTTTTGAGTAAATATCATAGTCAGAGCTGTTGAGATTCAAGGGATTCTAGAGGCCATCTCATCCAATGCTCCTCATTTCACACATGAGATCCAGAAAAGTTTAATGACTTATCCAGGGTCACACAGGTAGTAATTGTAGAGGTGCAATTTCAAACTCAGGCTGTCAGAGGCCAATTCCTGCCAACTTCTGCTGGTGAGTTGGCCCAAATGGCTTCTAACCTCAGCCCACAGCTTCCATTCAGTGGCTAAGTCTTCGCAGATACACTTTCTTGTGGTAACCAGTAGTTAAACAGATCATAAAATCATAAGATCATAAATTTAAAGCTGGAAAGGTCAGAGGTGGCCATCTAGTCTAATCCCCTGTTTTATAGATGAGGGAACTAAGATCCAGGGGTCAAGTTCCTTGACACAGAGAGCAACAAAGATAAGATTTGAACCTAGGTTCCACACATGTGGAAGTACTATCAAATATCTCCACCTCACCCCAGATCTGTGCTGGGTCTTCAGGCACCTTCTATGCACATTTCCTCAAGAATTACCTATTTCTGCCCTAGAAACCCCATTACCATGTGAGACACAAAAGCCTTTGTTCTGTGTATCCCTACAAGTACAGTGGGGGGTGGGGGGTAGGAGTGGAAGGAAGATGACCATCCCATACCTCTATTTAAGATCAAACTTTTATTTCCTGATAGATGCCCGCATTGGCCCATGTGAGCCCCTTCCAGGAATCTGTCTGTGCTCCTGGGAGATGTTGAAAAATATCCCTGACCCCCAAACAGTTACCTTTTGATCAGAGGTTTTCAGTGTTGCTGAAGTGTCTTCGAGCTGAGATGTTCCTATAAAGCCCCCTTTGTGTCAACATAGTAAATGACTCTAATTAGGCTGGTGGTGCAATGAAAATGCTTAATTCATTCTGATGAGGCAGAAGGAAGAGCTAAAATGTTTATAGACAATGGGTGAACAGGGAGAGATAATGCTGAGTGCCAGCTTTAAATGCAAATCTTTCCCTCTCCACCATCCGTGTGCCCCCACCCCCCATCACCAACGCCACACTGTAATCTGCTCCTGCGGTAATTAGAAGTGAAAGGAACCACAGAGAGGAGACTCCAAAGGCAAGACTAAAGAGAAAGATCAGAACCCTGCCTGGAAGAGGTGGCAACCTTGTGTTCTGATGATTGATGTCACCACAGCTGAGCAAGAAGCAGGGTGCAGGCGGCTGGGTGGGAAGACACAGGCCAGAGAGGGGGCCAGGAATAGAATGCAAAGATGCCAGCACTCTTTCTCTCCTTTTCAACACAGTGTTGATGGGCTAGGTTTGGATAATCGTCTGCTATTGTTTGGAGGGGGCAAAAAACAGGGGTCATCTTCCCCAAATGAAAGGGGAAAGTGGGAACTTGTTGAAAGACAAAAAAAAGCTTTTTCCAAAGAGAAAGTCAAATCAGGATGTAAAAGGCATTCAGCTTCTGATTCTAGAGTTGGGCGATTGCTTTGCCTAAAATCAACAAAGAGAGACACTAAGAAATATTTCTCTGCTTCAGGTTGGCATCAGAAAAAATGCCCTCACTGCTCCAGACTCATCCCTTCCGTATCAAGATTGACTAAAGTAAATAGGATGTTTAGCCTGAAGAAAAGATGATTTTGAGGGAACACGATGGTGCCTTTAAGTAACTAAAGGGCTGTCATGGTCACATAGAAGAGGCTGGTTCTGCTTGGCCCTCATGGGCAATCGGACAAGGGATTGGGGAAGCATTAGCAGAGAGACAAATGAACAGTCAATGCAAATAAAATCTTCCCCTCTTCAGAAGTGAAATGGGCTGCTTTTGGAAGAGGCCCATCAGTGAAGGAATTCAAGCAAAAGTTGAATGACCTCTTAACAGAGATAGTGTAGAGGGCATTCCGGTTCAGGTGTGACCTCTTGACGGGCTCTGAGATCCTGTGAATTCTGTGACCTGTATCCCAAAGCAGCTGCACCCAGTGGTGTAGCTAAGCACAACAAAGTGATTGTGAGATGAGTGAATGCTAGGACAGCAATTCTTTACTCTGTGCCTCCTCTGTT
The DNA here is from genome assembly GCF_011100635.1 of Trichosurus vulpecula. Taxonomy (NCBI): domain Eukaryota; kingdom Metazoa; phylum Chordata; class Mammalia; order Diprotodontia; family Phalangeridae; genus Trichosurus; species Trichosurus vulpecula. The sequence goes on along the minus strand of NC_050575.1, from coordinate 180,595,641 downwards.
GTAGTCCTGGATGCTGCTGTCCCTGTGTATGTGTGTGTATTGTATTCAAGAGGTGGGTCTGGGGAGAAAAGGAGAGAGGAGGAAAGGGGGAAGAGGAGCAGAGAAAGATGAAAAGGGAGGAGAGAGTGAAATGGTGAGAGAGGAAAGAGAAAGAAGAGAGAAAGTGAGAGGGAGAAAGGAAAGAGAGGGTGAGAGGGACAGAGGAAGAAGGAGAAGAAAGGGAGAAGAGAAGAAAGGGAAGAAAGGGAAAAGAGGAAAAATGAGGAGAGGGAGAGAAGAGAGGGAGAGAGAATAAACATTTATATAGTACTACAATGTGCCAGGCACTGTGCCAAAAGTTTTATAAATATTACTTCTTTTGATCCTTATAACAACCCTGCAAGGTAGCTGTTGTTATTATCCCCATTTGTAGTTGAAACTGAGGCAAACAGAGGTTAAGTGACTTGGCCAAAGTCACACAGTCAACGCTGGAGGCCAGATTGAACTCAGGTCTTCCTGGCTCTATCTCCTAGTTGAGGGAGAGAAAGGGGAGACAAGGAAAAAGAGAGGAGAGAGAGACAGAGAGACAGACAGAGACAGAGAGACAGAGACAGAGAAAGAGACAGATAGAGAAAGAAACACAGAGAGAGAGAGAGGGAGCAAGGGAGGGAGAGAGAAAGATAAAGAAAGAGGCAGACACAGAGAGAGACACAAAGACAGAGAGAGGAAGGGATGGGAGGAGGCATTAGTTGAGTCTTTAACATAGAGAGGCTCTGCTCTGCTCTGTATGTGATACCAGTAACAACCCCAGCTCATCCTGGCCAGTAGACAGGCAGCACCCCCTGCTCTGGCTTAATGCAGTGGGGGGCATCTCAAGTGATTACTGAAGCTCAGTTTATTGGCCCCAGGTGGAATGTACAGCACCTGTAATTAGTGAAGCACGTCCACTGACATGTAAAGTGAGCAAAGGAATTTGTTGACAATGGAATAAATAGAGATGTGTCACTTTCCTCAACAGAACTGAGCTGGTCATATAAGGTTTAGGGCATGTGTTTGCTCACCATGAATAGATGTTCAGGCTGGACCCATGGTTTTATGGAAATTTTTCATTGATGAAAGCCACTGAAGTTGTCAGGTCAGTGAAAACAGACATACCCAAGGGAACACACAGTGCTCACAAATTCTTTAGGAGGAGGGGGAGGCTCATGTTTGCCCCATTGAGACTCTGTACCTGGTCTCAGACCTGCTCATGTGGAAGCACACAAGCCTTTCCTGCCTTCCAGGTCCTGGCTCCCAGAGGCGCTTCTGAGGGGAAGAGCCAGCCGAGGTTCTTGCACATGTGCCCTGCCGCCAGTAGTGCCAAGAGCACAGACTCCCTTGGCCAGAAGCAACAGCAGCCCTCGAAGGCCCTTCTGTGTTTGCTCAGCGAGACAGAAGTGACACCAGTTTGCAGTACAATCAGGCATGTAAAGGAAGCATCCTTTAGCCAGGATCTTTGTGTCTCCTATTTCATTAGCTCTTCCACAATTCAGAGGGAATAAAAAGAAACTTCATAATTCACTGTTAGGGTGGCCCTAGAGCCCTGCACAGCCCCAGATGACACATCACAATTGTCAGCACACACATGGTGCCCTCCCCACCCACAGTCCTCTTCACCTTCTGAATGCAGAGCCATGACTGGATGATGTTTCCCTTCACACTCACAACAGCAAAGCCTGGTAGGTATCATGTCAACACCTGGCTGACTACAGGTGCCTTTAGTAGCTCAGGAGAGGGGAAGGGGAACTGCTCACTCTGGTTTCAGGCAATTGTTGGGGCAAGGATGACCTAAACAAAAGAGTTCTCATTGCTAGGCCTGCTCCTGCTCTGACAGTGAACGAGGTATACCCCAGGAGATAGGCCATTCTTTCTCCCACAACCATCATTCCTCACTAGTGGTATCAACTCGCAATTATAGAATCTCGGAATCAGAAGGAACTCCAATTAATCGAATTTGTCCAACCCTATACCTGAACAGGTATCACCTCAATGACGCATGTCATCTAACATCTGTTTGAAGACTTCCAGTGAGAGGGAGTTCACCACCATTTCAACTGTTTCTTTTCAAGCAGCTGAGATTCACCCCTGCAGCTTCTACTCCTTTATACAGACCTATCATTTGAAGACAAACAGAGACAAATCTAACTTTCCTCCTTATTAAGGTTATTCAAATACTTGAAGTTAGTTATCATGTCCCCACTAACTCTTTAATTCTTCAGGCTAAACATACTCAGTTCCTTCAACCAGTCCCCATATGGCACAGTCTCTAATCCCTTCACCACTCTAGTTACCATCCCTTGAACATACTCCAGATTATCAACGTCCTTCCTAAAATGTGGTTCCCAAAACTAATCATGATATCCTAAATGAGTTCTGACCAAGGCAGACTACAGCAGGGCTATCATTTATGTTGTTTACTATGGCTTTATTAATGTAACCTTAGATGATGTCATTGTTGGCTACCATTTCATGCTGCTGACTCATATTCAGCTTATGGCATAGACATTCCTCCCCTCATCTTGTACTTTCATTGTTGATTTTTTGGTTCCAATGAAAGACTTTACATTTAGTTCTTTTAAATTTAATTATAGCCCCAGCAACATGTGTTCTTTCATACCAAGTACAGAGGTGTCCATTACTAGCAGGTTAGCCACAGCAGCCCACAAAACAAAGAAAAAGACAAAATAGCCCTTGGTCCCTCCTGTCTGCCTCTCATTTCTCCACTGATGGGTTCGAAATCACAAAGTTCTTAGGCTATCTATAAACATAAATTTAGCTGTTAGTACTTTAAATGTGAGCTCTTTATCCAAAAAACCAATGGAGATGACTCACTATTGGATGAGTTAAATTATTTTAATCTTAATGCTTTTATGATAACCAAACCTAGAAAACAAAAAACGTTGCAGCTAAACAGAAGGATGGTTCATAAGTTCTCCCTGAAGAGGAAGAAAAAAGAAGTGGGTGCATTGCTTTTATTGTTCATCCAAAGGCAGCAAGGAGCATCAGTTCATGGGATATTTGATCTCATATTGCAAAGTTCAGTGTAAGTATCTGCAAAAAAAATCTTCTGTGAAAATAATTATATCTTACACATCGATATCTGTTATATGGGATAACAAGATATAGAATATGATGAAGAATTTTACAAGACCCTTTAAATTAAATCAGTATATATTTGGAACCTGAGTGATTTAAATGCAAAAGTAGGCCTTAAGCGGTTATGGCAAATTATACATATGTATACATGCATGTAATACATATACCTATATGTATACACCCATATTAGAAAATATGACTCAAGAGTAGAGGAAGAGAAGCCAAAAAACTTAGACCACACAAAAACCTCAAGCCTATGTGTTATGGATACTTTCTTTGAGAAAAGAATCAGAAAGTACTAGAAATGGTGAATACCATATAACATCACAAAAATTAAATTGATTCTATTTTGATGGACAGTAAATTACTTTTTGCTGCTTTGGAAATTAGTTCCTGAATCAGCTTTCTGCATATGTCAGTCTATCAATTTGTTAAAGCAGAGATCTAAATTAATACAACCATAAAAAGTATAATGAAAAAAATATAGGGTATAATTTTTAAAATTCCAAACTGACCTTCTTAAACATGCTATTGATACCTGACCAAAAAATATAAAATGGACAAAAGAAAGGACATTGACACCATTTATAAAAATATTCTATCTAAAGTTTAGCAAAAAAATTAATTGTTATTATGAGGAAACTGAAAGATTCTTAAAAACACTATAGTCAGCAAACTCTTGAACTATTTGCCAACTAGAGGGATATAGCATCCAAGGAAAACACCAATTTAGAAAACAAACTTTTTATAAAATCTTAGAAAGGATAGGGGAAGATTATGGGTAATATCACCTCATAAAATAGTAAGAAGCAATGAAAAGAAAAACCAATTTTTAAAAAGCCAGGTAAGATACTCAATTAACCAAAGTCATCCTAAGTGTATTGAAGGATGAAACTTTTCAAAGAACAAACAGATATAGATGGAAAAGAGCCCCAAAGATTTTTATGACAAATTTTTTCACCATTAAAGGCAATGGAGCTTTGACCTTTGAACTCTAACTTCCTAATTCCAAATGTACCTATAGAGGCAGTGGAAATGGTACTCAATCAGACAAAGATAAGTTGGGTGTATATGAACAGAAGACTAATACTAATATGACATAATGTTAAGGGCATTTAGGGATCAATTCTCAAGGTATTTGAAGTAAGAGAATATGCCAAAGGCATGGAGAAAAAACATCTCATAACATATTACTACCAAAAAAAGATAATCAAGAAAACACCAATAACTATTGACTCATATGCCTACTTTCCCTTCTCTAAAAAATACTTTTAAGAATAATCTACATAGTTAATAATGGCATTTTATCAGCATATTAGATGGGAACAGGAAGGTTTTTTATAAGTGATATTACATAGTAAGCCAAATCTTTACTGTCATAACTGACTGAAAGATATAGGCAATATAAGGACCCACTCACTGTAATTATTATTTCTCACCTATAAAACAAAATATTTGATTCAGGGGAACAAAATATCACTTTAGAGGTTCTGTTCCAACAAGATGTCCCCCATACATATTTCAAAATTATATAATATTCCTTGAATAAGATGACAACAGAGATATCCTTTTTCAATAACATTAACTGTTCATATCAAGTAAAACATAAAACAGGGAGACATAGATTCACCATAGAGAAGACCAGGGCAGAGTCCAAATAGAGAGATTCCTTAGAGATGGAGATGTCCTCTAGTTGTCCCTTGTTGCAGATTACATGGTGCCAAATGCCTCAAGCCCTGAAACACTACAGAGCCTCTTAAGTGAGATCTATTAATTCTTAAAAGAGTTTGGTCTATTTACAATGGGAAAACTGTGTTGATTAAAAATTAATATTGTCCAGATTATGATAATCAGTTAAATCGACAACCTAGAATGCAGTTTGTCCATTTGATATGGATACAGATATAGAAATAGAGATGGATAGCTAAATATAGATCTAAATTTATAGATATAATATCATGGACACTGTAACAGACAGTGAGTTGGATTCACAATTGAACAGAAGGAGGAGAAGGGTCTGGATTGTCTTTGGGAAATTGCAGTTATTTTAACACACATCTTCCTTAACTTAAGGCCCATATTTTCAATAACAATGCCCTTCTTATGATGTGGTAGGGCTATGAATCATGGGACATAACAGAGAATTCTATTTAAGGACTACCCAAAGAGCAATGGAGAAGTAGGAATGAGTAGGTCACAATAAATACAAACAAGTACAAATACAAATCAGTAATTTCTCAGGAGAAGTGGAGTAAGGATGTCATTAAGGAAATGTACAGTGAACATAGATGTGTAAGTCATCTGGTGGCTGGTATCCTTGAGATATCAGAAGAATTTTGGAAAGGCTTCTCAGAACATTTTGGCAGTTACAGAAGGAAATATATTGACACAAGACCCATGGTGGGTAGGTATGGATTGTTACCTACACTGTCCTCTACATTGTTGCAAGAGAAAACACATCAATGAGATGATAGATCTATTCAAGAAAATTTAATCTGTGTAGATCCAGCCCAACATTTTTGGAGCTGTCCATGGTTTCAGAGAATCCTGTTTTAGAATTTGGGCTAATGAAGATGAGCAACTTGGGAAAAGCTGTCATCTGGTGCTGGCATGTATTAGGCAATTACTCATTTCTTAAATAAGCCAATTCAAAGTGAACCAAAATACTGCCCACAACAAAAGTAGATTTATGAGGCTTGCTGGCACAAAGAGCAAAAAGGAGAGGTAGTGTAGTATAGTGGGTAGAGTGCTATACTTAGAGTCAGGAGGATCTGGATTCCAATTCCATCTGGATATTTACTAGATGTGTAAGCAAGTCACCTTTGCTACACCTCAGTGTCCTTATCTGTAAAATGGAATGAGGTAGTCATAATGACTTCTAAGATTCCTCCCAGTTCTAAAATATGTGACTCTATGAAACATGAATAGCTTTACAAAATGTTTGAAAAATTAAGTGATGGAAGATCCATGAAATAAAGGGAAAACAGGAGGGCAGAGACAAGATGGTGGCTGGAAAGCAGGGACTCACTTAAGATCTCCTCCAAATCCCTCTAAACACCTGTAAAAATGGTTCTGAACAAATTCTAGAGCTACAGAATCCACGAAATAGCAGAGGGAAGCAGGTCTCCAGTGCAGGAGAGCCTGGATGGTGGCTGGAAAGGGTCTATCGCATGGTGCTGGGAGCGGAGTGCAGCCCTGCATGGGCCATGCCAGGACCAAACCAGACCAGGAGTCAGGTGGAGCAGGCCTTAGGGCCATGAATCACTGAGCTGTAGCAGTAACCAGACTTCTCAACCCACAAATGCCAAAGTCAATAGAGCAGGTTAGTGGGAAAGCTGCTGGATCAGGGTGAGAGAAGTGCTTGGTCCAGCCCCAGCCCCAGGGGTGACAGAGGTGGCACAGTGGTGGCAGCAGCAGGAAGCTCCAGCCCCTGCTTCCAGAGCTCCAGCTGTACCTGCTTCCAGCCCCAGGCCCACACGGTGGGAGGAATTAAGGGGCTGATCAGAGTGGGAGTGCAGGGTGAGGTTTGCTGGTGCAGAGGCAGGATTCCCTTGCTTTGCCCTACTTGGATCTGGGTCGTGGTCCCGGTCAGCAGTTCTTGGGGGAAGAGGAGCACTGGTGTGGCAGAGCTTGTGGTGATGGTGGAGTAGAAGCAGCTCTGAAAACAACAGCACAGCTCCTAAAGCTTGGGAAAAAGTACTCTCTACTCTCTACTACAAGCAGTCATACTCTGACAAAATGCTCAAGGGTCAGGTAGTTGGCTGGGAACATGACCAGGCAGACTCAGATTCAGACTATAGAATTTTTTTTGTTGACAAAGAAGATCAAAACATACAGCCAGAAGTCAACAAAGTCAAAGAGCCCACATCAAAAGCCTCCAAGAAAAATATGAATTGGTCTCAGGCCATGGAAGAGCTCAAAGAGGATTTGGAAAAGGAAGTAAGAGAAGTAGAGGAAAAATTGGGAAGTGAAATGAGAGTGATGCAAGAAATTCATGAAAAACAACTTAATGACTTGCTAAAGGAGGCCCAAAAAATACTGAAGAAACTTACACCTTAAAAAATAGACTAACCCAAATGGCAAAAGATCTCCAAAAAGCCAATGAGGAGAAGAATGCCTTAAAAGGCAGAATTAGTCAAATGGAAAAGGAGGTCCAAAAGACCACTGAAGAAAATACCACCTTAAAAATTAGATTGGAGCAAGTGGAAGCTAGTGACTTTATGAGAAACCAAGATATTGTAAAACAGAATGAAAGGAACGAAAAAATGGAAGACAATATGAAATATCTCATTGGAAAAACCACTGACCTGGAGAATAGATCCAAGAGAGATAATTTAAAAATTATTGAACTACCTGAAAGCTATAATCAAAAAAAAAGCCTAGATGTCATCTTTCAAGATGATTATCAAGGAAAACTGCCCTGATATTCTAGAACCAGAGGGTAAAATAGAAATGCAAATAATCCATTGATCGCCTCTTGAAAAAGATCCCAAAAAAGAAAACTCCTAGGAATATTGTTGCCAAATTCTAGAGTTCCGAGGTCAAGGAGAAAATACTGCAAGCAGCCAGAAAGAAATAATTTGAGTATTGTGGAAACACAATCAAGATAACACAAGATCTAGTGGCTTCTACATTAAGGGATCAAAGAGCTTGAAATATGATACTCCAGAGGTCAAAGGAGCTAGGATTAAAACCAATAATCACCTACCCAGCAAAACTGAGTATAATGCTCCAAGGCAAAATATGGATTTTCAATAAAATAGAGGACTTTCAAGCATTCTTGATGAAAAGACCAGAGCTGAATAGAAAATCTGACTTTTAAATATAAGAATCAAGAGAAGCATGAAAAGGTAAACAAGAAAGAGAAATCACAAGGGACTTACTAAAGTGGAACTGTTTTGTTCACATTCCTTCATGGAAAGATGATGTTCGTAATTCATGAGACCTTTCTCAGTATTAGAGTAGTTGAAGGGAATATACATATACATATATATATATATATATGACAGACAGAGGGCACAGGGTGAGTTGAATGTGAAGAGATTACATATAAAATTAAGAGGTGAGAGAGGAATATATTGAGAGAGGGAGAAAGGGATAGAATGGGGTAAATTATCTCACATAAAAGTGGCAAGAAAAAGCAGTTCTGTTGGAAAGGAAGAGGGGGCAGGTGAGAGGGAATGAGTGAATCTTGCTCTCATTGGATTTGACTTGAGGAGGGAATAACATGCACACTCAATTGGGTATCCTATCCCACCAAAAAGTAAGAGGAAAGGGATAAGAAAGGGCAGATGATAGAAGGGAGGGCAGATAGGGGGAGGAGGTAATCAAAAGCAAACACTTTTGAAAAAGGACAGGGTCAAAGGAGAAAATTAAATAAAGGGGGACAGGATAGGATGTAAGGAAATATAGTTAGTCTTTCACAACAGACTATTATGGAAGTGTTTGCATAATGATACATGTGTGACCTATGTTGAATTGCTTGCTTTCTTAGGGAGGGTGAGTGGGGAGGGAAGAGGGGAGAGAATTTGGAACTCAAAGTTTGAAAAGCAGATGCTCAAAAAAAAAGTTTTTACATGCTGGGAAATAAGATATACGGGCAACGGGGTATAGAAATCTATCTTGCCCTACAAGAAAGGAAGGGGAAAGGGGATTGGGGAGGGGAGTAGGGTGACAGAAGGGAGGACTAACTGGGGAATGAGGCCAATCAGAATGTATACCATCTTGGAGTGGAGGGAGGGTAGAAATGGGGAGAAAATTTGTAACTCAAAATCTTGTGGAAATCAATATTGAAAACTAAAAATATTAAATAAGAATTTAAAAAGAAAAAAAGAAGATAATATGCATGTTTTTAAAAGTAAAAAGAATTTAAACCAGGAAAAAAAGAAATAAAGTGACAACATGACATGCAGTTCCATCCCTTCCGGCACCTATCTTTGTATCATCAATGCTTAGCACTGTACCTGGCACACACTAGGTGCTCAATAAATGCTTATTGATTGATTGACTAACTGATATATCCTTCAGGGTCCCCATCAGAATCAGAAACCAGGGCTGGAAAAAAGCTGGGACTAAGCTTCCATAGTCTTAAACAATTAAGGAGAAACGAAAACAACTGAATGGTTAATTGTGGACTTAAGCAAAAGCAAACAAATCCTAGAACTGAATAGCTGGAAGGAATATTACAGGTCACTGAATCCACCTTCCATCCCTCGACAGGAATCTCCTCTACAGAATGGCTATTAAGTGCCTTCTCTTATAATATGAATTAAAATGAAAGTGAGATTACATGGTGGAATGGTGAGAGCACAGGATTTGAAGTCAGGATCTGGGTTTGAATCCCAGCCCTGCCACTTGTCACAGCTCCTCACATCACCTTGGGCAAGTCCCACCCTCCCATTTCTTCTTTTGTAAAATGAGGAAATCTGACTAGATTACTACAAATTCCCTTCCAGCAACAACACAATGATCCTATTAAGGTCTCTTCTGACACTATAGAGTATAGTGCAGCCTCCTCTTCAACACTTCCAAAGTTGGAAATAATGAGACAAGCTATTACATTCTCCTTGAGAGAGAATGGGTGTGGAAGGGGATGGGAATTCTATGAGATGTGAGGTGGAAGGAAGAGACTGCAAATTCGAAGAAAATCTTTGAGTGGAAACAGGGGAGAGTCTCAGAAGTCTCTGCCATCATTGACCATTTCCTAAAAGGGAGAGAATAAGAGTAGCTTGAATTCTTGGACAGATTTAATATTAATCATAAGATCATAGGATTTAGAATTGGCAGGTACCTTAGAGATCATAGAATCATTGAACTAGAGCTTTAAAAGACTCCAAAAAACCAGTAAGTCCAATCCTCTTCATTTGAAAAGGAGAAAACTAAGGCCCAGGAAACTGAGCCCAAATTTGCTTTGCTATAACTTCCTACCCATTGTTCTTGGATCTATCCTCTGGAGATGCACAGAACAGGTGTGCACATGTTGGCATGTCAAACATTTGAACAAGGTTAGCTGATCCCTAACCACCACTGGCACTGCCACCAAGCTAATTTGTTTTTCTATAGACTAAGTATTCCTTTCCTTTCAACTGTCCTTCATACAACATTATCCCCAAACTCCAATTCTTGCTACCCTTGAGATTGTCTCTTAAAATGTGGTTCCCAGAATCGAACACACCAGTCCAGATGTACCTCAACTAGCATAAAATGCCAACCCAGCCCACCTGTGATCCTTTCAAGGCCTGCTGTATTCAAATCACCAAAGATTTATATAGCCCCTCTCCCATATACAAGTAATAAAGGCCTCTGGGACTAGGATGAGCTGAAGTCTTCACCTCATCTTTTTTTTTAATGGGAGTGAAGACTCTAGAAACCACTATCCCTGCTCTAGTCTGAATACAAGTGTGGATTTGAGGGGATTTGACCTTGGGAGTTCCACCATTGCTGCTGAGTAGCACTAGAAAGCTATAACTCTCCCCTAAGGACACAATTTATTAGTCCATATGTAAAATGGGCAGGAGATGGACAGGCCAAAAGTTGTTGAAATATTACATTCTACAGGAAATGAAATAGGACTCTGCTGAATTAGAAAGACTGGAATAGCTTCCTGAGTTCAGGTGGCATCATAAATAAGCCACTGGGGGTTTAGTGAAGTGTTGGACAGTTTGAGTTTTTATGATGTCACTGAAGCAATGTAATTAGCACCTTATAATTCAGAGATTTCAGTGTTAAAGATAATGCAGCTTATGAAAGTGGAATTTAATGGACACCTCAAACTTATGGCAAATGACAATATCACTGCCCTAGACTCCCCCCACACAGGTCCCACACACTTCTATATGGAACTCAAGGTCAATAGTGTCTACTTTGCTCTCAGTAAAGTCTGAAGTTGGTAAAGTTGGCCGCTTTCTAATTCCTCTTTTCAGAGTCTGTCCCTAACTTTTAATTCATTTTTCCCAAAAGCTCCAGTTTGCTTTGTGTGCCCAGGTATCTCCCACCTCAGAGGAAAGTGGTCTTCCTGGAATGACCTTCCTCTCCTTGACTCACGTAGGCTACATCTCTCTGATTCTGGCCCCTCCTCCTTCAAGACTGAGCTCAAATGTCACTTCATCCACAAAGGCTTCCCTCACTGCTCAAGCCTACTATCACGATCTCTTCCCTGCACTTCTACAGCCACAATACTCAACACTACGTAGTCTGGTCCTTGATCATATACTCTAGGAATAAGGTTAGTTCCTGTAATTCATTTATGTAGGGAAATTCTAGATGAGGAAAATTTTCTCTAGGCAAGCAGGTTAGCCGCTTACCTGCAACTCAGTTCTTAGATAACTGCCTCGTATACTGAGAGATTAAGTTCCTTACCTAGGATCACACAACCATGATATGTGAGAGGCTGGATTTGAACTCAGGTTTTCCTAATACCAGAGCCAGTATGGCAGTACCATCTAGCTTGAGAGTACTGAGGTTCATTGGCTTAAACCTATCAGGGGTCTCCATTATGTTTGGCACTAATATGGTGAGCCTCTGGAAGCTGGGGACTACCAAATTGTCTAAGGAATGGTGAACTGACGCAAGGTAGAAACAGGACAGATCAAATCTCCTGTACAAAGTAGCAGGGGGATCAGGTTCATGAGTAGCCCCTGAATTTCCAGCCTGAGATAGGAAATCACAATCTTAAAAAAAAGTGATAGTAATAAAGGAAGAAGTAGATTCAGGGAAGGAATGTGGATTGCTCTAGTTCACATAGTTAAGTTAGTGGCAGAGCCAAGACTATAACATGGGTTTCCTGGCCCAGGCCTCATGAGATTTTCCCTGCACCATAGAGCCTCACCACACAATAACAGAACCACAACCTACTAGAACCTGGGATAGTACCATATTGGACTTTTCAGCTACAGAGCAATGTACAGGTGGGCTGGCCTATTGCCGTAGCAAGAGGAAGGCAGACTCTGCCAGCACGCCAGGCTAAGGCTCCCTCCCTTATTAAACAGCATCTGTCCTTCAGCAGATCTATTACCATGGGTTGAGCAAGATAGGCATTTTTTTAAAAGTAAGGAATATTTAACATTGCACCCTGAGAAAAATGGTCCTTTAAATTATCTGTGGCATGTCCTCTGCTTGGCAAGGAACAAAGCTCACTCTGTGGGTAGCATGGCTTGGACTAGGAGAGCAGTGATGACTGTGGGGATGCAATTTATGGTACCCCAGGGATGGAGCTGCTTAAGGCCTGTAGGAGAAACTAAAATAGGAGAGTTAGGCTTAAGGAGGAGCACTGGAGATTAAGAGGGGGCAGGGAGGCAGAGATCACTCAGGAGAATGCAGAACAGATATCCTTCCCATATCCATTTTCCTTCCCAAATAACAAATTCTATTTCTATAACACTGACGCTTTACAAAGCTTTTGCCTCACAACTGCCCTATGAGATAAAGTAATTTTTTTAGCATAGGAAACTCCAAGCATGGGAACTATAAGGCAAATCTTAACTTAATGGTGAAGTCCTAGGGAGCTGCCTGAGGCCCATAGAGGTGAAATGATTTAGCCAGGGTCACATATTCAAAAAATGTCAGAGGACCCTAATCTTTCTGATTCCGAGCCTGCCATTCAGTCTACTCCACTACCTTTCTTTGGTGGCATATTATTATTCCCATTGTACGAGCAAAACTAAGGCCCACCTCTTTGTGACGTCACTTATTAGAAACCCCAATTAGGAAGTGTTAACCTGGAGGACTCAAACCTACCCTTGTCTTCTGACTCCCAAAACAACGCTCATTCCAAAGCACCAGGCTTAGATTACAGATATCCAGGCTATAAACTTAGGGAACATTTGTGCTTGCTTTGCAAGGAGCAAAGGGCTTCAAAGGGAGGCAGGTGGGCCTCCACCTTTCCTTTTAATTTATCTGCTTTCTGGACCTCTAACCAGAACTTCAAAGTCCCATCTAAGACAAGTCACAGCCACCTGATAAAGATGAGCCCCTCTAGCTTGAGTTACCACAATGTAGTAGATGATACTAGCATCATAAAGCATAAGCATGAGTCAGGACACTGACATTTCCCAGGTGGAAGAGTTATCTGACTCCTCTAGGGCTCAGTTTTCTCATCTATAAATTGGGTGAGGAAGGCATCCTTAATGGAAGGGCATGTTAAGGTTGACAGTCCAAGAATACTTGGTAAGCCCTAACTTCTTCAGAAGGTGGAATAGGAAGGGAAATTGTTTAGCCATTCACCAAGGGAGAGCTGACCTAGAATGAACCCTTGTTTACTTATGACATTTCTTTATAAGTAATAAACCTCCAGCACTGGTTTTTCTTAGAGATCCAGAGAAAGCCTCTTCCTATTCCTGGGTGGTAGCTCTATGCAGGACCCTCAGCCTAAGAGGAAGCCATAAAAACTGATTTCTTCTGACCAGTTGCCTAAGGATTCCCAACATTTTGTTTTTATTTTTCAGGTGTGGAGGCAGCATGACATAGTAGATATAATACTTGGCTTGTAATCAGAGACCTGAGTATGCATTCTGCCTCTGACATTGGCTGGGTAACCCTGGGTATGGGCTTAACCAAATTCTCTGGGTTAATGATAATTGCAAGCTCCATTGGTGGAGGGGATTTCACACTAAGAGTTTTCTTTTTTTCTAATTTTTTTTAACATTTTCATTTAAAGTTTTGAGTTCCAAATTCTATCCCTCTCTTTTTCTCTCCCTTCCCTCCTCTCTGGAATAGTAAGCAATCAGATAAAAGTTATGCATGTACAATTATGTAAAACATTTTCATATTAATAATTTTTTACACAAAGATGCAAATAAAAAAAAAGAAATAAAGTGAGAATAGCCTGCTTCAAACCGTATTAAATCAATATCAGTTCTTTCTTTGGAGGTTGATAATATGCTTCATCTCTAGTCCTTTGGTATTGTCTTGGGTCATTGTATTGCTAAGAATAACTAAGCCATTCACAGTTTTTATCAAACAATATTGCTGTTACTGTGTACAATGGTCCCCTTGTTCTGTTCACTTCACTATGTATCAGTTCATATAAGTCCTTCCAAGATTTTCTGAAATCATCGTACTTATCATTTCTTATAGCACAAGAATATTTCATTACAATCATATACCATAGCTTGCTTAACCATTCTTCAATGGATGGTCATCCCTTTGATTTACAATTCTTAGCCACCACAAAAAGAGCTACTATATATATATTTTTGTACAAATAGGTCCTTTCCACTTTTTTTGGATGTCTTTGGGATATAGACCTAGCAGTGGTATTGCTAGATCAAAGGATATACACAGTTTTATATGCCTTTGGGCATATAAAATTGCTCTCCAGTGTGTTAGTGTTCCAGTTTTCCCACATCTCTTCCAACATTCAACATTTTCCTTTTTTGTCATATTAGCCACTCTTACAGGTGTGAGGTGATACCTCAGAGTTGTTTTAATTTGCATTTCTCTGATCAATAGTGATTTAGAGTACTGTTTCATATGACTATAGATAGCTTTGATTTCTTTGTCTGAAAACTGCCTATTCATATCCTTTCACCATTTGTCAATTTGGAAATGACTTGTATTTTTACAAATTTGACTCCATTCTCTATATATTTGAGAAATGAGGCCTTTATTAAAGATACTTGTTGCAAAAAAGTCCCAGTTTTCTACTTTCCTTATAATTTTGATTACATTGGTGTGGTTTGTGCAAAAACTTTTTAATTTTATCTATTTATTATTTATTATTATCTATTTATTCATCTATTATTATTTATTATTATTTATTTTACATTTCGTGATGCTCTCTATATCTTCTTTGATCCAAAATTCTTTCCTTATCCATAAATCTAACAGATAAATTATTTCTAAATTTGTTTATAGTATCATGCTTTTTGTATAAATCATGTACTCATTTTGACCTTATCTTGGTACATGGTGTGAAATGTTGGTCTATACCTAGCTTCTGCCATATTGTTTTCCAGTTTTCCCAGCAGTTTTTATCAAATAATGAGCTTTTGTTGCAAAAGTTTGGATGATTGGGTTTATCACATATTAGATTATTATGGTTTTCTTACTTTCAATTTTATTAATCTCTCTGATTTTCAGGATTTCCAATTTGGTGTTTATTTGGGGATTTTTAATTTGTTCTCTTTCTAGTCTTTTTAGTTGCATGCCCAAGTCATTGATCTGCTTTTTCTATATTTTATTGATGTAAGCAATTAGAGATACAAATTTTCCCCTAAGTACCATCTTGGCTGCATTCCATAAATTTTGGTATCATTGTCATTTTCTTTAATGACATTATCAATTGTTTCATGATTTGTTCTTTGACCTACTTGTTTTTAAGATCAAATTATTTAATTTCCGATTAATTTTCAATCTCTCTTTCCATTGTCCACTATTGATGTAATTTTTATTGCATTGTGATCTGAAAAGGATGTGTTTGCTATTTCTGCTTTTATACACAGTCAATTTTTGTGTAGGTGCCATATGCTGCTGAGAAAAAGTATACTCCTTTCTATTCCCACTCAATTTTCTCCAGAGATCTATCTTATCTAATTTTTCCAGAATTTTATTCATTTCCTTAACTTCTTTCTCGTTTATTTTTTCATTAGATTTTTTTCCTCCTGCAACCCACTCAACTTCTTCAAAAATTTAGCTGCTATACCATTTGGTACATATCTGTTTAGTATTGCTATTACTTCATTGTCTGTGGTACCTATCAGCAATATATAGTTTCCTTCTTTACCTCTTTTAACTAGCTCTATTATTGCTTTTGCTTTCTGTGAGATCGTGATTGCTACCCGTTTTCTTTGCTCCAGCTGAAGCATAATAGATTCTGTCCCAGCTCCTTACCCTTATCCTGTGTGTATTTCTCTGCTTCAAATTTGTTTCCTGTAAACAACATATTGTAGGATTCTGTTTTTTAATCCATTTTGCTATCTGCTTCCATTTTATTGATGAGTTCATCCCATTCACATTTATAGTTAGGATAACTAACTGTGTATTTTCTTCCATGGTATTTTTCACTTGTTTATCCCCCTCTCTCTTACACCCCACTCTTTGCCTCCTCACAGGTGTTTTACTTCTGATCACTGCCTTCCCCAATATACCCTACCTTTTATCAGTCCCACCTCCTCTTTCTATTATCCCCATCCCTTTTTATTTCCTTATAGGGTGAGATAGATTTCTATATCTAACTGAATGTGCATGTTATTTCTTCCTTGGGTCAATTTTGATGAGAGTAAGTTTTAAGCCTTGCCTGCCAAACCACCACACACACACACACACACACACACACACACACACGCGCGTGCGCGCAAAATCTTCCCTTCCATTATAATAGCTCTTTTTGCCTCTTTTATGTGGAATAATTTACCTCATTCAATTTTCCCCCTCCTTCCAGTGCAATTTTCTTTCTCACCCCCTTTCTTTTGGGGGGGAGGAGGGTATCATTGCATCAAAGTCACCTTATATCCACACCCTTTATCTCCATATACTCCTTCCAATTGCTCTTATAGTAATAAGTTAAGAGTTACAAATATTATCTTGCCATATAGAAATATAAAGTTTAACCTTATTAAATTTCTTATGTTTTCTTTTTCTTCTTTCCTTTTTTTTAACCTTTTTAATATTTCCCTTGAGTCTTATATTTGGAGGTCAAATTTTGTAGTCAGCTCTGGTTTTTTAATTAGAAATACTTGAAAGTCCTCTATTTTGTTAAATATCCATTTTTCCCCTGAAAGATTATATTCAATTTTGCTGAGTAGGCAATTCTTTGTTGTAATCCTAACTCCTTTGCCTTCCAGTATATCATATTCCAAGCCCTCCAGTTCTTTAATGTGGAAGGTATGGAAAACAGGGTGTCTCTGCTGGTAGGCCCCAAGGGCAGGATCTTGCTGTTGGTCAGCCCCACAGTGGGGTTTCACTGTTGGTCAGCAATGGGATCGAGGCCTCACTGGTGGCTTATACTGGGGATGAGGTCACCAGGTTGGGCCTTCTCACAGACTGCCCACTTGCCTAGGGAACTGCTGGCTTGCAGAAGGGTAGGGAATTGCTTGTGGATTGCCCTAGGCAGGGCCCCTGCTGTGAGGCCAGCCACAGCTGCAGCTGCTGTTCAACCTCACTCCCCTCTGTGAGATTGACCTTTCTTGCCATGCTGGTCAGCTGCTTCCCTGCTCCTAGGTCAATTCTGAGGTGTTTTTCTAGTTGTGTGGAGGGGAATTTGGGAGCATTTCAGAGGATTCCTTCCTTGCTCTGACATCTTGGCACTGGAAGTCCACAGTAAGAGTTTCCATGCTGACAAAAGCATAGATCGTTCAAGTGAGCATAGATTTAGAGCTAGAATTTTTTTTGAGGCAACGGGGGTTAAGTGACTTGCCCAGGGTCATACAGCTAGTAAGTGTCTGAAGTCAGATTTGAAATCAGGTTCTTCTGATTCCAGGGCCAGTGGTCTATCCATTGCAGATATCCAGAATCTTTTAGATATCATCTATTACAAGCACAGCCCCATCCTCCCCACTCCCCTTATTTCACAGATTAGGAAACTAAAGCTTAGAAAGTTTAAATGACTAGCATGAATTCACTTGGGTAACAAGTAAAAAAGGGAAGATTTGAACTCAAGCCTTCTAACTCCAAATCCAGCACGCTGTACCTTGCTGCCTCTCTATTCACATTCACTGATGGGGTGGAAGCCTAATATAGAGAATGTCTCCTTTGCTACTCAAATCACCCTCTGGAAGGGAAGGATAGAAATGGGGGTCATGAAGGAATTGGCAATAAGTGGAAATAAAGGTGGTCATTCCAAGCCTGCACTTCTTAAAACCTCCCCACCACCACCACAATATGCAAATATCCCTTTACCCTCCTCAGGAAGTTTGGGTTTTCCCATCAAGTCACCAAGGCCTAGAAGTATTAGGAACAGCTCTGATGCAGTAGGAGGCTATATCACCAGATACAGTTTCCCTGGCTCTAATTTCTATGATTTTGTGATTGTGTTTGCCGAGTACAGCAAAACCTGAGAGGCCCCACTAGTCCCCAACTGCTTATCCAAGGCCAGGATTGTCTTTCACTTTCTCAGTGAGGTCCCAGTCACCTGGGAGCTCCCCATACACCCTCTCTGGCAGCTTGGGAGGCAAGGCAACATAATCAAAAGGTGTCCTGTCTGTGAAGCCAGGAGGCCTGAATTTGTAATATGGTTCCGCTACCTATAGCCTTCCTTTGGGCCTCAGTTTCCTCATCTGTAAAAGGAGAGAGCTGGATCAGATGCCTCTGTAGTCCTTCACAGTTTTAAATATATTATTCTATACTGGTATAGTCTTACGCTCTTTAAGGTCCTTTCTGTGTCTAAATTCTCTTCTCTTATGAATAAAGACAAGTTTCCAACAACTCAGGCCACTACCATTCCCTCTCAGGAAATGACAAACAAGGGTTGCAGCCTCCTACCTTCTCTTTTGTTTCTCTGTAAAGTTTTTCTGCATATCTGTAGTTCTTTCTCCCTTGTACACCCCTAGATATTCCCTCTGAGTCCACTGCCTTGGAGTAGGCACACACTTATGGAACACAAAAATATCCTACCCAAAACAGCACCAATCCTTTGGCCAAAAATGGCAGAAGCTAAGTTATATTGGAAAGATTTGGAAAAGGAAAGGAAGTATATTTTGGACATGGACAATGTGGGAATTTATTTTATTTGACTGTACTTGTTAATTACTAGGGTTTTCTTTTTCTCTTTTCCTTTTAACTGGGATGGGAGGGGGAAATAAATGCTTATTAACTGAAAATAAAATGAACTTTTTTTCTAAAAAAAAAAAAAGAAAAGAATGGGAGACAGTAATGGGAAAAGCATCGAACTCAAGCCTGGGAATCTGAGGTCATGTCTTAAGCTCTACCGCTCATTTATTGTATTATGAACTTAAGCAAAAGTAACCTTCCCTCTCTGGCTGTCAGTTTACCTATCTATAAAATGAGAGAGTTGGGCTTGGGATCTGTAGGGTCCCTTTCTAGCTCTATCTATGACTCTATAAGAAGGCAGAGAAGTACAGTGTTAGATTTGGACTCAGAAGACCTGGGTTCAACTCTTGTCTCTACTATTCACTATGTGCATGACCTTGAGTGAATCACAGCACCTCTCTGGCTTCAGCTTCCTGATCTGTATAAATGAGGACATTTACCTATGTGGCCTCTAAGTAATCTTCCAGCTCTAAATCTTTGATTCTATGATATTATTGGAGTTCGAGGGGTAGGATGATATTGCAAGAATAGCTTAAACATATATCAAATTGTCAGAGAGAAAATTCCTGATTGGTTTGGGTTTTTTCTCCTATTTTTATTTTCAAAGAGAATTGGCTAAAACGTCCTACAAACTGGAATAATTTGGGGGCAATGCTCCTGTAGTGTTGCCATAAAGTTGCCATACTGGTTTGAATCCAGGGCCCTTAAGACGTAAAATGCTGATATCCATTTCTCTGGCTGGGGAAAGAGAAGTTGGTCATCTGGATTTTTCTAGATTTTCTACACTTGGGTAGCCCAGAAAGTCATGGCAAAACTCCCCTAAAAAGTACAGCTTGAAAGAAAATAATTTAGGGACAGATACCCCTCTCTCCTGGGTGTCCCCAGCCCAGGGATTTGTGTTGAGCTCACCGGCTGGGCAGTTTAAGGAGCTCTTTGCTGAATTCCTCTGCAATCAGCCTACCTCCTTGTTGACTAAGGATTTGGGGTATAAGCAGGCAGCAGTAAATACCATCTCTCTCCCTTCCCCCCTGCTTCTCACCACCCCTCCTCCCCTAGCCTCCTGGGGCTTCCAATACAGTTAATATGGAAAGTTGTCCCAACCTGTCAGCACCAGACTTCTCAGCAAGCATTAGAGGCCCCCAGGGACTGGTTACTGATTTGAAGACTTCCCCAAACTTCCCTTTAAAATCAGGACCAGATCGGCTTGGCTGTGGGAGCTCTCCACTGTTCCTCAGAAGTTTTGCTGACACAGGAAACACTGGCTACAGCTTTGTTTTCATTGTGTTTTATACTCTCCTTTTTTCTAGGTTTGCATCTCTATCTTCATGAAGTATTGCTGGGTTTGTTTATTTGTCTGTTTGTTTGTTTTACTCTAACAATGCCACTAATCACAAGCCTTAGGAGTAGAAGTGAATTCTGACACTGTCTCCCAATGACCTTTTTTTAGGCATCAGATTTTGAAAGTTTTACTTATCTTTCATTTCTCCGTACATTTGTGCACCTATCACTTATAGGATAATGACCAAGACTGAAAACCTGGGCTCTCACCCTAAGGAAAGAGTTTTATCAACCTTTAAGTCTATGGATTGTAAATATGTCAGTGAATCTATAAATCAAGGGTCTCTCATTGACACTTCTATTATGAAAGATCACCTGTTATCTTAAGCAGGACCTTGTGCCTGGGAAGATGAATGCATGAACCTTGGCTGCAACTATCAACTGAGGAGAATGAAAAAATCTTTTGAGAGAATTCAAATACATTATCATTTACTCCTGGGCACAAATCATTTTATGATGGCAAACTGGGTCACCAAAACAAATGATTAACCTTGACAATAGAAACTGAAGCAGGACACTAATGAATTTGCTAATTGTTCTGCCCTGTTCCAGGTATTAACTAGTACTGGTGGCACTGGAAGATAAGGTCATCAGTGGGAGCTAACACTTTCATATTCCCTGTGCCCTTGCTCACAGAATCAGAGTCAAATAAAGGAGGCAAGATCTGATTTTCAGGGGGAGAGAGGGAGCTGGAGGGGTCACTGTGGGGAACTGCTCCCTGGAGGGCCACTTTGGGTGAATTATTTCCGCTTCCCACACAACACATCCATCCGTGTTACCTTCCAAACTTCCTGGAAAACCATTTTAAGAAGGTAATTTGTTACAACCTAAAAATACTCTCTTGTGACTACCACCTTTTCTCACTCCTCCCTCCCCCCACTACACACTCAAACCCAGCAGGATATAGCTCTCTCCATTTTGGCCACAGACCAATTAGTCCCCAGAGTCACTTAGTCCTGATACCCTCTATCATATCATACCAAGGCCCAATATTTCTCGACATCTTGAACATGGCCCCTCCAATGGAGGAACATTGCTGCCCAAACAAAGCCCGTCCGTGTTCTCCTTCCATAATAGGAAGCCTGGGGGGACACCAACTCTCACCTTCCCTACCACCAGCTTAATTGTTCCCATTACTGGAAATTGTAGACTCGTTCCCTAGACACCATGCCAAGCAGCACTAAGTCCTTTATCTTTCTGATGTGCCAGCCAGAGGCACTGGGAGATAAGTGGAGCTGTGGGAATCATGCAAACTCAGGAACGTGGATATCATTCCAGCATCCAGCTTTTTATTCTTTGCTCTGCCTCCCCTTTCCCTGCCTTTTTTTTTGCTTCCTTTTTCTCCTCTCCCCTCCCCCAAGGCCAGTCACATGCCTAGAGGCAGGTTGGTAGAGTCACCTCCTTTCCTGGGCAGGTAGCCATGTTCAGACAGGCTTAACCAAAGCTCCTTTCTACCTCCTGCCATTGTTCCCCATCTGCAGTAGATGCCACAGATCTGTGCAGCCAGCTAAGACTTGACCAGCCTTTATTTCAGACCCACCCTGGCTTTAAAATCTCCAGCATTCAGAATCACAAATTCACCAATTGTCAGGACTAGAAGGAGCCTTAGTAATAATCTAGGATCATATGATCACTGATTTAGAGCTAGAAGGAATCTCAGAGGTCATTTTGTCCACCACCATCTCATTTTACAGATGAGGAAACTTGAGGCACAGGAAGGTGAAGTGATTTGGCCAAACTTTAAAAAGTTATAAAAGGATCTAGTCCAATCTTTCATTTTAGAGAGGTGGAAACAAAGCCCCAAAGAAGAAATGTGACAGAGGCAGAATTCACCCCAGGCCTCCTGACTCCAAACTCAATGCTCTTTCTATTACACTACGCTACCTAATCCTATCAACCAACGAGTATTTAATAAGCACTACTATCATTGTGCAAACCTCATTCTGGGAGCATACAGACTAGTCCAGCCAAAATACAGGGAGAACCTGGATAATTCAAAAACACCGTTAAACCAAAACACTCATTTCTAAAAATTCTACTACTTGCTCTATTAATCCATACATTCATTTAGCTCCCATTGTATGCCTGGACCTGTGAGGGAACCTATAGAAGTATAAGGTACCAACCCTGCCCCATCCCCCACCCAAAAGTCTAGTTAAGACATTTTAAAAAATAAATTATAGGTTGCAGAGCCAAGATGGTGGAGAAGGAAGCAATGCAGCTGAACTTCTATCTACTCCTCCTCCCAGCAGATCTACAAAATGTGCCAGACTAAACCCTGATGGAGAAATCCGGAAAAAGTCAAAATAAGTCCTTTGTCTGGACTAGGTTAGCTAGGGAGACCGACAGAGAGGTCTATAGACACTAGAGTACAGGATAGAGCCAGAAGCACCAGGGCCCATGGAGAGGCTGTGTACCAGCACAAAAAGAGGACCTCAATCCACTGTAACAGAGACAAGGACCAACTGGCAATTTTGCTGTCCACTACCAAAATGCTGAGTCACAGATCCAGAACAGAGTGAAAAGAGGCCCTGCCCTAGTGGAGCATGACAGTGGTATTGCCTTTCCTAGGTAGAGAGGCCCTGGGAATTGTCCCAAGAATTATCCCTTTCTCAGGAAAAGAGGAAGTTTAGAAGCCACCAGTGGTGGCATCAATGTGGCTCAGACAATAAGCTCAGAGCAGAGTCTCAGTTTCAGCACCTAGCCCAGCCTGAAGAGGAGTAAGCAGGATAAGAAACCTAGATGAAAGAGGAGTCTACAATTTTGCTTCTTTGAACCAACAGAGCTTTCCATGTGGCTGATAAGAGTAGAGTCAAGCAGAACTCTACATTTGCACAGACCCAAACCCAGGTCAGAAAGAGCTCAGACCAGGAAAGGCAATATTCCTTTGAGCTCACTGAAAGGTGGCAAGTCCCCAGCCTGTCTCTTAGATCCTAGAATAACACAACAACTCATACCTCAAGAAAACAGTAATAGGACTAACCCAGACCTTCTCTCCAGGAGCCCAGTCCTAATATCAAGTGCAAAGTAAGGAAGTAAGCCAGAAGAATGGTAAAAAAGAGCCCCACAATAATGAGCCATTACAGTGGCAGGGATGCTCAGGCAGAAAGAAGCAGAAGAAGAGAATGTCTCTAAAACATCTCTAATTATCATCTCAAAGGAAAACATAGCTTGGATATATACTTAACTAGAATTCCTGGGAGAGATAAAACAAAAGTTTATAAAAAATTTAAAATGTTTTACAAATAAAATTAAAATACCTGAGGGGAAAACGGAAAAGAAATGAGAGCTGTGAAAGAAAGAATTGGAAATGGAATGAGCACATTGGCACAAGAGGTACAAAACCTTGCCCAAGCAACATATTCTCTGAAACTTCGAATGGACCAAATAGAAGCCAATGAATTCATGAAGAAACAAGAAGTATTAAAAACAAAGTCAAAAGACTAAAAAAAATACAAGAAAAGGAAATGTATCCCATAGCAAAAACAACTGACCTGAAAAACAGATTGATAAGAAAAAATTTAAGAATCATTGGAATCTCTGAACAAGAACCCCCAAAAGAGCTTTGATATCCTACTTAAAGAAAAATTTAAAAAAACTGTCCAGATTTTTTAAAACTAGAGGGCAGCATCCAAAGAAAAACAATCTACCCCTTCCTGAAGGAAATCCCAAAAAGAAAACCCCCAGAAACACCTTGCTCAAAATCTAGAGCTTCCAGATCAAACAAAAAATAATGCAAGAAGCCAGAAAGAAAGAATTCAAGTAACAAGGAGCTGTAATCACAATCGCACATGATTTAGCAGCCACCACTATAAAGCACCAATGAACTTGGGATACAACATTCCAGAAGGCAAAGGATAAGGGCTTATAGCCAAGGATAATTTACTCAACAAAACTGAGTATAATGCTACAGAGTGGGGAAAGTGGACCTTTAATGAAATAGAAAACCTCCAAGAATTCCTTATGAAAAGAACAGAACTATGGAGAAACTTTGAAGTTCAAACACAGTAGTGAAAAGAAGAATAAAAAGTAAACATGAACGAACAATGATAAAGGACTAAATGAATATAAACTGCTTGTATTCAAATATTGGAAGATAATGCATGCATCGCCTCTGAATCCTACAAATATCAGGGTTCATAGAGGGAGTCTAGTTAGACAAGGTCTGGGAGTTGGTGATTTTAAGAATGGAAAAAGATAGGAAGAGAAATACAAGATGGGGGAATGAAAGAAAGAAAGGAAGGAAGGAAAGAAAGAAGGAAGGAAGGAAGGAAGGAAGTAATGAAGGAAGGAAGGAAGTAAGAAATAAAGAAAGAAAGAAAGAAAGAAAGAAAGAAAGAAAGAAAGAAAGAAAGAAAGAAAGAAAGAAAGGAAGGAAGGAAGGAAGAAAGAAAGGAAGGAAGGAAGAAAGAAAGAAAGAAAGAAAGAAAGAAAGAAAGAAAGGAAAGAAGGAAGGAAGGAAGGAAGGAAGGAAGGAAGGAAGGAAGGAAGGAAAGAAGGAAAGAAGGAAGGAAGGAAGGAAGGAAGGAAGGAAGGAAGGAAGAAAGGAAGGAAGGAAAGAAGAAAGAAACAAAGAAACAAAGAAAGAAAAAGGAAGGAAGAGAAAGAGGGAGGAAGGGGAGGGAGGAAGGAAGGAAGGAAGAAGGAAAGAAAGAAAGAAAGAAGAAAGGAAAGAAAGAAAAGGAAAGAAAGAAGGAAAGAAGGAAGGAGGGAAGGAAGGAGGAAAGGAAGGAAGAAGGAAAGGAAGAAAGGAAGAAAGGAAGAAAGAAAGAAAGAAAGAAAGAAAGAAAGAAAGAAAGAAAGAAAGAAAGAAAGAAAGAAAGAAAGAGAAAGAAAGGGGGAGGAATAAATGAAGAAAGGAGAAAAGAAAGAAAGAAAAAGAAAGGAAGGGAGGAAGGAAGAAATGGGGGATTAAGGAAAATTATCTCATATAACGAGAGTTCATAAGTAAACATCTATACAAACAAGGAGTGGGGGATGGGAGGGGTGGCTGATGTTTAAACCTCACTCTTATCTGAACTGGTCAAAAGAAGGAAGAATACACCTGTACATAGAGCTGGGTACAGTAATACATTTCACTCAACATGAAAATAGGAGGGAAAGGGGAGAAGTGGGGAAGGGGAATTAAAGGGAGGAAATATTAGGGAGAGATTGGTCCAAAGCAAAACAAATTCTAAGGATATATAAAAATAGCTGTAGCTCTTTTTGAGTTGGCAAAGAATGGGAATCTGAGGGGGGTACCCTTAAACTAGGGAATGGACGAACAAGTTGTGGTGATATGATGGAGTACTATCATGCAGAACTCTTATCAGTGTAATGAGCAACTAGCATCCAGAAGACCAATGATGAAACATGCTGCCGATCTCCTGATAGAGAAGTATAGAACTCAGAATGCAAAATGAGACAATTTTTTTTTAGTCATGGCCAATGTATAAACTTGTTTTGATGGATTATACATTGTAATGGATTTTTCTGATGTTCTCAATGGGAGAAGGGGTTGGGGTGGGAAAGTGGGAAGTGAATTTTGACTGGTCAAAATGAAAAATTCTGAGATTAATTACATAAAATTTAAACAGAATTTTGAGACAACAGTAAAAAAAAGTTACTAGGCAGCCCATGATAGGTGTCAAATGAATGTTAGAGACAAAACTGTTTTTAATTAGAAAAATGGAAAAACTTGCATTAACTGATGCAGAATGAAGGAAACAGAATTAGGAGAGGAACATAACACAATGACAACAATAATATAAATTAAAACAGCACTCAAATGAGATCAAATACTAAGTAACCAAAGAGACTGAACACTAACTGAAAAGACCAATCTTGGCCCCAGGGAAGAGATGAAGGAGCAATTTCTTCCTTCCAATAGAGAAGTGAGGGCTTCTGGGTACAGAACCTGGTATATTTCATCAGTTGTGGTCAGTTTCAGTTCTTTTGCTAAAATGTTTTCTTTAGTATAAAGTAAGGCTCATTTGATGCCCTGTCAGGAGAAGAGGCTAAGCAAGACATTCTTTGCAAGATACTGACTTACATGGTTGTTTGTCTTTGCTAAGTCTTGTCTTTCCAACTAGACTGTGAGTTGCCCAGAGACAGAGAATGAGCCTGAGCCTTCTTTGACTCCTTCAAAGTCAAAGAAATCATAGAGCTGAAAAGTCACTTGCAGGAGTTCTGAACCTTCTCTGGCTCATCTCACTTTGTGATCTGCAATGGTGTCAGAGTTTCCACACTGGCATTTATCCCAGGTTGTCGCCTCCCAGTGACATGACCCTCACATGGAATAATGAAGTCAGAGAAAATTAAGGCTTCAGAGATACTGGTCTTTTTCAAGGAGCCAAGGCAAAATAGCATGAAATCATTGAGCCCTAAATTAAGCCCTAAACCAAGCTGAAAAACAGACTTAAGAAGGGAGATGGAGTGAGAAAGATCTCACTCTAAATAAAGAAGGTGGGGACTATTGGAAGGGGGTGATAAGAATGAAGGCAGCCCCTTTACATGACTATACCTGGGAAATCCAGAATGATGGGGGGAGGATTTGGGGGTGGAAGTGGAGAAGAAGCACATGATCATCTGATAGGGAGTGACTAACTCTTTGGGAACATTTTCAGGGTATGGGGATGAAGCTTCTCAGCCCGACTTGCTGTAATTTACTGTTTCCTGCAACTTCATCCCGCCCTCTGTCCCCCTTTCCAAGAGATATCTGTGATTTGGGTATTTTTAACTCAATTTATTTCTGGTTCCCCTACAGAGAACAGAGAGCCACAACTGCTTTATATTTAAGGGAATGGGGGAAGGGCACAGCACAAGGTACAATGTGACTGCTTTCATGCAAGGGCACCAGTGAAAATCCCCTCTAGGGCTCTTCCTTAAAAGAAAAAAGAGAGAGACAAAGAGAAAGGAACAGAGACACAGATAGAGAAACAAAGAGGAAGGGAGACACCAAGATAGAGCAAGGAGAAAGGGGAAAATAAGGAAGATAAGGAAGGGAAGGTCAATGAGGAAAGGGAGAGAGAAAGAGAGGGAGAGAGAGACAGAGAGAGAAACACAGAGAGAGAGAGAGAGAGAGACAGAGAGAGAGAGAGAGAGAGAGAGAGAGAGAGAGAGAGAGAGAGATTCACAAAGGGAATGATAGAAAAACAAAGACACAAAAAGAGAGGTACATATTCACAGAGAGAGAAGAAAGTCAAAATCCCAAATGTGTCAAAAACTTCAGATGCTGAGCCTATTTCCCTGTTCTTGTGGACCGGTGACATTATCATCAAGCCTCAGAAGTAGAGAAGTAGGGGCAGTAATCAGACATTACTGAACCCCCTTCTCTTTCTGTAGGGCTCAGGGTATCCCAGCCCAAGCAAAAAATTACTCCTGATGCTCCTTTTCCACTCTTACAACAGCAGAGGTGACACTGGAGCAGGTGCCTAAATCAATTTTTTTAAATGCAGATTTTCTTGTAAATGTAGAAATAGATTTTCTCATAAATGTTGAAAAGGATTCATTTAAAAAGTTGAAGAGTCAGAAAGGCATCATGATGTGGGAGACAGAGAGCTGGCTTTGGGGTCACCTTGGTTCAAGACTTGCCTCAAACACGCTGGCTGTGTGAGTCTGGACAAGTTCTTTAACCTCAATGCCCCCAGGTAACTTTCTAAGTTGCAGAGAAGGTTCTGGTCTGCCACCAAAAGCTCCCAACACTGATAAAATCACAGGTCCAAAAAAAACCCACAAACAAACCCTGAGTCCTTCTGTAAAATGAATAATCTGTCCTCATTTCATCTGGTTTGTAAATCCATGTCAGCACCCAGTGCTGGAAAGCAGTAGGACAGGCCAAGGATCCAGACCAAGTGGAAGAGGTAAGAACAGAGAACTGTTTGAGAATTAAAAGGGCATGGCCAAGACTTGAAATAGGTTGGGCTTCAGGCAGAGACATAACAGGCTGCTACAGCAGACCTCAGCTGCTTGGGCATCTTGTTAATACTACCCCCAGGTGATACCTCCAATCTGAGCACAGGCCAGGGAACAACTTGGGAAGTAAACTTGGAGGTGAATGTGGTAGCAGCTAAGGAATGAGGCAGGATAGAGCAATTCTGCCCTACTAGAGTTAAGGTGGGGAGAGTACAAAAAGCCCGGACCCCAAGACATCTGGCCCTGGCCTGGTCTCCTGGTTTCTTGTCATAACCTTTCCTATGTTTCTTCAAAATTCCACTAATCATCTCATGAATCTGGTAGGCTTCTTCTAAGTAGTCTTCTCTATCTCTGTCCAAGGACTTTTCTTTTATCTTCACTTTCCTTTTCCCTTTTATAAAATTTTTCTGCTTTAAGCCCTGCTCCACCCTTGGGGAGAGCATCTCTCCAAAGACAGATCCATCCTAATG
Organism: Trichosurus vulpecula; assembly: GCF_011100635.1. Lineage (NCBI taxonomy): Eukaryota > Metazoa > Chordata > Mammalia > Diprotodontia > Phalangeridae > Trichosurus > Trichosurus vulpecula. Next base: position 180,567,121 of record NC_050575.1, on the reverse strand, counting down.
CTTTGATCCCAGAAATTCTGGTTCTGGAGCCCCCTAGCCTTACTACCCTGCCCCCTCCTCTCCAGTCTAGCTTCCCTGCATGAAAGCACGAGAGGGTGTATGGCCCACCATCTGTCACTTATATCTGCTGATAATACATATACAGTGCTGCTGAGAAACTGAGAGGAAAGGGGATTTGTGGGGGTGATTCAACAGGAGGGAGTGGAAACCTATGGTGATTGGGAAGGGGGTTAGGAAGAGGCATTGATAACTCCTCTATCATTAGTACTTCACATTCCCCAATCATACAGGCCTCCAAACCCAAGCATTAGTCTTGCAAAGATCTAATCCAGAAAAAAGACATTAGGCTCACTGAATTGCGGGCAAGAGTGGAAATTGCCTCTCTCTCTTTCTCTCTCTCTCTTTCTCTCTCTCTCTCTCTCTCTCTCTTGTCTCTCCCCCTTTCTGTTTTCCACTCCTCTTGAATGATCTGACTCAGAGAATAGTTAATAGTCTGATGTCAACTTAGAAGTCAGTCTTCAGTGGAAGATCCCAAGAATCTGTTCTTGGCTCTGTACTTCTTGATGAATAACTTAGATATATACATAGATGGAATGTTTATCAGATATACAGATGACATAAAGCTGGAGCAAACCCATTACATGACAGCTAGAACACTGAGTTGGAATGAAATGGAAAATGAAAATTAATTAGGATAAATAAAAAACCTTACACCTGAGTTCAAAAAATCAACTTCATGAGATGGAAAAAGGAGATGTGTTAGACAGCAGGTTTTTTTTATAATTTATTATTTATTTTTAGTTTTCAACATTCACTTCCAGAAGATTTTGAGTTTTAAATTTTCTTCCCTTTCCTCTCCTCCCCCCTCCTCAAGACAGTGTGCAATCTGGTATAGGATCTACTTAGACATCCATATTAAATGTATTTTCACATTAGTCATTATGTAAAGAAGAATTAGAACTAATAGAAAGAACCACAAGCAAGAAGAAACAAAACAAACCAATAAAAGAAAAGGAGAGAAAATAGTATGGACAGCAGTTTTTCTGAAAAAATGTGGGAGTTTAATGGATTTCAAGCTCAATGCATGCCAACAACGTGGAATTAACAAGCTTATGTGATCTGCATTGAGAGGCATAACTTGTAGGAATAAGGAGGTGATAGGCCCACACTGTACTCTGCCCTGGTTAGAATTAGGGAACAACAGGTAGTTGAAAAGAGGTCAATTTATGCCTAACGTCAAGACATTTTTACTAATTAAAGCAATCTAATCTTTAGAGATAATCTAGTTCAACACCCTCATTTTACCAATAGAGAAACTTAGGCACAAGTCATACACAAAGTCAGAACCAAAATCCAAGTTTCCTGATTTCATTCCCAGAGCTATTTATTAAACTGCTCTATGACTATCACATTGACTATGTCCTATAAGGTGTCATACACCACAGAATCATAGATTTATAGCTGCAAGGACCTTAGAGGCCATGTAGTCCAATTCCTTTTTTATGGGATGAAGAAACTGAAACCCCAAGATATGATGTGATTTTCCCAAATCACACAAGTAATAAAGGGCAGACTCAGCATTTGAACCCTCTTTCTAGTATGCCACTCTAGGATAGACTTTTTGTTTCTCGTTTTCAGAAGACAAAAATTCATTCAGTACCTTCAGCTCATGCTCTCTACCTTCCAGGTCAGATTTGCATATTCTGTGGCTATTTGATAAATGCTTATTGACTGACTGGTTGACTGAGATGGCTATTCTCAGCTGGCATCCTGAAAGACATCAGCCAGGGTGGAATGCTCTTCCCCCTCCTCTCTCTCAGTCATCTAGCCTATACCCAGGGGGTTAGGCCATGGATGCTTCCCAGGGGAAAAAATAGCCTCCTGCCTCCCAGAGCAGGCTATCCCTAGCACACAGATTTTGGCCCTCAAAGACCAACCTAGCCTGCCAGCTCCATTTCCTTCAAATGCAAGAATGCAAGCCCCCCTCCCCACCTCTCTCCCTCCTCCTTTTCTCTGTTCTCCTTCTGGCTCCTCCCTTTATCTCTCTGTCCCCATCCAGCCCCAGTGTCTTCCCTAGGAAGATAGCCATCATGTTCTCTTTAGAGAGCAATCACTCACTTGTCTCCCCTCAAGTACCCTCCTCCTTCATCTTAGGTTCCCCCCCCCCAACCCCAGATCAGAAAGGGCAGGAGTAAGAGGTGTCACAGAGGCAGCATGGGAAACAACCATTTGAACTTCAGTTCATCTCAAGCATTAAGAAGTGGAAGCATGCAGCGATGCCTGGCCCCCAGGGCAGCTGCAATATGTGCTGAGAATTGATACAGGTTGTGCACCTATTTGCTTGGCCATGCACTAAAAAATGCACAGTTACCTTAGCAACTTCACAGCATGAGGGAGCCCCTGGCCCCTTTAAAGTCACAGAATATGAGGATCCTTTATTCTCTTCTTGCATTTACTTGCACAGGACACACAGTTTCAGATGGTTGGCAAATGTTTCCCTATTTTTTTATGTCTAAACTCTTTAGCCTGGCATGCAAGGTCCTCCACAATGTGGCAATGACTCATGTATTGAGCCTCATTTCCCTTTCCTTAATATATTCCACAATCCAGCCAAACTGGACTACTCACCATTTCAGAACACACCCTGTACTTTCCCTCCTCTCTGTCTATTCTCATGCCATTCCCTCCATCTGGAATGTCCTCCCCACATATCTCTGTCTACCCAAGCTTTAAGTCAAACTTCCTTCATAAAGTCTTTCATGATTCCCTCATTGCTATAACCATTGAGGAGAAAGAACTGTAACTGTGACTAATATAATAATAACAGCTGGCATTTATATAGTGCTTTAAAGTTCTCAAAGTGATATACACACATGTATTTGTAACTATAAATATATTTTATTTAAATGTAATGATTTATAGGCAAATTATATATAACCATACAAATTTAAATATATAAATATAATTAATACTCACATATATGTAATATTAATTATCAAGATAGTCAAGGAAGATTTCATGGACAAGTGGGTCTTGAGTTGGTCCTTGAAGAATGAGGAAACTTTTGATTGGCCAAAAGGAAGAAGGAGAAATGTCCAAGCAAGGGGAATGATAGAGTCAATAATATGGAAGCAGTGAATAGACAAGTCTAGTTGAGCGGAGCATTCATATGGTAGAGTAAGTTTGAAAAGGAATGTCAAGGCTAGACTACAGAGGGCTTTGAATGAAAAAATAAGAAGTCTGGATTTTGTTCTATAAGTTGTGGGAATTCATTGAAGAATTTTGATCAGAAAATCCTCAGCTTTTATATTTACTGGTTACGTGATTATGGGTAAGTCAGCTAATTTCTCTGTGCCTTCATTTCCTTGTGGATAAAATAAAAACAGTGATACTTACATTTACTTCCTCCTAGGGTTGTTAGGAGTAAAGTATTTCATGAACCTTAAAGTAACATAAATATCAGTTATTTCCATTATTACTATTCCTCAAGAAAAAAAAAGTGACGTCTACTTCCCCTATTCTTTTGTTTTCTTTGTACCTCCTCTATACACCTAACACATTGTGTTTTGTATTATATCTTTCTGTGTGTATGTGTGTGCGCGTGTGTATAATCTCCCCTATCAAACTATAAAATCTTTGAAGGTAAAACCATATCTTATTTGACATCTTGCCTAGTAGGTGAAAAAGGGACTTATCCATAGCAGGAGTCCAGAAAAATAGCTGCTGAATTGTGGAATCATTCCAACCACTGGTATTACATCATTGCATCTCGGTCTTCGTACTTCTTGACTTCTCTGTATCCATTTGTCACTGTTGACCCCTCCCCTCATTCTGAATATTCCTTTCTCCTTTGTCTTGAGATGTAACAATCTACTAAATCTCCTCCAACACTATCTACATTGTTTTCTCTGTCTCCTGGTCAGACCTCATCTGAAGTATTGTGTTCGGTGTTGGATACAGCTTTTAGGATGGATACTGACAAGCATAGATATGTCCAGAAGAGATTCACCTGGATGGTGAGAGGGTAAGATACTATGCTATATAAAGGTAAATTGGAGAAACTGGGAATGCTTAGTTTGCTAAAGAGTTATTATGAAAGGAACTTGATAGCTGTCTTTGGATATTTGAAAGACTGTCATGAAAGAAGGTTAAAAATCTCAGTCAGTAATCATTCATAAAGCTATCATCTGCTATGCATTGGGATAGGGGTTAAGGATACAAAGACAAAAATGAAATAGCCTCTGCCCCCAAGGAACTTATATTTTATCAGGGAAGGCAACATATATACACATATAAGTATAAAACACACACACACACACACAAAAATACCTTAAAAAGAAGAAAAGGAAAGGGAGGGAGGGAGGAAGGAGGGAAGAAAAGAAGGGAGCAAGGAACGAAGGAAAGAAGGAAGGAACGAAGGAAGGAACGAAGGAAGGAAGGAAGGAAGGAAGGAAGGAAGGAAGGAAGGAAGGGAGGGAGGAAGGAAGGAAGGAAAGAGGGAAGGAAGGAAGGATGGAAGAAAGGAAAGAAGGGAGGAAGAAAAGAGGGAAGGAGAGAGGTAGGGAGAGAGGAAGAAAGGAAGGAAGGAAGGAAAGAAAAGGAAGGAAGGATGGATAGATGGATGGATGGATGGATGGATGGATGGATGGATGGATGGATTTAATAAGCAGCTCTGTTAAGTGCTTTACAAATATTATTTCATTTGATCTTCAAACTTCCCTGGGAGGTGGGTACTTTTTTCCATTTTATAGTTAAGAAAACTGACCTAGTAAACATATGAGGCCTATTTAAACTCTGGTCTTCTTGATTCCAGGCCCAGTTCACATTGACACCTAGCTGCCACCCTAGATTGAGAACTTCTGATGAGGAAAATCCCTCTACTTGTAAAGATTGAAACCCTGTCTCTAACTCAAGTTCCAGGGTTCCTGAGGCACACAGAGTTTACATGATTTCCATGGGTCATACAGCTAATAAGTGCTGTAGGTGGGATCTGGACCCAGAACTTCCTAACTCCAAGCCTAGGACTTGATCCTTTATGTCATGTTGCCTCTGCCTGACAGAAGTATGATATATAGCTATAGATAAATAGATGTGTATATGAATATAAATGTACATATATGTATTTGTGTGTGCATGTTTGTGTGTATGTGTGTAGATATATAGATAGAGATAAAATTGTATTATTAAAATCTACCCAATCCTGCCCTATCTCTCTTTCAAGCTCTGGATGCACATCTCCAAGAACCTGAAAGACAACTCTACCTAAGGACCTTAACAGTCCCACAAACTCAACCTGACTAACATTGAACCTATCCTTCCTTCTAAACTCTTCCTTCTTCCTTCCGCCTTCCTCCTCTTTACTACTTTTGTTCAGAAGTATCACATTTCAGTGGTACCAGTCTTCCATGTTTGAAATCTTGCTGTAATCATTGATTTATCCTTCCTCCACACTTTTCACATCCAACTCAGTTGCCAAGTCTTGTTTATCCTATCACTACAGTATTATTAGATTTTACCTCTATAAGATACTTAGTATTATGCGGGGAAAGCATACTACACATGGAAACAGGAGACCTAGCTTTGAATTTCAACTCAGATACTTATTAACTATGTAGTCAGAGTCAAATCACAACTTTTCTGAGCCCCAGTTTCCTCCTCTCCAAAATAGGAATAATAATGTCCATAGTCCCTACTTATCTCAGAGATTTATTCACAGATATCTTCATATTGATCCTCTTCCCAAAATCTTTCTTCTTTTTATTTTAAATAAATATTTTATGGATGTGTTTTTAAATGTTGCTGTCACTTCCCAATGACATCTTCCCATAGAATCCTCCTTTGTAATAAATACAAAAAGAAACTAATACATGGGCTGAGGCTAAGAAGACATGCATCACTTCTAGACCTCTGAAGTCAACATTAGTCACTGAGCAGAATTATGATTTTTTTAATGCTATTCTCAAAAACTTACAATAGATCTCTGCTGACTCTGGAATAAAATATAAACTCATTAGCTTGGTGTTTGATGCCCTATAAATCTTGTGCTATACTACCTCTCCAGCTAGAATCCATGTAGGATCTCCCTCCATGTACTCTACACTCCAGTCAACCTGGCTATCTACCACTACCTGGAGCAAGCCCCAGGCTATACCACCTCTGTTCTTGCATCCAAGTTGTTACCTATGCTTTGGATGCCTACTGAATACCCACATATCATTTAAATTTCAGATCAAACGCCACCTCCTCCATGAAATCCTCCCTGATATTTCTCACTTTAGACTTCACATAACACTTTCCTTCCAACTCATGTAGCATGATTGTCTGCATTTGTACTGTATCCTTAGCCACTGGATTGTAAACTTATAGATAATAATATCTTACCCAAACTTTTTATTTTCTCCAGCAAGTAGAGGGAGGTATCATAAGGCAGAAATATAATAGGACTCCATTGCAAGTGTGGGAAATCATGTCAAAAGGCTCCAGGATAGAAAAGGGCAGGACAAAGGGATTAAAGAACATATCTGGAACATATATCATGAAAAGGAGCATAGTAAAGGATCATAAGGTTTAAATCTGGAAGATACATTAAAGGTCATACAACCTAATGCACTTATTTTACAAAAAATGGAAACTGAGTTCATAGGATTAAAAAACAGGTTGGAGCAACACTGTGGAGAATATAGAGTTTCAAGCTAAGGAATTATTATTATATTCAGTAATTTGGAGAACCATTGATGAGTTTTGAGCAGAAAAGTGACGTGGTCAGTGATTATTTTGGAAGCTGTGTGAAAGACTGAAAGGGAGAAGGCTTGAACTACACTGATGTTTAAGAAGAGTGGAAAAGAGGGGAAAAAATAGGAGAAATATTTCAGCAGTAGAGTCAACATGTCTTAGAAGGTATTGGATGTGGAGGGTCAAACCGAAAGATTTCACTGCTGCCTAGAAAATGGTGGTATCAACAGAAATGGAGTAGTCGGAGGAAGGGGAAGGTTAGAGAGGGAAAGTGATGAGCTCAATGTTGAAAATGTTGAGTTTGAGAATGGATTTGTCAAGGTCACTGATAATCAAATCAGCATGGTTCTAGTAGCAGAGTGGAGGCGTTTTTATCAGACTAACCTAGTCAAAAGTAGGTGGAGAAGGCTCAGGCAGAGCAAGGAGTAGCACCAAGGAGAGCTCCCAGGCAGCTCTTGCTCAAGTCTGCAACTATCATGAAGCTCTGGTCTCTTGATAAGATTTATGACCACATTGTATAATATTGGTCCTGCTAGGGTTGAAAAAAATGCAAGTAGTTTTGGTCTGACACAAAAAGAAAACCCAAACTTCCTCATATCCTTCACTCTCAGGGAGCCAATAAATTTCAGATCTGGTACAAATAAATTAAATCCGTATCAGTGGGCATCCTAACAAACTTTCTAATAAATTTTTTTCTATAATTTTCAAAGGATTTTATAATGACTTTTATAGACTTTCATGTAGGATTCCATAATTTTCCATTCTGAAAGATTCTCCCTCCTCAGTTTCCCTTGCCCTCTCTGTTATTATAAGGTACATCTGATAGAATTCCATGTCCCAGAATGTTTTCACAAAACATCATTATTCCTTTTCTTTTCATTTAATGAATTTTAAAATTCACAGAGGGTTATAGGCTGTGTGAATTGACTAAAAAGGAAATTAAGAAAAACAACTATTGTTGAGTGTTTTCCAAAAAACAAATTTCTGTACAGTTGTGCAGGGAGGCAATGGTTGGAGCACAAACTTAAATAACTAACCCAATAGCTCATGAAAGATAGATAAGGATTTAAACTTAGAGTTGAATTTGCTCACTTGTTTATAACACTGACTGTTATCCCACCCCCATGCCAGCCTACCCCTTGCATAATATCTTAAGCCGCACCCACTCTTTGGTGACCTTTCCTCCAGAGCTACCAAACAGCATGGTGTAGTGGAATGAGTGCTCAAAACCTACAATCATAATAGCTGAGTTCAAATCTTGCTCTTCCACTTGCTGCCTGTGCAACCTTGAGCAGGTTGCGTACTGTCAGATTTCTCAATTGTAATAACGGGGTTGGATTATATGACCCTGATCTATTATCCTTTGGATGCTATAATGCTAGCCTTGGGATGGTGAAATAGTCCCTACATTTTCCAATCCAACAAAGATTTATTTAATACTTATTCTGTTCAAGGCAATATGCTAAACACTATTATCCTATATATGGGTTTGGTGATATATTGTATACCTGTCATCAGAGAAGCAGCCTGGCTAAGGGCAAGTCTCCTCACCAGAATGGATAGATAAATGGATGGAGAGATGAATGTATAAATGGAATAAGCGTTTGTTAAATGTGCTACATGCTGTGATAAGTGCTTTACAAATGTTGTTTCATTTGATCCTCACAATAACCCTATGATGGAAGTGCTATTATTATCCCCATTCTGCAGTTGAGAAAACTGAAGCAGACAGAGGTTAAGCAATTTCCCTAGGGTCATACAAGCCAGTAAGCATCTGATGCTGCATTTGAACTCACGTCTTCCTGATTCCAGTTTCAGTACTTTATCCACTGTGCCACCAGCTGTTTCTACCACAAAACCCACCTAATACAATGAAGATGGAGCATAATATGGCCTAGTAGAAGGAATGCTCACACTCAAAAATCAGAGACACTTGAAGGGCTAACGTCAGAACATTGCATAACCTAATTCTATGTTGCTACCAACTCACATTGTAGTCTGTCAACACCAGATATTTCAAGCAGAGGATAAGGTCATAGATTTAAAACTGGAAGGGACCTGAGAGGTGATCACACCAAAACTCCTCATTTTACTGATGAAGAAATTAAGGCCCATAGAGGTTAAGTGACTTGCCCAGAGTCACTATAGCTAGTGTTTGATCCCAGGTCTGGCACTCTACTATACCATGCTGCTTCTTGACCAAAATGTACCTCAAAATGCACAGTTCTTGGCACATAGTAGATGTTTAGTAAATGCTTTTTCTTTTTACATGCAAAACCTCCCGACCCACTAGCAAAAGAACTGATACAATCTAGTAGAACCTTGCTGTCACATGGTGAAACCCCACTCTAATCCCATTCAGCCTATTGCCAAAAGCTCAGGAAACTGACAATGATCTGAGCTAGAATGTTAACCCTAACAGGGCGAAATCTTCCTTATGGTTTCCAATTCAACAATGATGTATTAAGCACTCACTCTATGCAAAGCAATATGCTAGATCAGGGGTGAGGAACCTGTAGCCTTGAGGCCACTTGTGACCTTCTAAGTCCTTGGGTGTGGCCTTTTGAATGAGCCCAAGATTTACAGAACAAATCCTTTTATTAAGGGGATTTGTTCTGTGAAGTTTGGATTCAGTCAAAGGGCCAAACTTGAGGACCTAGAGGGCCACATGTGCCCTCGAGGCCACAGGTTCCCCAACCCTGAGGCTAGACCCTGAGGACATAAAGACAAAAAACATCCTCTGCCCAACAGAAGCTTACATTCTATTTAAGCTTATAGAAGCATGACTATCATGTGCAATGGTATAATAATAGTATAGTGGGAAAAGCACTGCCTTTTCCTCATATCATTGCAAAAATAGCAGATCTGTCATCAGAGGACCTGAGTTAGAATCCTAGCCCTAATACTTGCTATTTATATGACCTTGGGTGAGTCATCTTCCATTTCTGAGCTTCAATTCCAACTCACACCTGTGTAATATAATGTTATACCAGAAGAGAGCGAGACACTCCACAGAGTATAAGTTTTAAATGGAGAATTTATTAGCCGGCAGCCATCGGGGAATCATCCCAAATCAATGGCCCTGCATTGAAGTGAAAGGGTAGTTTATATAGGGAATTTACATGCCAGGTCACAGGGTGGTCTGGGGGTACAGGAACAAAGGTTCTGACAGATCACAGATTCTGACTGGTTATCGTTAAGTGGGATAATCTTATCTATTGACATTCCTTGGAGGAGTCATGGAGCCCAGGGACGTTTGCTAGACTCCAAAGGTCTGAGTCCACTCTTTAGTATGCAAAACTGGGGTTTGTAGTTAGGGGCTGGGGGCAGGGTTTTTCTAGCAATAGCTGGCTACTCAGGTATCACAATAAGGGGGTTAGAAGAGAGGACTTTGAAGGTCTCTTCCAGCTCTAAATTCCAAGCCTGTTTATCCAGACTTTGCCTTATAAAAATACTGGGAGGGGAAAGAATGATTTACTTCAGGTGCTCCATTCAGGAACTAGGAGAAGGGAAAAGGGCACCAAGGCTGAAGAAAGACAATGCAACGTGTGTGTGTGTGTGTGCGTGTGTGTGTGCGTGTGTGTGTGTGTGTGTGTGTGTGTGTGTGTGTGTGTGTGTGTGTGAGAGAGAGAGAGAGAGAGAGAGAGAGAGAGAGAGAGAGAGAGAGAGAGAGAGAATTGTATGAGAATTGTATGATTTTAACACAGATGCAGAGCTTCAGTTAAACTGTCCATGAGGTTATCACAAATCAAAGTGAATAGCAATTGGTTCCTGAAATTGTGAAGAAAAAGTCCTAACCTGACTACGCTGTCAGCACACTAATTATATCTTGGGGGCTTTCCTACTTTTGACAATGTCTTAAAAGGAAAAATATTTTTGCAGCAATAGGAAAACAAGCAGGGCATGTCCTAATTTTTTTCAGGCAATGGTGGTGCTTTTCAGCTAATTGTTTTAATTAACATTAACCCTTCTCTTGTTTTTTGCAGGAGACAAGGGCAAGATCAAGGAGTCTGTGTGAACATAAACTGAGCAGCAACAAGCAGCCTAAGAAGTGCTGGGAGCCCATATGGAACTCCTTGCTAAATTTTCCTTTTCAGAAACACTGCTGAAGTAGGGGGTCATATACCCCACTTCCCTATAAAAAGTTAAATTTACTTCCCCTGGGGAATTAAATTAAAGAAATTCAATCAGGATAGAGCAAGGGGCCTAGGGAGTCACCTCTAATAAAAAAAAAGAGAATACTCACCTTGTGGCCAATACAAATACCTGTAATAAACCTATCCAATAATCAATATATATCTTGAGGGTCTACTGCATCTATTGTGAAGGCTCTATGGTTTAATTTTTTAAAAATGCTGAATTTAGAGTCAAAAGTGACCTGTGTGAAATCCTTGCCTCCAACAAATATTATGTGAGCAGAGAAAAATTACTTTAACTTCTTGATGTTCATTTTCCTCATTTGTAAAACAGGGATGGCAAGGTGACTACAACGTAAGATGGTTGTGAAGCTTAAATTTTAAAAATGTGCATGAACTACTTTTCAAACCTTAAAGAGTTATGTTACCTATTTTATCTATACTTATCCATACTTATCAATATGGCATTTTAGCCCAGAACTGAGAGGAAGACGGGGAAGAGCCCTTCCCTGCCCTCAAAGAGTTGATGGTATCCTTACAAAGCAAAAGTAAGACCTGTGAAACAATTAAAATTCCAAAAGAGACAGAGAATACATAGGTAAGCCCCTCCCCCTCATTCACAGAACACTCCCCTGATTGTTTCTGAATATAAGAAGTATGCATTAGGAGACGAAACCAAGACTGAATTATGCATGGATCTGGGGAGAGACTGAAGCATGTGTATCCCAAAGGAATCCACTTGCATCAATGAACTGCTGCTAGAATTAGACACTAAGATTGTGACAGAGACAAAGACAGAGTGTGCATATCTCTCAGACCCAGAAGGAGCATGAGATAGAAAAATAGAGAATTTAAGGTCATCACATCTACACGGCTTCCTTAAGACAGAGCACTGACAAAAGAAAGACACTAGGGACTTGGAGCTTCAAAAAAGAACATCCTAATAAAGAGACGAGGCAAGAGACCCTTGAAGCAGGAAAACACATATGCCAAGGAGCAAAGAAGCACTGAGCCATGATGTAGTGGAGCAAGCTAAGACTGCCCTTGGCTGGTACTGTGAACCATGCAGACTATGTGCTGACATTGAAAGATTTTGTAAGAGCCCCTAAAACAGTTACTTCCCCATGGAAAAAAATAAGGATCAACATTAGGGGAAAGTTGAATAACTCTCTAGGAACTCTGAGTCATACAGGATAGTACTAGAAGTCAAAAGGCTTGTATTGGTCACTGTGAAAAAGGTGTGGGGTGGTGGAGCCCTCCGTTTTCTTGGCTCTCTACGGTCTTAAGTATGAGTTCATCATTTTTTCTTGTAAAAAGTATTTGATGCCCTTTGGGAGAGAACAAAACAAGAAAGATACTGATATTCCCAGAGTGTCCTTAGGTGTAGTCATGAACCATAGTTTTTTTGAGTGGTGTGTGTGTGTGTGTGTGTGTGTGTGTGTGTGTGTGTGTGTAGAGACAAAAGCCAAATGCTGACATTTCCAGAAGATTGTCTTCCTAAGGTCATGAGCCAAAAGAATTTTGTGAGAGACTTCCAAAACCAGCATAAAATGTAACATATGTGTCATCTGGGCCCTGGCCCCTGAAATGTCAGTATGTGCTTCATTTTAGTATCTAAAAAAAATATTGGATCTCAGCTCCCCAGCAAGAATTCTGGCTAACAAGACATTGAATCAATTAATTAATCAACAAACATTTATTAAATGTCTATCATGTGTCAGGTATATATAGTCATGCTGAGGATGACAAAGACAAAAATGAAGTAGCCCTTAACTTCACATAAAAAAAAACATTAAAAAAAAATAAACACAAGGAATTTGTATTTACAACTTCTAGGAAGGCACTAGTAGCCGAGGAGATCAATGAAGGGCTCATGCAGATGGTGCTTGGGTAAAATTTTGAAGGTAGCTGAGGATTCTAAGAGACAGAGGTAAGGAGGAAGTATATTGTATTCATAAGTAAGAACCCGCAAAAAGGCAAGGAGATAGGAAATTGAATGGTTTGGGTGAGGAACATCAAGATTGCCAACTTAGCTAGATGAAAGCATACATGAGAGAGTCATATACAGTAATCCTGGAAATATAGGTTAGAACCAAGTTGTGGCTGTAAATTTTCAAAAATGTGCACCTATGTTTTATCCAAGAGTCAACAGTGAGTCACTAGAGTTAACTGAACAAGAGGCTAACATAGCTAGATCTGTATCTTGAAAATATCTTTTTGGGTGGAGCCAAGAAGGCAGCTAGAAAACAGGGACTCACTTAAGCTCTCCCCCAAATCTCTCCAACCACCTGTAAAATATGGCTCTAAACAATTTCTAGAACTACAGAACCCACAAAATAACAGAGGGAAGCAGGTCTTCAGCCCAGGATGGCCTGGATGGTCACTAGGAAGGGTCTATCACACCATACTGGGAGTGGAGCACAGCCCAGCGTGGGCGGTGCCAGGATAGACCAGGGGCTGAGGAGATCAGGTGGAGCAGGCCTTAGGGCCATGAATCACTGAGCTGTAGCAGACTTCCTAACCCACAAATGCCAAAGACTACAGAGCAGGTCAGTGGGAAAACTGCTGGATGTGGCTGAGAGAAGTGCATGGTCTGGCCCCAGCCCCGGGGATGGCAGAGGTGGCACAGCAGCAGCAGCAGCAGCAGCAGCAGCAGGAAGCTCTAGCCCCTGCTTCCAGAGCTGCAGCTGTGGCTGCTTCTGGCCCCATTCCCACAGGGTGGGAGAATCAAGCAGCCCATCAGAGTGGGAGTACAAGGAGTGTTTTGCTGGCACAGAGGCAGGGTTCTCTTGCTTTGCCCTGCTTGGATCTGGGTTGTGGTCCTGGTTGGCAGTTCTTGGGGGAGGAGGTGTGCTGGTATGGCAGAGTTTGTGGTGACTGTGGAGAGAAGAAGCAACAACAGGTGGGGCAGCTAGGTGGTGCAGTGAGTAGAGCACCAGCCCTGGAGTCAGAAGGACCTGAGTTCCAATCCAGCTTCAGACACTTGACACCCTTACTAGCTGTGTGACCTTGGGCAAGTCACTTAACCCCAATTGCCCTGCCTTCCCCCTTAAAAAAAGGGAAAAAAGAAATACATATAATTGGAAAAAGTAAAATACTATTTAAAAAAGCCCCTCTTTAAAAAAAAGAAGTAACAACAACAGTTTACTCATTGTCTGTCTTGGTTTTGTAATTGTTTCCTCAGCATCTCTAACACTGGCTTACCAGTGCATGTGGCTCCTCTTGGGCCTACATGGATTCACATGCCCTTCTCCAGGTCCCTGTGTAGCTTGACATACTTCTTCCACCTGAACATATGTTCTCTCTTATGTCTAGAAGCAGCCATAGGAGAAGGAAGTCCTCTAGAGCAGTGTAATAAGATAGTAGATTATGAAGTAGAGAAAGCCAGTGTAGTAGGAATAGTACTTGCCTGGGAGTCAGATGACTTGAATTCTACACCTGGTTCTGCCATTTACTAGCCACACAACCTTGAGCAAGTAATTTTACCCCTCTGATCTTCAATTTCCTCACTTGTTAAATAAGGATATTACGTATCTCCAAGAGATAGTATGGAATCAAAAATGGGAATTTGGTCTAGAAGTCAGGAAAACCCAAATACAAGTCTTGCCTCTGATATATAATGGCTATGTGACCCTGAACAAGACATTGAAGGTCTCAGCCCCCACCCCGGAGACTGTATAAAATTATAATTTACAGAGCAGATACCCATCTGCATTGATAGAAGGAGCTGTGCACCATGAATTCCCTACACCAATTTAATCACAGGTCTGGTAAAAGTAAATAAATACATAACTGATGCACACTACTTCCCTTACAACATTGTGGGAATTTGGTGTTTTTGAAGTGTTTTGGAAATTTTAAATCACTACATCAATGTAAGCTATTCTTTTTACACCTCAGGACCTGAGTTTCCCACTCAACATTTAAGCAAGCATACTTGCATCCCCAGTATGGGGATCTCAGTATGCTCCTCCACCCTTAACCAAGAGCCCCAAAACCATCTGGTTGGTAAAAATATATTCTTTGTTCTTAAAGCACTCCCATCCAGCCTCAGATTGTCTGCTTCCCAGCTATGTCTTAGTAGTTGGCTGAAATCTTGGGCTATCATTGTTGAAAAGTGACCCCACTTTATGTAATCATAATTCTTCTCCACAGCCTGGTTTCTTTAAAGACAAGTCTTATTTTTCCCAGTACATGAAATTGCAGGCAGTATCTCCTACAATTGGCTCAGTGTGGATGGTGTTCACCAAGAACTCATACTCTGTTCTGTTCCCCCAATATATTTTCTTCATACAACTTCATGTGCATCTACTTCCATATGACTGGAATATGTGGAAGGTGTTTTGAAACTATAGCATTTTCTCTATGTAATTTTAACCTTCTTGAGATCAGCAGATATTAACTGGACTCCAAGTCCCCAGAATCTAAGAATTATGTTTAAAGAGGTTCTTGAAAGGGGGTGGAGGATAGAGGGGGATGGGTGCAGCCACAGGAAAGCCTCCTGAGCAGAACTCGGGACTCAGGATGCGTGTAATTGACAATGGAAGAATAAAGCTCCCTAGGGAGGGATGTGCCATGTGTGACGGGTGACAAGGGAAGCGGCTAGTGATTATGCAGCAGCAAATGAGGAGCTTGTGATAGAAACTATCTAAGAGAGAGAGAGAAAGAGAGAGAAGAGGAGATAGAAGAATTTGGCTATAAATCCTGTCACCTTATTATGACATCACAGTAGACAGAAGCCCACTGCCTTGTATGAATCCCCTTATTATATAACTCGCAAAAGGAAAAATCAAACAGCTGGGTCTTTTTACCCTTCAAACCATTGACCTATTTTCAGCTCAAAATGGGACCCACCAAACCCAACCTTTTCAATAAGCAGCTTCTCCTGCTCCATCTCAGAAACAGGACATTTAAACAGCCAGGAAATGAAGCTTGCTTCCTATGCAGAGAGTAGGTACAGTGTTTGGGCTGGGGGAGGCACCTGGGCAGGGAGAAAAGGGATGTATTTCTGTTATACAGAAATGGGGAATAAGGAGAGATAGAAAGATAGCATGCTTGAGGAGGAGTATGTTTATATGATATGCTTATATACATGCATGTGTGTTGTGCATGTATTTGTGTGAGTATGTGTACCTGGTATGTGAACATATATGTTTAGTGTTATCTATATGTACTGTGTGAATATGCTGCATATTTGTCTATATAGTATGTATCTGTGTCTATGTGGTATATGTCTATATGAGAGAATGTATGTTGGTGGATGTAGAGATGTAGGCTAGATAATGAACTATATGTAGCATGATTGTTTTGTTCCTTTCCCTTTTCAACGTAATAAAATGGTGGCCTAGAATTATCCATCCAGTGAGCTGCCCTGGAAGTCTAAGCTTCCCTAACTACACCTCTTAGTTCTCAAATAGGCAAATTAAAAATTCTCTTCCCCAATGAAACCAAAATTTCACCTTGGGACGAAGCCCTTCATCCCCATGAATATCTGGAGCCAAGAAGGCAGAAGTGGGGGTGAGGAGAGAGCAGCCTGTCCCAGTTTGGCAAAGAGGCTGTTGGACATATGCACGCATGCACATGTGCACACGCGCACGAACACACACACACACACACACACACACATACCAGGAAAGTTACAAATGAAATCTCCTCTACAAATCACTCAGATGTGGGTAGGGACTAGTATGGGAGAGTATTTGTTGTAGAGCATGATTCACTATAGAGAATATATTGTAACCAGCACACACACACACACACACACACACACATATCAGGGGCTATCTACGTAGACCTGCAAATGGCTTTGTTATATAGGTCTCTTCTTTGTAGTGGGATTTTACACAGTTAAATTCTAGGAGATATGGAATTTTCCCCACAGATGTCAAACAGGAAGATTTAATGAGAATTATTCAGAAGGACAGATTCTTAGCCCAGAATCCCTGCTAAGCAGCCAGTCTGTCAATAACATGAATTAATCACTTACAACACAAGAGACAAATAACACTTCATGTATCTATAATACTTCAAGGTTAATAAATTATTTTCCCCCAATAATATTTACAATGTAGATAACACAAGTAATATTAACCCCATTTTACAGATGGAGGAAAAAAAGTCTCAAAAAGATTAAGTGAGCTTCCCAGGATCATCAAATGAGAGTTCAAGGCAGGTCTTGAACCCAAGACTTTTTACTCTTGAGCTTGTATTTTTCAACTACACTCACCATTTTTCAAGTTAGAGAATCAAATTAGAATTGACTTCTAACTCTCATACTACACAAGTGACTTTCATTTCCCCCCAAACCTTTCTTGTTACCTTTCTTTTTCATTGGCACCCCTACCAATGCCACCCTCCACCTAGGCAAGATGCATACTGGTCCAGGACCCTTACTGTAACTGAAAGCTAAAAATAAGAAATAAGACAACATAGCAACATATTAGAAAAATAAGCACAGAGAATCATCAGATGTCACAACTGGAAAGAGCCTTCCTAGAACAATGAATGCCAGATGGTATAGAATATCCGAGCTGGAAAGGACTTTAGAACATAACATCATAGCATAAAGGAACCTCACAGCATAGATTATTTGGAGCTAGAGAAAACTTTATAACATAACATGTCAGACCTAGAAGAGATTTTAGGATATATAGAATGTTAGGATGAGAAAGTACTACAAAACATAGAAAATCAGTGCTAAAAGGACATTAGAGATTATCTAACCCAACCCTCTAATTCTATAAAAGAAGAAACTGAGGCCCAGGAAAAGATAATGACTTCCCTATTAAATCAAATCAAGTGACTAAAAGAAAACTATAACTGCTGGATTATTCCAAATCCCAAACTTCTGTGGAGTTGGGAGAAATGGCCTCAAAACCTTCCTATGTCACAAGGTTATTGTGAGGAAACTTGAAAATACTCTGTGATGGGAACTACTATCAATGTACTTCACTCCCTATCTTCAAAACTCAATGCAAAATTCTGCATGAAGCCCTCCCTAATAGGTACCACGTAGCCTATGTCTCTGCTGTGTGCATCCTCAATCTTCCATTGGACCAAGAAACTCTCTGAGTATCCAGGATCAAGTTCTTTAATGGGGACAGGGGTGGGGAAGGGGAGAGAAGAAGTATATCATATTGACTAACTTCATATTAAAGTTCTGGTTTAGGATGCCACTGAGGCCCATTCTAAACTAACTACATTATCAACATATTTTGGAAGGTAGGAGGCAAGGAGAAGTGGGTGATAGTAAGGCAAACACTTAATTGTTTCTGACTTAAAGAGAATGAGCAAAACAATGAACCAATTAGGAAGGACCCCAGAGTAGGTATCCTATCTACATATAGATGGGCTCAAAGAAATGAACAAATAAGAAATACTTACTAAAAACATACAGCATAGTTCAGCATAACACACTCTACCAAGAAGCTTGGAAAAGGCAGGCCCACAAACTAAGAAACCTTAAACCCAACTTAAATTCCCTGGCCTTCTTTCAACCATCAATTATATAACTTGGTAATTCACAGACCTGTTCCTGTCAAGGACTATAATACTGAGTTACCTAAATAAAGGAGGTGTATACACACACACACACACACACACACACACACACACACACACATCAGGAGGAATACAGAGCATGTTTCCACAGAATGTGCTACTTAGGTCTTGTTCACCATCCTCTTGAGTTTATAAAGACTCTGGACAAAATATAAAGGAAGAATCCCAAGCCTCATACCATGGTGGGCTCATTGATGGTGTACAATAAATGTTTATCATCAGTAGCAATCCCAATAAGCATGAGAGTCCCTTTGTTTCCAGGGGGTCTGATCCAGTTTCACAAAAGCCAGGTACGAATATTCCTAGATCTTAAGGTGCTGGTTCCTCCTAGCCCCTGGTCACTGGGCAGACAGAGACAGAGACCAAAATCAGATCTAAAGAGGGGTCTTTGATTTCCTTTCATGTTTTCAAAGGTAAAGAGAATTGTTCCCCTTTAGCAGAGTCAGCAGCCACAGGGAGGAATGATCAGATCATAGGAGGAAGGGAGGGAGGTTCAGAGCCAATTATAGCATCTGTCTGACCTGACCAACTCTGAATATCCCACCACAAGATTCTGGGCCCTTGAAAAGTGGTTGTTTCCCATATACCAACACCGATTTGGGGAGTTCACTGAGCACCATAGAAAGAAATTAGGTAGGGACTTACCTACATGACCGTTACATTGTTGCATGCTTTTTTTCTTGTCATCACACATCTGTAGAAAGCTAATGGCCAATTCATGTTAGCATAGTTTATAATTGCTATGAAAGCATTGAACCCCAGAATGTTAAAGCTAGAAGGGACCTCTGAGATTATCTAGTCTAACCACCTCATCTGAAAGAGGAAAACACTATACTTAGAGCAGGTAAGTAACCTCTCTAAGGTTTCACAGTCTGGTATAATAGCTGCTGCAGTCACAGTAGTACACAGCAAGGACAACACCTAGACCTAGTCATCTAGTCCAAGAATGTGAGAGAGGTATAACTTGGTTCTGGCACAGAGTTCTAACCCAGAACTGAGATTGGAGACATAGACAAACACATGAAAATTCCTAATAAAATGAAGACATGTAATGGATAATCCCAAGAGAAAATCCCAGGAGATGGAAGTAATTTTGCAATAAGTACATATAAGAAGAGGCCCAGAAAAGAATGAATTGACCACAAGGATTCTAGGAGTAGATGGAAGAAATAAAAAAAGAACTGAAATAAGAGAGAAAGAATGAAACCAGAGTACTTGAAAACAAACAACTTAGAAGAGAAAGCAGACGACTCAAATTGGAAATAAATCTTTATTAACACTTATTATGTGTCAGGTGCTGCACTAAATGTTGGAGGTACAAATACAAGCAAAAAGGAAAATAATCCCTACCCTTAAGGAACTTGCATTCTAATAAGGGAAGAAAACACAAAGAAAGAAGGTTAAAAGTAATGGATACCCTAAAAAAAGAATGGAGCAAACAGAGCTTAATGGTTCAAAGAAATAGTAATATTAGAACAAATTTAAAAGACTGAAAAATTATGTGAGGTGTCTATTTTAAATACAATAACAACAACAGCAAACTAACCAGCAAATTAGGACATGGAGAAATCATTTAAGAACAATCAGACTCTGATAAGGGTTCTTTTTTTTCTTTTTTTTCTCAATTGGGGAAAGGGATAGCAAAAGCAAATTTTCATTGATTAAAAAATTCCAATTTAATTTTTTTTTCAATTATCAAATTCCCCCAAGATATATGACCAAGCAAAAGACTTGGATACCATATTTCAAGAAATCATAGAAGAAACTCGCCCAGTACTATGAGAGTCAGAGGGCAACATGCAAATAGAAAGAATTAATGGGTCACCTCCTAGAGAAAAACAACAACAAATTGATCATAGCCAAAAATGTGACAGAATGAATCCTAGAACCCAGTCCTCCTGAGGCCAGGTCGTGTGTTCTTTGACTATACCATGATGCCCCTATTTTGCGCAAGTGCATTCTGGCACGATTGTGAAGTCAGGCAGCTGTTTGATGCTCTCACCACCTTCTAGATATTAAAAACCTCCCTAGAGAGAACAAAAGAAAACAGCTCTATGCTGAGATGCAGGAGCGAGTCTTTTTTCAAGGTGTTTGTCCTATTTTTTCTAATATGTGGGAAACTCCTTAGGGTCAAAGTTGTGTTTTTCATTCCTCTCAAAGGAGTCTTCGCATGATGATCAATGCTCAAGATCAGGCATCTTGTTTGGTCTAGGAACCTAAATCTAAGTCATGGCTCTTCTACTTCCTTCCATTAAAGCTTAAGGTCAAGAATTATTTTAGTTTTTTGTCTTTGCATGCCCAGGACCTAGTGCAATGCCTAGCACATAGAAGGATCTAATTAAATGTTTGTTGAACTAAATCGAATTACTGACTGTGTGACCAAGGACAAATTATTTCATCTCTCTGAACTTTAGTTTTCGCACCTATAGTGTAGAGGGGGTAAGGTGGGGAGGAAGAATTAACTTAATGATTTCTGTCATTTCTTCAAATTCTAATATCCTATAAGCCTATGAACTTCAAAGAGGTTGTGAGGCCCCAGATATAATACAGTATTGTTATCCTGGACCCACATTTCCTTCTCCCAAAGTTTACCCTCGGTAGTCATTCCTAAAAACAGTACACAGGAGTCACTTTCAGTAGCTTAGCATTTCCCAGGAAAACAAACTGGATTACCCTGTGTGCTTAAACATCCCTCTTGATTGAATAATACTAAGCTCCAAGTCACATGCAAGCAAGTTCTAAAGCTTCTCCCAACCCAGAGGACTTTGTATCTAATGCTTAAAGGAAAGAGGGGAGTGGAACAAGCATTTATTAAGCACCTACTAGGTTCCAGGCACTGTGTTAAATGCTTTACAAATATCTCATTTGATCCTCACAACAAACCTGGAAAGCAGATGCTATTATTATCCCTATTTTACGTAGGAAGAAACTGAAGGAAATGGAGGTTAAGTGACTTGGCCAGAGTCACACAACAAATCAAAGTCTGAGGCTGGATTCAAACTCAAATCCTCATGACTTCTCTTGGAGAGGATAGAGACCAGTATTTTAGCCCGCTACTGTTCAGCTCCAACTTCCTTATCCTCTAACTACTCCCTTATTAAAGGCTCTGTTTCTCAGTTTCCATGAACACATCAGGCTCATTCCCACATCCACACCTTTATTCATTCTGTTCCCTTAGCCTGGGCTACAACACCTTCCCTTCTTCCACTTATCCGTATTGGACCCATCCTTGAAGGCCTCCCACATGACATCTTCTCCATTCATTCCAATTTTCATTAATCTCCTCTCCTCTAAATTCTGTAACATATACCATCTGAAATGCACAATTATAAATTGTGTATGGGGTTTTCCTGGTTGTTTCTTTTGGATCCTATCTCTTTAGTTAGGCTAGTGGTTGCCTTAAGACAGAGACTATGTCTTATGCTTCCGTATCTCCCACAATGTTAGGCTTATGTTCAATACATAGTAGGTATTGGCAGATCCTTGTACTTACTGATTTATTAACTGATTAATTACCCCTCCAAGAAGAACCAAGTGTTTTCCACCTTTCTTATAAAAGAAATCCTTCCTTCATGCATCTGCTTTCATCTTTCATCCCCACTGGTGCCTGACCCAAGAGGATTGCAAAGGTATCTTCTAGAAGGTGTTTTTTTCCCTGGGCTAACTAAGGAATATAAGTTCAGAACCTCTTTAAATACTGACTACACAATGTCTGAAGTCCTGCAGAAGGACTAATCTGCTTTATAGTAACATTTTTCTTGAAGAGCACAGGACAGTGTAGAAGTTGTAATAAAAGAAGGTAAGAATTCTAAGATCTCTGGGCAATTGAAAATCCAACTGTCCTGCTCTATTTCCCTTATAAAAGGACAGAGAAGGGCCTCTATGGGTTAAGACAACAACCAGAAAGCACACTGCCACAACAGAGCTTAAATCAAATGTGAAGCCAGGGTCCCTGGGAGTTCCTTCTCAAATTTCTCAATAAGAGGAAGAGGGAAAGAGTAGTGGAGAGTGGGGAAAGATACAATCAGAGACATGGTGACAATGACACACAGAGAGAAAGACAGAGAGATACAGACAGAGACAGAGAGAGAGAGAGAGAGAGAGAGAGAGAGAGAGAGAGAGAGAGTCAAAGATACAGTCACAGGGGAGAGGAGGGGAAATGCCCAAGGAATGGAGAAAACAAGATATGTTTCTCCATCTGTCCATTCTGGAGCTAAAACCCCCAAACCAAATAGCCTGCATTGGAATGTTCTTTTGCACTAAAGGGAGGGCCCAAAAACCCCTGGTCCCAATGTAAGTATGGAACAAGGGAGAATTGAGAAGCTGACACCATAACTCTGAACCTCAACTTGTCCTGCCTTCACTGGAGTAATGATTGGAGTAAAAATGAGGTGGAAAGGTGAAGAAGAATTAAAAGAACATGCTACAGTCCAACCTGATATGTTCAGCTTATTAGTAAAAACATGAACAGGGATTGGGAGTGGGAGAGGTTCAGCTTGGCAAAAAGGATGTATACAATCCTTCCCCAATGCTCAGCATCCCTAAACAAAGCCACAGACTAAAGTGAGGGGAATTTGGTTTTCTCTACATTATTATCTTTTGAGTCAAGATGAGGACAGAAGGGTCTGGCCATGACCAAGTAAACCAGGAAGACCTCCATAGTGAAGAAACAGACTCTAGAAACTAGACTGACACTAGACTGAGCAAATTATCTAACAAGTGAAAAAACTTTATCTCCTTGAAAGTCATACATCCAGGGCTGACTAAGTATTTAGGCCACATCCAAACAAGCCATGTCAAACTCAAGTAATTATCTAGAAAGATTCATCTAAGCAAACAACCACCTTAGACAGTTCAGGACAAGAAAACCTTCATTGTTTCCAAAACATTTGTGAGGAAAAAGAGAGGTCCCCTAGGTACTGGGTTTATACTAGTACTGCTTCAACTCTACCACTTCACTCAGAGTGTGAGATAGCTTCCTCATAACCGTCATTTCCACCACTCCGTGTTTGCCTGACACTTGCAGCAGGGTCATGACTATTTACTCTGCTAGCAACAAGTGGAAGTCAAGAGGGAGGTCAAAGAGAGAGATAGATTCTCCCCTGCCACCCCACCCAGCCAACTCTCTTGACAAAGTTTGTGGTTATGATACTATGCACTTTCTAGGTAGATGCAACTCACATTTCTATACCAATGTATCATACTTTCTTCACAACAGTCTTATGAAATAAGGAATGGAAGTATTATTTATTATTACCTCCCCTATTTCACAGGAGAGGAAACTGAGGCCCAGAAAGATTTGTTAATTTACCCTTGCTCTCAGCAGATACTATATGAAAGGGCAGGCATTTCAACCCAAGTGCCTGCTTCTTAGTTGTAAAGTAAGCTGCTTAAGATAGGAATTGTTTCATTCATTGCATATATATTTCCCAAGTGCCTAGGACAATACCTGGCACATAGTAGGCACTTCATAAATACTTGTTAATTGATTGATTAATTTCCACATTAACATTTTGCCTTGGCTAAAAGCTCCCTCGACAGGTCCAAAGACAGTACCTTCTGTTCCCTTTAGTCTGGGAAAGTTTTGAGAAAAAAGATGCGTGATTTCTCCTTGGTCTCAAAAATATCTTCTCTTCTCTGAACTACCCTCCCTATAACAAGAAGAAGAGTGAACAGTAACTACAAGCCAAGCCTGAAGTCTGAACCTGGAGGTTGCATGAGGGCTTGGGAGTATCTACTCCCCACCTCTACCTCCACACTAGGAGGCAAAGAATTTTTTTTAGTAATTAGCTTTGCCACTTGAATCAGAGGAGAAATTCTTCTGGGATGAAAGGCCCAGTACACTAGGAAAGTTGGGAAACACTTAGATGGTAGAAATCTCAAAGGAATAAGGAAAGAAAGGATGGAAGTAGGAAGGAATTGACAAATAAATAAATGAATGAATGAACAAAGATTTGGGGATTTTATTTCAATTCTTAGGCTATTGTGAACCTCATTCCCCAACCCCTCAATACCCCAGTATAAAGCAAAGACATGCAAGCACACATAGACAGATGTGTGCACGTGGTACACACATACACACATACACACACACACACACACACACATACACACACACCCCTAGGAAAAGCCATTAGGAATCTGCTTAACTCTAAGGAGTCATTCATGACCCTCTGACTTCTGATTGGTCAAGATTGGCTCCCCTGGTTAAAAATTACCTCAGGGCCAGAAACCCAGAAGGGCTTGTAATTGCTACTCATTTTGTAATAGGTTCTTCTATGGACCTACATACTTTTACATGGAGGATTTCATATAAACTAATCAGAATCTGTGAAGTAGAAAGGGGCTCCTTAGTGAGAAATCTCCTTGTTGTTTTACATTGAGCTGTGGATTGGAGGATTGGGGTGGAGGGTAGAGACAGGGAACAGTGAGACCCTAGTCCCAACAGAGCTTGGAATGAGTCTGTGACCAAAGGGTCTGCTTAGCCACATCCTCAAAGGTAAAGTTGACAAGTAACTTTGGGGCTTGGTTTGTCATGCTGTGGATTTTAAGTACTTACCAAATCCCCCCTCATCCTGCCCCAAACACTGAATTTCTCAGTTCCTTCCCATTTCCTGACTTCTCGCCAATCTCCCACAAAGTACCACTCCCCCAAAAAGGATCTGAACTCCTAGGAAATCTCCCAGGGTTTTTATCATCAGCGTCAAAAGGTCTAATTGTAAGTACAGACCCATTCTCTTGACAAGTAAATTGAAGGACATCCCATGTTCAAGGGAAAGAAGGAATGTAATAATTAATAATAATATAATAGATGACATATATCATGTTTTATGGTTGACATATATATATATATATATATATATATATAATCTCATACAATTCTCACAACAAGACTGTGAAGTAGATGCTATTATTATCCCCATTCTGTGAAGGAGGAGACTTGGCCTGAAAGGTTAAGAAATTTGTCCAGGGGCACACAGTAAGGTACCTAAAGTGGAATTTGAATTCAGGTCTTCATGACTCCAAATTTGGTATTCTGTCCACTATACTATCTAGGAGGGAAAAGGAAAAAAGATGGAAACAAGGAGGGAGGGAGGAAAGGAGGGAGGGAGGAAGAAACTTCTTTTTCTTCTGTTACTGTTTTTTTTAATTCTACATGGGAATTCATCATGACCTTTCAGGTTTATGAAATATTGTGTACTGAACTATTTTAAGTTTTTGCAAACTTCAGTGTTTCACAATATTGAACAAAATTTTAATAACACAATGTTGTACAAAATGTCTGATCCTTATCATGAGAGAGAAAAGAAGGAAGAAGGGAAGGGAAGGGAAGGGAAGGGAAGGGAAGGGAAGGGAAGGGAAGGGAAGGGAAGGGAAGGGAAGGGAAGGGAAGGGAAGGGAAGGGAAGGGAAGGGAAGGGAAGGGACAGTTCACAATTATTGTTTCATGAAAATATATATATTTGTGTGTATATATAGCTACTGTTTCAGGAAACCTGCCATTTCTTAAAAAGGGGAAGTCAAATACTTAAGCACTGGTCACCTTGATACTAGTCAACTCCATCTTCAAAAAGCTTCAGTAACAAACCCTCTATTGTAGCCTTCCTAATATCACCAACAGACTTTTCCTAACTTTAAAAAAAAATCCTCTCCCTGCCCCCTGCCCCGCCAAAACTATAAACATATACTAGCCGCCAAAGAATAATAATGCGGTTTTCAAATACCTTGTTTCCTTTGAATTATATATGTACTGTTTCTATTAATTATCCCATCAGACCCCACAGAACCTCTCCCTTCCATTTGCAGTCTGAAGAAGCTAGTTTCTTCTTTCTTCCACCAGCCACAAAAGGGAGATTTGGCTGCCTCATAGCAGTGCCTCACACAATTATCTTTCTCTCTCCTACAAGGTAAGGTAACATCTCCCTAAATTCCCCTGCCCCCTCCCTTACTATGTCTTCCCATCCACAATGGCAATCACATCCATTACACTAAATATATCCACAATAACTAGCCCCTCTTCCTCTCTACTCCATGCTTTGTGGACAGGTCTGCTGTGGCATCACTGGATAATACAAACTTCTTTGCTAGCTTTGCTCTTATAGACCAATATAATTGGGGTTTCATAATAGCTGGTTGGTGGATGGGATGTTAAATTGTGTAGACTAACAGTCTATTGAAAGCCTAACAGTCTTTCTTCCCCTAATGATTGCTTTTTTGCATATAGCCTTTGAAATACCTTCCCACAATCAACCCCCAAATCCTTCCAGCACAAGATCTCCTATGGCCAAGTCTCTTGATTTTCACCAATTTCCATTAATAAGCACTAAAGATCTGCTATTCATGTATTTCTCTTATTCCTTTGTTTTCAACCTGTACCACTGAGTGTGTTTTCAGCCACGTGAAGTGGGTAGTCTTTTTTTTTCCTAAAAAAATATCTTGTTCTATCCCAAGAGGGAAAGGGGGAATCTCACCAGAGGTGAATTGAATTCTGAAGTTTGGTGAGTAATGTTGATGATCATGACGGCAATGACAATAATCATGATGATGGTGCTATGCACTTGTTACGCCTGATCCTAGAAGAAAGAATTAGGAATGAGGGTAGATTTTCCAGAGGCATATTTCAGTTCAACATGGAGGAAAAAACTTTCTGACAATTAAAGCTGTCCAAAAGTTCAAGAGGCTGTTTAAAAAGGCAGAGGGTCAGCATGGCACAGTGTAAAGAGTCTTGATTTAGGATCAGGAAGAACTGAATCTCCTGCCTTTGAAATTTACTATCCATGTGACCTCTTCTCTGAGCCTTAGTTTCCTGAAATGTAGAATGAAGATAATAACAGTACCTCTTTTGCAGGGCATTTTCAAAGATCCAATAAGATAATGCCTTTAATAAAGCACTTTGCAAATCTTAAAGCACTAAAAATATCAACCAATTCTATTATTTTTGGTGTGTTGTCGTTCCTCCAGGTTCTCAAAAAAAACTGGATGACCATTTATGAGGGATATTGTAGGAGAGATTCCTCTTAGGTATGGATTGGATGATATGACCTCTATGGTCCTTTTTGATGCTGAGATTTTAGGATTTGCAAGGCAATGTCAAAGGAGTCTAAAGCCCTGTATTCAAATACCATTTCATATGCTTACTATATGTATGACTTTTGGGCCAAGTCACTTAACTATCCTGGGCCTCAGTTTCCTCATCTGTTAATTAAGGGAGTTGGACTAGATGGCCTCTAGAGTGTGTATGTGTATGTATGTACACACACATATATATATATATATATATATATGTATATATATATATATATATATATATATATGCATACATGCATGTGGTTTGGAGACTCCCAAGAAAAAAGAAAGGAGAAGAAGAAAGAGGCCCAGGTGAGATTTAAATTGAAAAATGCAACCCTAAGAGCCACTCTCTGAGCCTTTAGGTTTTTGATATTTTCCTTGTTATTCAACTCAACAACTCAGTATACCTGGGTGGGTCAAAAGGAGAGGAGAAAAGAAATTATTAACCTGAGGAATTTGTATCCTAAAGGTTGGAGGGGTACAAGGACAGTAAGATAGAGATTCCTTTGTCTAGCTTACTTCGACAACATGCTGCACTTACTCTAACATTCATGTACACACTCATGCTCATGCACTTGTGGATGAGCACACACATACATTCCAATCTCTGGGCTACAGCCAGAGAAAACAACAATAATAATATGTTTTATATAGTATTTAATTTCCCCATTCTAGGTTTTATTTCCTGACTCTCTGTATCTGTGTATCTTTGTAGCTATGTTTGCCTATCTCTATATGTACAGCATAGAGGAAAGAAGTAAAGCCTTTGGAGGAGGCTAATTCGTAAAGTGACAATGTTGGAATGGGGGAAAAACTATAGAAGATGACCCTAAACCAGTCTTCCCTTGGACCCTTCCACTCCTCTCACTTACTATACATGGACCATAGAAAGATAAAAGTAAATGGGCTCAGAACCTTTTCCAACTCTCTTTCTCTGTCTCTCTGTCTCTGTCTCTGTCTGTCTGTCTCTCTCTCACACACACACAAACACACACATACACACACACACACACACACACACACACACACACACCCCCAAAGCAAATCGAGGACAATGAGCCAGGGATGCATTTGCCTTACAAATCTGGGTTGGAAAGTGGTCATTCACTGAACCAAGGAGTTTGGGAAGAATACATTGGTTCAAACACACACACAAGCCCTGATAAACATACACAAACCCCCACAAACACACATACATGTGCACTCATATATTCACACAAACATAAACAAACAAAGGTTTCCATTACTTGAAATCACATTCTTAAAACCACCTCCCTGAATATTCTCAAAACTCATCCCCCAATCCACATTGAGAATGAGGGAATCCATTACCAGGGCCCATTCTCACAATCACACCTTCATTTCTATTGCACAAATAACCCTTTCCCATACTCTCCCTGTGCCTCCCTCCCAGCAATAGGAGCTGGAGCAATATCCAAAGACTTCTTCAGAACCCGTTGCTGAGCATAAGGGTTTGGGGGTCTGCAATAAGGCTAGAACTCAGCAGAGAAGAAGAAATTCACTTCCCCTGTCACACAGAAGGAATCACACCAGAGCTAAATATAGGCCCTTAGAGAAAGAGGAAGGTCCTAGCTTGCCAAAATTGGCAAGTGGACAGGGAAGGAGAGAGAGGAAAGGGACAGGCCTGCTACAGTCTTACCCTTCAACTGATACAAATCCAGAAATCTACAGTAAAACAAAGAGCAAGGCTCCTGCCTCCAACCAGCAGCATTCCCAGCTCCCACAACAAGAAGCACCTTGTAGTGATAAGAGAACCAGATTTATACTAGGAGCACCTGAGTTCAAATTCACTCTGCTACTTACTATCCTTATGCTTGAGGAGGTCACTTAACCTTTTTAGATTTCAGCTCTCTCAACTGTAAAATATCATTGGACTGGATGATCTCTAAAGGTCTCTTCAGCTCCTGATATACCTAATCCTGAATTAGCTCAGAATCCAAAACTGGAAGCTAAGCTGGTGAAGTAAGGATGCTGAGAAATTCAGTCAGTTGGTATACGGGGTCAAGGCAAGGGCCATTGTAGCCCCCATTATCCCCACTTAGAGACAAGATGAGTATAATCAGTTAGCAGAAGCAACGGCTCAGGCAGATAGACTACTAGTGATGGGGATACCTGTCACTAACTAGTGGAACTGACCTCTAGAAGGAGGTTGGCCATTACTGAACAGCATGCCTGAGGCCTCTAGGTTTCATGCCCCAACTTCCCCCTTTCATCCCATCTGGCATCCCTGTTCTGCTCCCCCTCCCTGATACTCACCCCACCCCTAGAAAAAGGATGCAGAAATGAAGGTGCAGGGGATGCTTACCTATAGTTTGTCGAACGAACTCAGGCTTCCAGATGGAATAAGTCGAGAACTAAGTGTCTGCATCCCCACATTATGCCCTTGTCCCATTCACCCAGAACAGAAGTGCAAATCCATTTGTAGAAAAAATTCCAGGCTGAAATAAACTTCTAGGCCAGTGGACTAGGGGCAGCACCAGCCCTAAGGAATGTGTAAAGGAATAATCAGAGGGGGAGGGAGGAAGAAAAAGGAGGAGGCGGTAACTACAGGGGCGCCTGTATGGGGGGGGGGGGGTTGGGAGAGTGGATAGAGAGGCCAGTTAAAGAAACCAGTTGCTCTCTCCATCTATCACAGTTGGGGCCTCACTCCCTCCACTAATCTCTATTTCTGTGGTTGCCCCTCTCTTCCTTGTGCTTCTCCGAGTATTCCTGTCTTCCTAGCTATCTGTCTGTCTGTCCTGCCTGCCTGCTTGTCTGTCTGTTTTTCTCTCACCTAGTTTCTCAGATTAGGCCTGGCTTGTAGGGAGGGAGGGCAGCCCCACTCATTATCATGTAGAGTTTTTGTCAAGCTTTGGGAAAGGGGCCGTTGTATTCCCATTCTCTCCTTCTGGCCCATTGTGAGGGCCTAGAAAACCTCCTCCCCCTCCTCTCCTATCAGCCCCAGACCCTTGGCCCAGCACCGCCCTCCCAACTCCTGGGCCCCCAGACCCCGCCCTGGCCTAGTTATTTTCCCACACACTGTCCTCTCCAGTGCCCTCCCCCAAGCCCAGTAATACCATTCCCTGCCCCCCACACACACACCAGCCTTCAGCCCAGCATCCACCCCATCAACCCACAATCTCAAACCCAGGGCTGTCTTTGTGGCCATGTAGCCTTCCTATTCACACCCTTTAGGGCCCCAAATGCAGCTCATAGGTCTGGCCCCTGGCTCAGCTTGTGGCTATTGAGGTGGAATTGTAGATCAGACATAACAGGAATTTGGCTAGGGTAAAGCAAAACCAGAAGATTCTAGCTCCAAGGTTCCAGGAACCTTCAGAGAAGCAGAGGAGAAAGGGGGAAAGGGTCCTTTCTTGGAAATGGACTTTGAGAGTGGTTCTCCAGTTTCCTGCCCAGGAGCCAGGTGTGGAGCCTGAGGCAGGAGTGAAGGGAGACTTTCAATTCACCCTAAACTGTGGGTATGGGGGAAGGCAGACAAGGTTTCATCAAGATCTGCCCTTTGGGCTTCTGGGTAGGGGCTCTCCCCACTACCAAAAGATGGCCTGGGAGCAGAATGGGGGTTAGGTGGGGGTCTCCGGCCATTTCTTCTCGGCAGGGCCTGTCACTCACACCCTGTTGTGCTCAGTTCCCTCTTTACCATCTCCCTGGAGGCCCCGGGGCGGGCCTATATGTGTTTTACTGGTGCTCCGCCTACCCCACTCACTGTTTCAGGACTAGAATCATTCTGGGCATTAAGAGCCCCAGTCCCCTGGGCCAATAGTGCTCCAGCCTGCCTTCATTCAAGCAACAAACATCTACCGGTGCCTACGTGTGGGTAGGGCTCTGTGCTCTGTATGCGGTGAGGAAGACTGGGGTGAATAAAATACTATTCCTGCCTTCGGAGATTTCACAGAGAAGAAAGAGAGCTTACTTGCGCGTGTATGCATGTGTGTCAATGTATGTGGATGTGTGTGCCTGTGAGGAAATTTTCAGTCCAAAGGTATAGCCGCCTCCACCAAAGAGGCCTCTGCCCAGAGCCTAGGGACTTGGGAAATGTACTCCTTATTCTTCCTTGCTGCAGAGGCAGAGGGGAGGTACCGGGAGGAACTTTGGGGTCTCCGGTTCCTGTCTCCCCGATCCAGAAGTGCTACATCTGGGCTGCAAGATCCGGTGTTTGACCTCAACCCCCCAGGCTGGGAAGAAAAGGGCGGGGCCTCTGAGTTAAGGGCTTGGGGGGGTGGGGACGTGGAGGGGGATCGTGGGACTAAAGGTCAGAAAAGCACTGGTTGTGTTCTAAATCTACTCCCCTCCCCTTTCCCCAGCATCTTCCCACCACTGCCACCGCCTCCACCATCAGATTAAGGGCAGGAATCCAAGAAGGAATTTCGGGTCAAGATGCAGCAACCTAGCTGTTCCCAGATGTTCTGTTCCCAGATGGACTGCTTTCCCTAGAGGCACTACTGTCCCCGAGTAGGAGTTAGAGGAATGGAGAGGGGAAGGGGCTGGAAAAACTAACATTTCTTTTCTTTTCTTTTCTTTTCTTTCGTAGGCAAGAAGCAGGGAGAAATGGGAGAGGGAGCCACTCGTTCATTTTCGGATCTCGTTTATGGCTTTTAATTCCCAGCTCCTCGAAAACTTGCAAATCTTTGGTGGCGCTTGTGTAACGCCGGAAAGGAGAGGAAGGGGGGTGGGGGGAGGGGGTCCGAGAGTAGACGGAGGGTGTGTGTGTGTGTGTGTGTGTGTGTGTGTGTGTGTGTGTGTGTGTAGGGGGAGGTGGTGGTCCAGCCGCCTCCCTGGCCCTCTCGGCGGCCACCTGACTCGTTTCAAAGTTGCTGGGCCCGCGGCGCGCAGCGCGGGCGCCTTTTGTCAGCAGTGGAGGCGGAGGGGCCAGGAAGAGGGGGTGGGGGTGGCTTGGCCCCCTGCAGCGGCCGAGCGGCGGCCCAAAGACCGTTAGAATTGCGGCCCAATGAAGGAGATTGAAAGCGATTGTGATGCATAAGGCCTCTCCTTGTCCCCTCCCCCTTCCCCCTCATCTCCCTCCCCCCTCACTGGGGCCGGGGCTTTGCACTGGGGGTTCGTTTCTCTCTCTAATGCAGCGCGAATCGAGAGCCGCCTCCCCCCACCCCTTCCCTTCCCCCCACCTCCATTTCTTGGCCCCCGTTTTTTTTTCAGATTTGCAAACAAACAAACAAACAAAAATTATTCATCTGCAGCGGCAATGCCGCCCCGAGGAGCCAGAGACCTAGCAAGAAGAGCCGGGGAAGGAAATCAGCCCCCCTCTGTCAGTTCCCTCAGCCCATCCTAACCTGCGGCCCAGCCTGTGGTAAGTTGACTTTTTATCAAACCTTTGGTAACGATGGGGTAGGAGATAGGGATGGCGTTGGGGCCGGGATGAGGCAGTGGAAATAATGGCGAAAAATAGGATTTCCTTTTCCCGCCTTACGGTTCAAGGCCCGTACTGCCTCCCCGCCCCCAAGCCCGAGCCAGTCCCCCGCCCCCAGCCTCACGTCTTCATCTCTGTCCTTTCTCCCAGTGCTGGAGATCTAGGGCACGGAACTGAAGGTCCTGCCCTTTCTCCCTAGTAGCTATTAGGGGCTGGACAAGGAGGACGGGGCGGTAGAGTCTTTGAGACTAAATCCCCGAATCTCTGGAAAGGTTAAGGAAGAGGAAAAGATCGGGGAAGGTGGGGGGGGGGGAGAGAAACTGTGGAGAGACTGAGAAGGGTGGGATTGGGTAAAGAGAATGGATGGGGGCCAATCTCTCCCCCATTTCATCTCGAACCTGGCTGGAAGGCCCTTTGTGGAAGAGAAGGAGCCCGCCTTCCCTCCCTTCAGAGGCAGCAACTGAAGAGGTAGAGTTTTTGAATCAAACATTTGGAATGGAAATATTGTCCCTTCGGAGTTAAAGAAATGCCACACAGTACTAAACAAACAAAAAGACCTCAGGTTGCCCCGGCTCCATTTTCGATGGAGGTTCCAATTCAGGGGGAAATCGCCCATCAGAACCAACCAAGGCTAATTCGGGTGAGAGATGTAGCTACTCGCCTTGACTGGAAAATTGCGGGAGGGAAAGTTTCTCACAAAGACAATCCTAGAGTTGCCCCCTCACTCACTTCCGTCCCCCTCCCCTGTGGTACCAAAATTAAATACGTGCAATTTGGGAAGAGAGGGGAGAGCTTTTTCAGGGTCTTAGTCCCAGGTCTGGACGCTGATCCAGAGAGTGGAGGCCTTGGTTAAATCCCTGAAACCTAGTCCTCACTCCGTTCCTCCCACCCCCGACCCCAGTTACACTGCCTCCTTGGAGACTTCGAGAATTCTCGTGGGGAGGGGCTAATCAATGTAGGAAGTCAGCCTCGAGGTGTTTGGAGCAGGAGAGGGGAGGGGAAGTAAAAGGGGTCGAGAGGGAGGGACAGAGGGAGTAAAGGAGAGAGGAACTTGAAGCTGCAACCGGGATAATGAGGAAAGGAAAAGGAATCTCTCTGAGTTCGTCTGAGGCGGAAGCTCGAGGCTGGCGAAGCCAGCTCCGTTTCAATACCATGGACAGCGAACTAGGCCTCTACCGGCGCTTTAGTCTATTCCGCCAGGCCCAGCTCCTCCAGCTGTTTCCCCATGTGGACAGTTCCTCCGACCCCCAAAGACCGAAGGCTTCACCCCCAAACTGTAGCGCCGGACTCTCCTTCCGAAGTCTGATGCGTAGTTCCCGGGTCTCAGCTCAGGAGGTGTGCCGACGGCATGGGCTGACGGCTGGGCTTGTGTAAGCGAGACATGAACTATGTGTCTCGGGGCTCGCAGGAAAGAGGGAGAAATCCTGGGCCAAAAATGAACACGACTTCTGAATCTGACAGCCCTAATGGGAGCTAGAGAAGGCGGTTAAAAAGTAGGCGAGTCCAGTTTGGACCTAGGAGTCGTTGAACAAGCTTCCAAAAAAGGGCAAAGGAGATATAATGGTTAGGAAAAGCAAATCATAAGTAGCCGTTAAATGAGGGAAAGAGGGGAAGAGAAAGTGTGTTTGTATGGAAGGTGGGGAATGTTGTGATACTCAAAAGTCTGGGAGCAGAACTAGGCTAGTTTTGCCCTAAGTGCTGTGTGTGGGAAAGGGAACCCCCAAGTGGCCCAGGAAGGTTCTGGAGCACGGTAGATCATCCAGCCCTAATGCACTATGAAGCAGCCTTTCTGAACAGTGTCCCCGGAGAAGAGAAGAGGTCAGAGTCAGTGCCGACTATTTGGAGTCTCAATGTTTCTGTGCTTTGAACCCTTCGGATTCCAGGAGTGGAGTCCTTGCCCAGGGTTTGTCTGGCCTCATCCCACCTAGGCCTAGGAGATCTGCATAGTGATTTTTTCCCTTTCTTGCACTACTGAATAAAGACATGATATAGAGATAATAGATTGATAGATATAGAAATCTATATACTTAAATATGAACTTTTATTATATCGACATATATTACAACATATGTATGTATTTGTTTATATAGTAAAGTTAAAATAAAAGGTTCCTGCTTGAAGTGGAGGAAACAGGGAGAGAGAATTTGGTGCAGAGACGTTCTAGAGGCCCGGTAGCTGCGAAGGAAGGCCTTACTCTTTATTGTTATTGCTGCCCTGTTGTTGGGTTTACCGTTGTTAGTCTTAGCATCTGTGTTTTTCTTGGGGTAGCTACAGTAAAGAATCCGAAAGATCTTGGAAGCTTGGCTCTTGGGGCTATTGCCTGGATGCTTGGGGAGCCGGGCCTTCATTCTGCGTCGCTTCTTGCTACCTGAATTGGGGACTTTCAGCAGTACCAGCATGATCGGCAAGGCTTAATACGGAACAAGAGGTTGACTGCTCACCTGACCCCCGCAGTGCAGCCTGGCCAAAACCTGGGCACTGCAGGTATTTCTCTAAGGGAGTCTAGAGTGGGCCCGGAGAAGTGTGTGTGTGCGTGTGTTCCTTCATTTTGGAAGGGGAGGGGGCGGTTTCTGCTTTCCATCCAAAGCCTTTCAGGTCCATTTTGTATTTTGACTTTGGTCTCTTTAGGGCTCATCCACCCCCTCAACCGAGAGTAGTCTCCCTCCGCCCCTCGCTCCTGAGGTTTGCAGGTCTCTAAGGCTGAAGCTGATGTCACCTTTAGCTGCTTTGCAGGGGCAGCAAAATGAAAACCCAATTACTACTCCAGCCCAGTAGCAGCTCGGCCCAAATCAAAGCTGTGTTTTGTGCCTATGAACGCATTGGAAGCCTGGGTTGGGCCTGAGATTCTACCTGGAAAAAAAAAAGTGAGCACTGGTGAAAAAGAAGGGCAAAGGCCTTGGGGTCCTAACAACTCTCCCTCTCCTCTCCCCCCCCCCACCCCGTTTCTCCTAAAAACCTGGTCCGGGATCAGTTTCTTTCTCCTATCCCCGAACCACTACCCACCCCCCAGGGACTCCACCATCTGAAAAACAGCTTTAATCCAGTCCTATTTATAAAGAAGCTAGGCTGGTTTAACTGACAGAGCTTGGTACCAGCTAGTTGGGGGGAGGGGGAGCTAGGACCTGACTCGGAAGCGCTCCTTTTTCTGAAGCCCCCTCCCCATCCTATCCCGCCCCCTTCCTCCTTATATACCGAGTCTCCAGCGAGAGGAGTGGGGGCTGGGGCGGAGTGAGAATGTGTGTGTGCCCTTGTGTGTACGTGTGCGTGTGTGTGCCTCTGTGAGTGTGTGTTGGGGGGGGGGTGTTGGTGCTAGTGTGTGTCACCCCCGCAGTTCTCAAGGACACCTCGAGGAGGAGGATTTGGTTAATGGAGGAGAACTGGAGTGTCCTGGGGTGACGTCACCAAGCGCCTCTGTAATAATCGTCTTGTGCTGGAGCTGAGCTACGGATACGCCGGGAGGAGGCTGGACGGAGAGAGGGCGCTTCTATCTGGTCCAAGAGATGCAGATCAAGAGCGGCTCAGGTGCTGCTGCCGCAGTAGCAGCAGCAGCAGCTAGAGGATGGAAAGAGGCAAAGGGATTCATGGGGAGACTGTATGCTCCTTGGGCCGGGAATAAGGATCAGATCGACCAAGATGCCTCCGAGACGTCCCGTTTTTATTCAGCGTCGCTGGGAAAAGGATATTTTTTCTTTTCTTTTCCTTTTTTCCGTTTTCTTTTTAAATGTCCTTCGTCTTTTCCGCCCCCCCCCCCCTTTTCTCTTGCCCACCTTTTCCTCTGACGAGGTCTGATGCTTTGTCCCTCCTGGGGAGACAAGAAAGAGAGAACAAGCCTCAGTGAGAGGGGTCTACCCGGCCCAGCTCTGTTAAACCAAATAGGAGACCTCCCAGCACCACGCAGCACCGCACCACATAGCCCAGTGCTGGCCCACAGGGAGCCCGCTCAGGGTGCGCAGCAGAGGAGATGGTGGAGGAGGAAGGAAAAGGAAGGAGGCGGAGGATGGAGGAAGAAGGAAGAGGAGGAAGGAGAGACCCTGGAGGACGCTCCTGCCAGGGACCCGGTAACTGTGCTGGCGGGTGTGGATGGGCTAGGAGCCCGGGGCTGCGGCTGGGGGCTGGGGACAAGCTCCGTAACAGAGTGGACGCAACAACTGTCTCAGGGTTTGCAAGCGTTTTGCAGAAAGGTAGTTAGGACCTTCAGTTCCTTCTTATGCGCAGAAAATATTTCCTCTGTGTCTGCCTTTCTATTTTTCTGTCTTTTTTTGTCTCTGTCTCTCTCTATAATATATCCCGTCCCCCATCTCATCCCCTCTAACTCAAGATCCAAAATTTAGCTGGATTCTGGGTCCTGGGACAATCTCCCGCCATCCAGGTATCCGGAGGCTGAGAGGACTTGCTCGAGGCAATGGGCCCCTGGTCCCTCAGAGCCAGGGCATCCCACCCAGCTCCAGCCGTTTCTGGGACCACAGGCTCAAACTCACACGGAATTCTCCCTAGGTCCCGCACGCTGACCCTCTGCCTACAAAAGGAGGTACATACTCCCATTCCTACTATAACACACAATCACAGAATTCACACACATCCTTAAAGAGCAGGATACACTCTCTAACCGGCACACTTCAACGCGCTACACCCCAACACATTCTCACACATTCATGCACACCAAGTCGTCTACTGTGCCTTCAGCTTTTGTATCCCGGACTTCTCTGGAGCAAGGCCTCTTGCTTGCCCCACCCTCACCCCCAGACTTAATCTGAGGTACTCGGGACCACCCCTGGATGACCCTACAGAGGGTCAAGTCGGACTGAGCACTGTATGCGGAAAATCGGTGGGGAACCGTTCAGCTGGGCTCTAAGTGTGTACAGAGAAATGGGAGGGGGTTGGGGGTGGGGGAGAAATCTCGTAGGAAACTGTACTTTGATTACAGACCCTACTGCCACCTCCTTCCCCACAGAAGCTCCGAGGATCCAGCCTGCCCATCTCCCTTCCGTGGCCAGGGGAGGGACGGGGTCCGGGTGCCCTGAGAGCACTGAGTGAGCTAAGGCCCCCCCTCCCCCGGCCGGCTGAGACTCCAGAGTGCCCCTCTGCGTGTTCACAGCGGACCTTGATTTAATGTCTATACAATTAAGGCACGCGGTGAATGCCAAGAGAGGTGTCTCCGCCGCTCCTTTCTCATGGAAATCGCTCACAAGCCCCCTTCCCCTCGTCTCTGGCCCCCTCCCCTCGAGACTCAGGACTTTCGTGGCCTCAGATGCCAGGCCCTACCCCGGCTGGCCCGGCATCCCGCGACCTTCGGACCAATGAGGCGAACAATGAGCTAGCCCCGGGCTGAGGCCTGGACCAGCTGTCTCTGGGCTTCGGCCACCCTGGGGGCGGGGGCGGAGGCCAGGCCTGGGGCTGGGAGGTGGGGGGTCGGAATGGCGCCGTAGAATAGGCCAAGTTTGGGGGGCCCAGAAGCCCCGGGGGGAGGGAACAAGGAAAGGGGGGAGGGGAGGGAAAGGGAAATGAGGGAGGGGGAGCTGAGCTCCGCTTCCTCAACTCAGCTCCACAAAGGGGCTTCTGGAGAACAAAGCGGGCTGCATTTCCACTGCGATAGAATCTGCAAGTAGGGGCCTGTCGATTCCTAAATAAAAGGGGAAAAGGGAAGACGATGCCTCGAGCTTTATTTTCTCCGCTCTGGTGGGCCGAGGGCGGGTCTGGGGGCGGGGCGGGGGCAGCCTCGGGGCTTGGGACCAATTGTGGAGCTTGCTCAAGCCCTGGGCACAGAAGCAGAATCGGGAAGGACAAGCCATGTGGGCCCTAGAGACTCGGGGAAAGATAGGAACAGACGGGGCGGCGGGGAGAGAGAGAAAGAGAGGGAGAGAAATTGTCAGAGAGAGGGTCTGAGAGACAAGTACACGGAGAGATGAGGAGGGACATTTAGAGGTCCAGAGAAACTAAGAGTTACAGAGACAGGAAGGGGTTAGAGAAAAAGAAGCCAAGAAAGACTCAGAGAGAGCAAAGAGAAAAGAGATATGGGAAAGCCAAGGGAGGCAGGGAGAGACAAAGAGAGAAAATAGATGTGAGAGACAAATATGGTGACCGGGAAAGGAGTGGGACTGATTTAAAAGGGGACACTCATCGCCCTCGGCGCGCCAACCCTCCTCCCCTATCCCACCCTCACACATACACATAAAACACTTTTGACTTTCTGAGATGACTGGACCAGCCTCTGGAGCCCAGGGATGTTCACCCTCGCTCTGCAGTAGCTTCTGTCAATGAAGCGAAACCTTCCGAGGCCATGCCCACAGAAAGCATCCAGGCGGAGGATCTGATCCAGGGGCAAGAGACGCAGGCCAGGAGGACAGAGTTCATTGAGTATAGGGCTGAGAAAAAAAAAAATGGTCTCAAGTTTTCCTGCCCAGAGCATCTTTCACCTTTTCTGGGGCCCTCAGTCCCGTCTCCTTTTGCATTGTACGTGGAAATGTAGGTAAACCCCTGAGGGAGTTTGTTGAGATGCCTTCAAATCTTCTCAACTCCGCGTCTAGAGCTTTATAGGAGCTTAATAAATGCTGAACTAAATTGCTTAATCTCCCCCACCCCTCCTCTTTCTGGCCCTTGTCAGTAGTCTTGTCCAATCATGATAGGTGATGTGAGGTGAAGTGTATGAGACTAGAGCTGGGTTCCGAGTTCCCTTCTCTGGCTCTTTATCTAGTTTCCGCATTATCGAGAGAGACCGCTAATTGCGCTTGATTCAGTGTCCTGTAATCCACTCCCCTGGTGGGAGAGTGGAGAAGACTCGCTGTTGGGGTTCCGCCCTACCCCTCCCCGCCCCCACTTTTTCTGTGAAAATCAGAGCATTCTTCGGGCATAGTCATAGGATCACAAGATGTAGAGCTTCTGGCACCAACTCCCTCATTTTACAGATGAGGTCGAGAGATGGGAATTGACTTTCTCAAGGTCACCCAGCTGTCAGTGACAGAATCGGGATTTGAACCAATGTTTCCGTCTCCAACTCCACATTCAGTTGTTCCGACCCTATCCTGCCCCCGAGCCCCAGACCTCTGCTTGGGGGAAAGGGAGAAGTGAAGGGGGGAGGAAGGGGAAGGGGGGAGTGTGCTTTCACTGAGACCAGAGGCTGATAAAAAAATTACAAATCGCTCCTGCTCTAGCCGCAGTGACACCCACTCAGCGTTTACTGCAGACTTTCCTCAACCCCTTTACCAGTCCCCGAGGGCAGCGCCACCTGCAGGCCCACAGGACACCCCATCCTCTGCATGATTTCTCCCTCTCCTCTTCCCAACCCCCTTTCCAACTCGCCTTCTCTGTTTACCCCCTTGCCCTTGGCCTGACCTCTGGCGTTAGGAGCAAATTTTCTGTAACCCAGCTTCGGGGGGAGGGAGTATACTGAGAACTGGATATTGGGGGGGGGGGGGTGTGGAAGGAAGAGAGAGACAGAGAGACAGAGACAGAGAGATAGGAATTATGGAAGAGGGAAAGTATGGACTGCAAAAGGTGGGGCAGACCTAATACCCCTTCCCTTGGCCAGGGCCCAAACCTAGCTCCACACTGGCCCTGAATGATACTGGGATATTTCTCCGTTTAAATTGCTCCGATCTAGGTGATAGCAAGGGCTTGAGGCCTATCCTAGTGTTCCTGGGCGCTATCCTAGGTAGTGAGGCCCTAGTCTTGGAATTCTTCTTGCCCTCCATACTCTTGGCATCAGTTTTGTTAGGACAGTAAAAGAAATGAGAGGAACACTGGCTTGAGCAGGATCATATCATCCCCACCACCTGGATGTTCCCCACTCTCCCCCACCCCACCCCCCATGGGAAACTGGGCAGTCTGTCTGTCAATTCGTCTGTCTGACAGCTCGCTTGGCTCCAGAATCAGAATTAGAGAAATGACTGCGGGCTAGAAGGCGTCACCTGAGCCCAGACTGCAGATGACTAAGGGCGGGGGGAGAGAGGAGGGAGAGAAGGAAGAGACTCGGAATGCGGAATTTTTCTCTTTTTTTTCTTTTTCTTTTTCTTGTTCTTTAAACCTACTCTTTTCTTCTCTGGGCAGGAAGGACTTGCCCTTACTAGGACTGCATTTGGTTGAGAGGCTATTCCAAGGCTTCAGAAATCCCCTAGTTGGGGTAGGGTAAATGAGCTGTGGAGGTGTCCTACCCGATGGGCAGTGAAACAGATTCAGACTCACCCCCATTCTTTCCCTGCCCCTCTAAAATAATGGCCTGCTCAGCTAGAACAAAATAGTCATAACCAAGCAGGATAGACAGATCTATGGATACTTCTGTTAATGTGAAATGACCACCCCAAAGTTTATGTAAGGTCCTCCAGGCTTAAGCCCACCTTGCCAGATGTGGCAAAACCCATTCTGCTTTCCAATGTTGTTGATAAAGCTCAGTCCATTCCCTTAGGTCTCTGGCTTTAGTTTCAATTGCTTCTACATCTCCCCAGTAATCCTGAAGTATAATGGGGGGGGGGAAGATTTAGAGCTAGAAAGGACTTAGAGGTCATTTAGTACAACCCACCTACTTTACAAATGAGGACATAACTTGCCCAAGATTACATGGACCTTGTAGGGCAGAGCCAGGATTTGAATCCATGTCCTCTGACTCCAGATTCCTTGGTCTTCCTATTGTACCATACTACAGCTTATGGTGAGACAAGAAA
Organism: Trichosurus vulpecula; assembly: GCF_011100635.1. Taxonomy (NCBI): domain Eukaryota; kingdom Metazoa; phylum Chordata; class Mammalia; order Diprotodontia; family Phalangeridae; genus Trichosurus; species Trichosurus vulpecula. Next base: position 180,525,591 of record NC_050575.1, on the reverse strand, counting down.
ATGTTGGATATTATACCAATGGAGTTGATTTCTGGTGATGTTCAGAATGACCCTAGTGCTCTTTCATATTCTTTCTCTTTTGGTCATGCTTGAGGCACAGGATGACTCCCAGTTAGACACAGGCTCTCTTCATTCAAGACAAAATTTTTTTTAAAGTTATCCACAGGGCCAGTGCAGAAGAGCAGAACATTAATGAGAGGAGCAGGGTGAAGGGAGTAAAGGGGAGAGCCTCCTAGATTCACAGTGAGAGTCCTCTACCCCTGGAAGGAAGCTTTCACCCTTCCAAAGAGCACAGGCACATCTGTATAATGAAAAGGTCCTCTTGAGAAGCATGGGTTGGTGGGGCCCTTGTTGGCCTAAGAACCCCTACTATTCTTCTCCGCCTTTCACCAAAGAATTAGTCTTCTAGACTGCCTCTTTCTTCAAGTAGCTAGTCAACTGGCCTTACAATAAATAGCTCATTTCCACCACCTTGTGGTTAAGATGGGCTTCTTCGGGACCTTTACATAGTAAGAAAAGGATGATGGGGCAAGTTGAGGGTAATGATGATGGCTGAATCCTGGAAAGGAAACAGTCCTTTTAGTCCTAGAGGCCATATACTGCTCCCCCCTCCCCACATTGCATTTTCATTTTCCATGGATTTAGTCCAAATTCTATCAGCATTTCTTCCAGTGTGGCTGACACAGTGCTCGTTAATATGAAAGGTAACTAAAAATGATTTTGAAAGTAACAAGTCTCATTGTCTAGAAAACAGACCACAACTTGTAATCCAAATAAGTGTCAGCTCAGACAATCTCCTTGAACAACTATAAACAATACAATAAGCATGCCAACCCTAAGTCATCATTTCACTCCTCTTTGGAAATGACCTTGAGATCCTAGCATAAAGGTTTACCCATAGGAGACATCCCATAAATGCTTGGTGAAAAAAAGAAATGAAGAAAGATCCAGTTTTTGAGTTGACTAAAAAAGCCACCTGTGTACTATATAGCCTCATACCATTTTGGATCCAAAACAGTACTACCCAGAATGACCTACCACTTTATCCCATAGATTTGTCTCTGAATGATAGGTGGCTATTTCTGAAAATCAAACCTATCTTCAAAAGGTAAACACTTGCCACAGCCTAGAAGATTTAGATAAAGTGCCATACACTCCGAAATCTGTACTCCCAAAAAGGGGAATACATTCACATTCATCAGTTCTAGTATGTGTATTATGAAGACCCATTTGCATGATTTCATGGTCACAGTCTGCCCAAAGCTAATACCAGAGGAGACATGATGACTCCAGTACCAGCTCTTATCTTCCACATATGCCCCTGAAGACTTCCATTGTATGGCTGAAAGTGAAATGAAGGTGCCAATGAAGGAGAAGAATGGAACAGGGGGTAAGAATGAATCTTAACGTGTGTGTGTGTGTGTGTGTGTGTGTGTGTGAGAGAGAGAGAGAGAGAGAGAGAGAGAGAGAGAGAGAGAGAGAGAGAGAGAGAGATTTCTACCCAGGAATAAAGTTTAATTTAAAAAAATGCCCTAGAACAATGGAGGCTCAGGCTCTATCTCTGATTAACTTTCTCTGGCAAAAGCTCAATACTGCATCAATGATATATCCTTGAAAATGTGGAGATGTTTCAAATCGTGACCAAGAGGGAGACAACACTATAGGACACCTACGCTAAATAGATCTACTCTCTTCAAAAACCTACCTTAACTTTCCTTTTTCCATATCTTTATGGAAAGCCATATTCCCTTTACAATATCAGTATAAACTTCCTCCCACAAACCTTAATCCTACCCCTCCTATCTTCACATCCTCACCCCAGCCAGCCTCCTTTTACACTCTAACTCTGTTATTATGGGGGGCAGAACATTGCCATGGCAAAAAAAAAGCTATATCTGGAGTCAAAGAATCTGGATTCAAAGCATAACTGCCACTCCCTTGGGCACACTGTGTGTACCTTACGCAAATTACTTAATCTCTCATCCTCAGTTTCCTCAACTACAAAATGAGGGGAGATGGACTGAGTGATCTTCCAGCTCTAAACCCAATGAAGTTCCCTTCATATATACACCCTAATCTTAAATGCATGCCCTTCAAACCATAACCCAAACCATCCTTCCCTTCACATTTCAATCTCACCCACCTCTTTTTGTTGTTATTCAGCTGTTTGTCTCTTTGTGACCTCATTTGGTTGCAAAGATACTGAAGTGGTTTGCCATTTCCTTCTCCAACTCATTTTTACAGATGAAGAACTGAGGCATGGGGTTAAGTGACTTGCTCAGGGTCACACAGTTAGTGAGTGTCTGAGACCACATCTGAACTCAGGTCTTCCTGCTTCCATGCCCTGAACTCTATCCACACTACCACTTAGCTGATCCATCTCCCTTTATATCCCTTTAAAATCCTACTCCTCCTCCCTTCACACCTAAACTAAATTCCCTGCCCTTGTGTACAACAGTTTCAGGGCCCCAGATTTATGGAGGGGGTAGAATTTCAGGCACTCAGTCACCAAGTTTTTACTGACTCTTCCTCCTACCCCACACCCTGGCAAGCCCTGTACTTAACTTTGGAGATTAGAAAAGAAGCCAGGATTCCTGTGCTCTACAATCTATATAGTTGGTTAGGTGAGGCATATGAAATAATTAGAGAACAACCAGAGACAGTTATAATGATAATATGATCACACGGTGATTTGAAATCAGGCACTAAGTGCTATAGAATTTCAGAGAAGGCCGATCATGTGGGCTGGAGGAGTTAAAAAAGGTTTTTTGAGGGAGGTAAGACTTGCTATGGACCTTGAAGGAGGGAATAACAACAGCTTACATTTGTGAAGTGTTTTAAAGTTTATTTATATAGGATTTTTCTCACAATAACCTTGTTTAGAACTTTGGCTTTGGAGCAAGATCTTTTGAATCACATAATGACTACTTTTAAAATTACAGATAGCTTCTGTTTTTTAATAAATCTATCAAATGTATTTCCTAAAATGTCCCCTCTCCCACAGAGCTCTCCTTTATAACAGAGAGGAGAGGAGAGGAGAGGAGAGGAGAGGAGAGGACAGGACAGGACAGGACAGGACAGGACAGGACAGGACAGGAGAGGACGGGAGAGGAGGGGAGGGGAAGGGAGGGGAAGAGAGGGAAGGGGAGGGAAGGGGAGGGGAGGGGAGGGGAGAGGAGGGGAAGGGAGGGGAGAGGAGGGGAAGGGAGGGGAGGGGAGGGAGGGGAGGGGAGGGGAAGGGAGGGAAGGTATGAAAGGGGAGAAGAAAACTCACCAACATATCAACCAAATTTGACATGATCTGTAGTGTTCCTCCTCTGCAAAGAAGGGAGGGACATTCTCATATCTCTTCTTTGGGGCCAATCAGCTGATTACTTTCTATGTGATCTTGGTCAAGTCCAGCACCCTTTCCAGAAAGCCACACTAAACCTTTATAGGATTCAAACAGGGAGGGTACTGGGAACAGTATGAGCAAAAGCAGAGACTGAAATGTAAAATGAGGGGTGTAGACCAGATGATCTCTAAATGCTTCTTCCAGATCTAAATCTCATGAACTCATTAAAGTAGATAAGGCAAATATTATTGCCCTTTTACAAGTGAAGAAATTGAGATTCAGAGAGGTTGTGACTTTTCCGTGTTCACACAGTTAGTGAGTGTTGGGTCCAGCATTTAAAGTGAGGCCTGATTGAAAATGGAGCTCTCTCCTGTACTGCACAATCTGCATCTAGGATTTGAACAGATGGGTAGGAGGGGGTGGGGAGAGTATTCCAGGTGGTAGGAACAGCATTAGCAAAGAAGCTAGAATGAACAGGCAAGTCTGTCTTGGGTGAGGGTCAAGGGGACAGCAAGGACATCAATTTGGCTGCTGGGGATAAGGACACCAGTGTAGCTGAAAGAAGGGGTTCTAAATAAAAATTTGTAACAAGAAGACTAGGAAGAAGGGGAAAAGAGAAAGAAAAAAGGAAAGGGTAGCATGATGAGATTGAGACAGAGGAAAGGAAGAAGAAAAAGAGAAATAGGCAGTCTAAAAATGATTCAAAGGACTCCAGAGTCCAGAGACAGAACCTTCCTTTCCTAGGTCAGGGTTTCTTGCTATGACTTCTTCCTTTGGGGAGGAAACTAGTCAATCAGTGAAAAAGCCAGCCTCTCTCACGTTTTATCTTGGCAATGTATAAAAGCAAAGAGCACTGAATTTGAACCTTTAAACAAATTTCTAAGAAGCACCATGGTGTAGTAGAAAGAGCATTAAATCTGAAGTCAGAAGAGACCTGGGAAGGAATCTTGTTTCCATCACTTGGTAGGTTTATGACTACAGGCAAATCACTTAAGCTCTCTGAGTGTGTTTCTTCCTACATATAATAAAGACAATAATAACAGTAGAAGCTATCTTTTAAGGAATGTGTTGAGGGTCCAAATGAGATTGTGTGTATATGGAGGCAGCTCAATACTACGGAAAGAGTGCTGGATTTGTCACCAGAAGACCTGAGTTCAAGTCATGGCTCTGCCGTTTACTACCTGTTGTTTGTCCTTCATTCTCAAAGAGGACCATGACATCAGGAAGATGATACTATGACTTGCAATTGAATTAGATATAAGTGAGGGACAGCTGTATAGTCCCCAGCCTCACTTTCTCCTCCAGAGCCATCTGAGTACAGTGGCAAGATATAGATCAAGACAACTGGAGATGGCCCCACCATTTACTACCTGTGTAACCTTGGACCATTCACTTCATCTCTCTGGGTGTAAGTTACTTCATCTGTTGTCTGTTGTCCCTTCTAGCTGTCAGTTCTAATGCTATGGGCCCATGTAAAGCACTTTGCAAACCTTAAGGTTCTATGTGAATGTCAGCTATTGATTTTAATAGGGATAGGACTGCACCTGTGATTTCATTGGCATAGGGAACTCCCAAGTGAGGAAACTTTCTCTACCAAAGCAGGTTGACATGTTCTCGGCAATTCAGTGCATTAGCTGCCTAGAGCACTGAAAAGTTAAACGACTTGTCCAGGGCCACATAGCCAGTAGCAGAAGCAGGACTTGATTTTCCTAGCTTTGAAGCCAGCAGTCTATCTACTTCACCACATGGCCTCATGTTATTAATTACATAAAAGAACTACGGGTGGTTTGGGATTGAGTAGGTCAATGACAACAACAATCACAAAAACAACAGCCTGATTTGGGTCAGGAACTTCTTAAAACCACAGCTCAGAACCGACAGGCTCCCAACCCCAGGATTTCAACGCCCTGAAGTTTTCTTGGCCTGTGTGTGCTAAGGGTAGGGCACAGATCGTATCTTTTTATTCCTCGGTCCTGCCTGTTTTTGTAGGAGAGGGGCCATCTGGACTGTGGTGGGATGAGAGAAACAGCAGAAAAGTGTCATTAGAAGAACATAAATTTTAAAGTTAGATGACTAGGGTTCCCACACTGAATCCAACACATCTAGTTCTATGACCTTGAAAAAATCACCTTCCCTCCATGGGCTCCAGTTTTTTCCCTCTAAATGAAAAGGACTAGAATAGATGACCTCTAAAATATCATGTTATGAATAGGGTCCTCTGGAGAATAAACCAAAAATTCAAGAAAGGGAAAATACGAAAGTAGATCTCCTTCCAAAGAATTCTGTATGGATAAGAAGAGGGCAGATGTTTGACATGAAGAATTTTGAAAATTAGAGATCAAGATAGGAAGAAAAGTGTTCGTGATTGTCAATGCCTCCAGGAGCAAGAGATGGTCCCTAAGAGCCATGAGGAGGCCTAGTGGAATTTTACCTTACCTCAGTTCTACAGCTCTCCATTCCCACACCCCCACCTTCATCTCGGGACAGCCAGGATAAGAGGAATAGGATCAGCGTGGCTAGCAGAAATGTAGAAGTGATCCTCAGAGAGGAGGTTAGACAGTGCAGAGCAACTCTCAGCAAATCCATTTAAGGAGGAACCCCAAGGAAGCCATCTCACTAGTTCCCACTCCATTGCACTCCTCTATGCTTCATCAGGCCTCCATGGTATGTACCTTCCCTCTTACTTCCAAGTCTCTTCCCACTTTTCAACTTCTTTTTGTGTTATTTTTCTCAAGTAGTTTGTAAGCTCCTCAAGGAAAGGGGTCTCTTCCCTTTTTTTGTACCCTCAGCATGCTTAGTACAGTGCTTGGTGCATAGTAGGTGCTTAATAAATGTTTATGGACTGACTGATTGACAGATCTAGGTAATCAGAAGCCTTCAGAGAAAGCCCCTTCCTCAGGTTTCCATGCTCCCAACTTCCAACATAGACAAACCTGGGGCAATTGAAAGGTACAACAAATACAACTATAGCTAGAAATGTCAGTGTAAGACATGAAATGTCCTAAAATAAACTAATTAAATTGTGAGTTGCAAAGAGAGACCGTGGACACAAGACTGATGCTAAGAAGGCTGCCTGGGAGCAGGAGGAACAGAACTGGGCCAGGCCAGGGAGGAGTTCTCCTAGTAGTGTCGATTTCTATTTTTACTTAATTTCTCTAGCTTACTAGCTACTAAACTCAGCTGTTCCTAGCTGTTGAAGTTCAGGTATCAATGCCATCTAAGTTTTGGTACCCTGGGACAAAGCCATGGTCATCTCACCTTAGTTAATGCTCTGAAAACAAGCCAAATAGAAATTTGAAGACAGCTCCAAATTCTTCCTACTTAACTTCTGCCAGCATTTATTCTCCTGTCTGGGCCTGAGGTTCCTTTTTTTGCAACATGAAAAGTCTAACTCCAAAAGGCCAACCCAGAAAGACTGATGGGATAAATCAGAATTAGAATATGCCAAGAGGATAGAGGTAGAGAAAATGAAGGTTGTGAGGAGAAGTCCAATCCTATGTCCATAGTATTTACTAAGGACCCAGGAAGGTAAAAGATGCCAAAGAGGGCACAGAGGGGGACAAGAAAACCCTAAGGGCTACATTCATAGATCTTAAGTGGAAAAGCACAAGAAACTTCATTCTTTAAAAAAAAATAGTAACAACTTTTGGTTTTACATCACCTTTTTTTGCAAATGTACCCCTTTCCCCTCCTTTCCCAGAGAGCTATCACTTGTAACAAAGAATAAAAAGAAATGAAAGAAAAGATTTTAAAGCATTTCAACAAAACTAACCAATTCATTAACCAAGTCTGATGATAAATGCAAATGTTTCACACACTAATTTCCCCATCACTTTGAAGAAGTGAGTGATATACATGTTTCCCTATTTCCTTCTTATAGATGTCCGTTGTGATATCTATGCTGATAAGCAAATCAATTCCATTCCTTCTTTTCTGTCTTCCACTGACCACACACACACACATACACACACACACACAATCCTGCTGTATTTTAAAGAAGTACATTTGAGAACATATGACTCAGGATAGACATTCTCCAAATACTTCCTCTATAACTAGCCAGGTCCATATCCAAGGGGCTACTCCTACTCCTTAATGGTCCAACTACAATCATACTTTCTCTTCCACTCCATCCCTAATGGGCAGAGTCCTAAAGAATCCAGACTTCCTTAGCTCTTCTTTGCTGAAAAGAGGAATTGTTGCCTGAGCCACTCACCCCCTCACATACTATACAGCCCTACCCATGTTCCCTTGGCATTGCCCAAATTTAGCTTCTCTCCATCAAAATTCACCTGTTCTATGACTCATTTTGCAGGGAGCAGTTCTTACTGAGCTGACAGGTTGGAAAGGATCTGACAAACTAAGTGAATTATTTTAATAGCTGATATGACTCCAAGGGAGATTTGCATTTTAATGAGGGCAATGCCTTACTTAACCCTGGTTGTTTCCAAGAACTTGTCAGTAGACAATTTTGGCAGCTGGGGAGTTATTGTAAAGGACTTGTAAGTCCATTTTTTTTAATCAACCAATTCTAATAGAACAAACACTGGAGGAGAGGGGGGAATCCTGCGAATTTTTTTACTGTTGAAAAGAGTTCTTATATTCAAAAAAGGTTTGAAATCACAACTTTAACACAAAGGAATGAATCTCTAATGGGGGAGTTCTGGCAGGTTGTTAGAGGAAGGGCTAGGGAATGGTGGGAGAGACTTTATAATGCTCCTTACTTGAAACTACAAAAGCAGCTTCATGCCCACGGTCAACCCCATCCCCCAGGTTAATTCAATTTAACAAGGTAGGTACTGCACTAAGAAGTAGGGATAAAGACAAAACAGAAAATGGTCCCTTCCCTCAAAGAGCATATATCCTATTGGAGACTTACAACATTTAGTCAGATAAATAAATCATCTAATTTGAGGAGAGACAGAGCAATAATAACTATGGAGAATCTTGAAAGATAGCCTCCTATAGGCTTGTCAAGGCTTGTACCTGAGCTGAGCTTTGAAAATCTGAAGACTCTAAGAGATAGAGGTAAAGAGAAGGTGCATCCTGGGCATGTGGGATAGCCTGTGCAAATAGACATGGGTGGAAAATGCAAAGCTGAATTCAGAGAGTAACAAATGTGCTTGTTTGACTGGAATGGAAAGTTTAGAAAGTCCATTAAGGAAAGTAGAGAAGTTTGGCTGATTAAATAATACTGTCTTCCATTAGGATCAAATGAATCACAAGAAAACATCTGGCTTGATACAAATTGCAGGTTCAGTAGAGCTTATCTCAGAGTTGTACTATATGTCCCCAGTAGAGCCCTGACCCTTCTCAAATCAGAGTGTATGATATTAACCCAGATTCTATAGACTTGCCAGTCACTGAGGTTCTGAACAGCTGGGCCATCTAAGGTGATTTTTCATCTAGTAGTGGTGAGGAGGAAGGATACAGAACATGAGGGAATTTGAGACAGGAGGGAATTTGGGGAATCCAAGCAAAACATGGGCAGAGCTCTGCTGACCCCACACTTCCTTCTCAAAGGAAAATCCTAGCCCAAGGCCAAGTGCAACCACAAAATAAACTAGAAAACACAACTAAACACATAGAAAAGCTGTGTAGCTAAGTAACCAGGATTCTGAGAGGCTTGGAGATCATAAGAGGACACTAGGAGCTAGTAGGGAAACAACTCAGTATTCTATGATATGTACTCCACTCTCAGCCCCCATGAATGAGGATTGGCCAAAGAGCCAGAATATGTTAAGCCTAGAAAAGAGACTTAGAGAAGAGTAAGAGAGTTATCTTTAAGTATTTGTAAGGTTTCCATGTGAAAGGGGAGTCAGTCTTCTTGTCACCAGAGGACAGAACTACAAGTAATACGGTGAAGTTGTAGAATCACAGATTTAGGTTTGATACAAGGAAATACGTCCCAAAAATTAGAGCTCCCCCAAAAGAGAATAGGTTGCCTGTGAGAAAGCAAATTCCCCATCAGTGGAGTTGTTTAAATGGTGTCTGGTGGACCACCTATCTGAAATACTGCTGAAGGGATTATGGTTAAAAGGTGGATGGGTCTTGATGGCTCCTGAAACCCCTTTCAATTCTGAGAACCTATGATCCTGTAAAGTAGAAACAATAAGAAGAATTGGCATTTATGCAGAGTCTGAAGGTCTGAAAAGCCCCTTCTTAACATTATCTCACTTAAATATCACAACAATAATCCCAACAACCTATGACAGGCAGGTGCAGTAGGTATCAAGAGCCTCATTTTAGTGATGGAGAAACTGAGGCTTAGAAAGTTGTATTATGGAAGCCACAGTATAAGTGACCTATGACTCCATGGTTAATGTAAACAGCAAAAGATGCTCTAACTATCCCATGGGAAAGTGGCATGTGAATCACCAGCCATCCTTGGCACTATGTCTTCTTTGTTCTGTTTCTATATAATACCTGGTCTGGCCTGACAGCAGCATAGAGATCTAGCATCATCCTGTTGTCCTTCAGGATTGGCCTCATGACTAAGCTCCACCCCCCCCCAATAAAACCTTTTTACTTCCAAGCTGGCATGGACTGCTTTTCTTTCTTCAGTATCTCAGTATTCTCTCTGAAGGTCTGCCATCCTACGATTGACATCATCGTGTCAGAACAGATCTGCCACCTTACAAAAGTATAAGTGATTATCATATGGGCCACATATTCAGGTAAAAGACACCCAAAAGAAAGTTACACATACAAGTCAACAATTCAAGAGGCTTTTATTAAGGATTTCCTATATGCCAGGCATTTATTTTGCTAAGCAATGGGGATACAAAAGAAAAACTAGGTCCTTGCCCTAGAAGATCTTACAATGTAATGGAAACAATATGCAAATAACTATGTACAAAATATACATATACAGGATAAAGTGGAGATGACCTCAGAGAGAAAGCATTAGCATTATAGGAACTGTTAAAAGTTTCTTATAAAAGGTGAGATTTTAGCTGGGATTTGAAGGAATTTAGGGAAGCCAGGAAAAGGAGAGGAAAAAGGAAAGAATTTTAGGCATGGAGATGAAGAAGGAAAGAATTCTAAGCACAGGACACAGTCAACAAAAATGCCAAGAGTCTGGAGAAATGATGTCTTGCTCAAGGAATAGCAAGGAGACCATTGTCTCTGGATTGTAGAATACATGAAAGGGAGTAAGGAAGACTAGAAAGTTAGGAGGGATAAGGTTAAGAAGGGCTTTAAAAGCCAAATAGGAGGCTTTATATTTTATTTTGGAGGTAATAGGGAGCCAATGGAGTTTACTGAATAGGGAGGGGACATAGTCTGACCTATGCTTTAGGAAAACAAGTTTGATAAAGGGTAGAGAGATTTGATAGTTATTGGGGATGAACAGAACAAGTGAGGGTTTCTTGAGGGTGAGGGATACATGGGTACACGGTATATTTGCAAGCAGCAGGACAGCGGGCAGTAGACAGGAAGAGAGAGTGGAATAAGTGGATAAGTGAGAGAATGGAAATGATAGAGGACAAAATATGTTGGGGAAGACAAGAAAGAATGGGATCACTTGTGCAGTGGAAAGAAGGGCCTTCTCTTCATGTGAGACAGGATTAAAGGAAAAGATGGTAGGGGAAGGCAGCTAATTGATATGAGATAAGGATGAGGGGAGCAAAGGAAGCTCTCAGCAAACGGCTGAATGGTGGATGGCCTCTATTTTTAGTGAAATATGAGGCAAAGTTCTCAGGTGAGATAATCAAAATATCTGCACAGCAACACCCAAAACAAAGTTATGCAAAGACCTACAACATAAACATATTCATTTTTTAGGCAATCACAATTTTAATAACAAAGATTCAATTTGTGATATGGTCACATACACTTGGCTGAGCTTAGATTAAAAAATACTTTTAGCCCTAACTATAACAATTATATACAGCTTTATACTCAACAGAAAATACATTTGAGCACAAAAAAAATTTTTTTAAATTTAAGAGACTCATAAAGATATTCATGAAGTGTTCACTTTGAAAGAGCCATGGTTCCTTCACTGCGGATGTGAAGCAAATGGCAATCTTTCCATGCCTTCTCATCTTGACTAATTTTCTTAGTATTGTACCCGGGTATGACAGATGTTGAATATTGTATGAACACAGACACAGCAATGGAAGCAATACACAAAATATACAATATCTTCACAACAGAAAGTTCAACATATATACACACACAGCACAGCCTCACACAGAGGCAGACACACAAGCACACAAGGCAAAAAAGGCTGAAGATGCAGGAGCCATAGTTGGCTGGTCTCTTTGCAGGAACCCAGGACAGCCACACGAGGGCACCATGGTGTCTGATGCTGTAGACAGCCACTGGTTGAGGAGGAGGGAGGAAAACCAACTATGGTAAATCAAGAGACTTTTGCAGGTCCCAGAGGAACTGAGAGGGCTATTAGGGTTATGGGCCCATCAAGGGCAATTTTAAAAGGCCTTTTGTCACCATAGCTCTCAGGTCTAGCAGATCATCTATAAAAAGCCTGTAAAGACACCTTTGGTGTGTGAAGCCTATGGGAGATAACAGCCACCTTCTGGGATTTTGCAGTTCCCCCAGAGAAGACAATTGCGCCAAAGATACAACCAGAAAATAATTCTGGCCCATCTCTGTCAAATGGCAGATAAGTGATCCAGACAGTAAGTGCTTTAGGAGACTACTGAGGAGAGAGAGAGGTAATTATGGATTGAAAGCAATAGGAAATACTTCTGTAGAGGAGGTGATAATGGGTAAGAGCCTTTAAGGATGATGAGTAGGATTGAAAGAAACAGGATCATCTAAAGAAAAGAACCCTGAACTCAGAAGAACTGAGCTTGAATTCAGACTCTGCCTCTTATTAGCCATGTAGCCTGAAGCAAGTCAATCTCCCTCTCTAGACTTAAGTTTCCTTACTCCAAAATGAGATTAGACCAGATAGTATTAAAGGCCTCTTCCCTGTGATAACAGTCTGTGAAGTGCGAGGAAAGAACTTAGAAATGCTATGAGCAGCTCCACACAAGTGGGAATGAGCCTCATGTTTATGGAGAGCATGAGGAGAGACACTCTATACTGGAGAACATGGATAGATAAGGAGTCGCTCTTCAGGTTTCTGACAGTTAAATGAATGTTATACCTAGAATCATTGAGTCATAGAATGTAAAAGCCAGAAGGGACCTTATGTATTATTTTACAGATGAAGAAACTGAGGCCAGGGAGGGAAATGTAGGCTGAAGCTCTTTTCGTTTCACCACCTTTCATACCATTATTTAACTTTTCATGTGTGGGCTGTGACCTAGAATGCATCACTTTTGCTTTCCAGCCTCCAGTTTCCTTCTCTGCAAAATGAGAGGATTAGACTGAATGGTTTCTTAGGACCCTACTAACTCTGACATTCAATGTTAAGTTTTCTCCAACTCCAAAATTCTTTGAGTATATAAACTGAGCCTCCTCTTGTGGCTTGCGCTGGACCTGGCTTGTCCTAGTTGTTCAATAGATACTTGGTTATTTGTCCACCAGGTGGCACCCCTTCACCAGTGAGAGAAAAGGGTCTTTTTGAAAAATAAAACACCATAATCAACTTGGAAGCAAGACTCCAAGAATTCAAAAATAATAATGAGTAGGGTTGATAGTAAATTTGGGGAATTTATAGACAAAAAGAGGAATTGGAGCAGTTTGGATTATCGTTCCCAGAATTTCAAAGTTGAGAGAGGCATGCCTGGGAACATGTGTTCAAGATGCCGTGTCTTTTTCTATTTCCAACATCCATGGGAAATCTATGGCCTTTTGTTTGTGCTCCTTAATAATTTCAGGAAATGCCTTCTCCTCTCACCAACGTCTCCTCCCATGGAATTCTTCCTTCTAACAAAAGTGAAGGAAGGGAATGAGCTTGTATTAAGTGCCCACTATGAGCCAGGTACTGTGATAAGTGTTTTACAAATATTATCTTATTTGATACAACAACCCTGGATGCTAAGTCCCATTTTACAGTTGAGAAAACAGAGACAGATAGAGACGTTAAATGACTTGCTTAGGATTACACAGCTAGTAAGTGTCTGAGACCAGATTTGAACTCATGTCTTCCTGACTCTGAAGTCAGTGCTCTTCCCAGTGAACCACTTAGCCACCTAAAACACCTGAAACAGTGACAAGGTCTGACAGTGTGTACATTATTTTGTCCTAGTAGCCCTAGACCTCTCAGCAGAAAGATATCTCATTATTTGTTCTCTGGGACCATGACTGGTTTTTCAGTCACTCATATTTTGACTTCTTTTAGTTATCTTTTTGCTCGTGCTCCTTTCTTCATAAGAGGAAATAATGCTTAGAATAAAAACTGTCAGGTGGAGAAAACATTTCCATCAATGATCACTAATGATCATTTCAAATTTAATCTTAGATAGAGGATTAACAAAAATATATAGGACTAGAGGTCATTCATCAATAGATAACAGTTCAAGCGATAGGAATCAGTTTTCCAAAATAAATTAATCGTGTCTGACTCTTTGTGACCCCATTTGGGTTTTCCATGGCAAAGATACTGAAGTGGTTTGCCATTTCCACTCATTTTACAGATGAGGAAACTGAGGCAAACAGGCTTAAGTGACTTGTCCACGGTCACACAGCTAGTAAAGTGTTTGAGGTAACTTTTTGAACTCAGGTCCTCCTATCTCCAGGACCAGCACTCTAACCACTGTGCCACCTAGCTGAAATATTTATAACAGCATTTTTGTGACTGCAAAGAACTCAAGTGCATGCCCACCAACTGAGAAGAGGCTGAAAAAACTATGGTATATGAATATAATTGATGGATCTGATAAATCTATTGTTTTGTCTACATTATATGGGACTAGCGAGGATCAAATGGGATTTGAAAGTGCTTTGTAAAGGTACAAAGTGATAATCACACACAAGGGGTTTTTATTGTTAGAAACCTGGGGTCCAGCACCCTCAAAATCTGTCTTCGAACATGAGGTAGGTAAGTGGTGCAGTAGAGAGCTCTGGGCCTGCAGTCAGGAAGAAGAGTTCAGGTTCTATCTCAGATGCTTACTTTACTTGGCCAAGCCAGTTTAACTAACTTATATCTACCTCAGTTTCCTCATCTGTAAAACGGGGATAATAACTGCACCTCTATTTCAGTGTTCTTATGAGAATACAATGAGATAGTGCTTTGTAAACTTTAAAGTCCTATATAAATGCTAGCTATTATCATTATTAAATAGATCGAGTTTTATCTTACAGGTGCCCCCTCCAAATCATATTTCTTTTGGGGGGGGAAGGGGTGGCAACTGGTGTTAAGTGACTTGCCCAGGGTCCCACAACTAGTAAGTGTCTGAGGAAAGATTTGAATTCAGGTCCTCCTAACTCCAGAGCTGGGGCTCTATCTGCTGTGCCACCTAGCTGCCCCCAAACCATACTTCTTTGACTCATGCTGCCCCTACACAGAGTTTTCTCTGAGAAATCTCTGATGATAGGTTATATAAAGGGCTCCACAGATGTGGGTAAAAGGGCCCCTGGCTCCCAAGAGAGCACTCAAGGTAATAATACAAATTAGATACGGCACAACTTTTATGAACCCCATAAAAATACAGAGAACAAATCAAGGACTTGAAGTAGCCCAATGATACATTTCATCTTTCCTCTATAAGTCTCACTTTTTCTCCAAAGACCTATATAATCCCCATACTCACAGTATACCCTTGAGTTGGGACTCTTCTTGGGATTCTTAAAGAAACCACCTCTATCCTTAACATGCTGGAAAGTTCTTTCTTCATCCTAAGAGTCGAAAAAGGTAGCAGGAGCCAGGAGGGTGTAGTATCTCAAACATATCCCCAGTCTGGAGATCTCTGAACCCTGAGCTCCAGAGTCAGATCAGAGAGCCCTGATGGGGCTCATTTCCCAAGGAAGGTCCAAACTAGATCCTCCTTTAAAGTGAATGAAAAAGGCATTTATTAAATACTTAGTATGTGCTAAGAACTGTGCTGAGTTCTGGGGACGCAAATACAAAAGTGAGAAAATTTCTCCCCTTAAGAAACTTACTTCCTGAGAGGAGGAAACAGCATACCCACTGGCCTGGGGGCTGGGGGAGGGGGAGAAGGAGTCATAGAAATGGTGAATGTAGCAATAGTGCAGTCACAGCAAACAGTACTGAGCGTCCGCTACTTGCTGAGATACACCACTCTCTTTTCTAACACTAAGTATTACTTCTGTATCACCTTTGATGTGTCCACGATATCTTCCCAATTGCTTAATGTGTGAATATTCCCCATCCCTGTTCCTTTTCTCTTTTGTCCAAGTACTCTCCATTGGCAATTTTGTTCACTCCCATGGCTTCAAGGATGTTGCTACAATCTGGCTAGCAGCTGCTGCACAGGCGAAAAACCAACACAAGCCCAACAACAAGAATGCTGCTAGCACAGGTTCTTTTGATCTGCTTTACTAAGGAAAGCAACGTTAAGGGGTTAACAATCTTACTTTAATCCAACACACAATTATCATTCACTTAGTTCAGGGGAAAATGCCAGCACCCTGAACTTCAGAGCAAATACAAACAGAGCAAATAAACATGAATCAACAGACAGATTTCCATCTGACAAAATCACTATATACAGTTACCAGAGAAGCATCACCATCCGAGTTTTTTCCAAAGCCAGGGAGCTCACAACAACGGCTGGCCCAGAGTCACGCGCCACTCTTGCTGTGGCTCAGAGCTCCAAAGGAGAAAGTCAACCTCTGGATTTATATATCTTGTTCAGGGTCAAAGGTGAGTCACACATGTGCCTCACCCACGTGACCTAAAAGCGTCACAAAAATGCGACTTAAACCCATGTGGTCTAAAAGCTTCTGATGTCACAAAGATGTCACTCAAACCCATGTAAATTCGGCTTTCCCTTGAGGCAAGGAGGTCATCAAGGACTCCTAATTTAATCAAGGAAACAAAGGCCAAGCTCTTCAAGGGCACTTGGTTGAATAAGTGCTAAAAGCCCATCTTGACTGCCAACACAAAGGACAATTTCTCTGTAAAAGATTTTGGACTCCTTATTTTCTGTCCTGACCTGCCTGCTGAGTTTGATGTCTGGATACCCACCTTGCTTTCTGGACAACTCCAACTAGATGGACCAGCAGCACTTCAACTCACCTTAAAATCAAGTTCATTATTTTTCCCTAAACTTTTGCCCTTCCTTCTTGATTCAATATGTCTAAATGTGTCACCCAGTTTACCTGGTTCCCCATGTAATAAATAGTACTATGGGCTCGTATTGGACCCTTCCCTCTCCCTCACCCTTATCTTTTATGTCTAGTCAGTTCCCAGGTTCTACTGATTCCACCTCTGCAATATTTATTGAATCTCTTCCTTCATCTTTAGCTCATTATTACTGCCACAAAACAAGTCCCCAGTACCACTTGTCTGGTCTATTGAATTAACCTTCTAACAGTTCTTCCTGCCTCTACTCTTTTCCAATCCAATCCATCCTTAATATTCCTACTGGAATAAAATTTCTTAGGCCAGGTCTTGTCATACCTCTATTTTAAAATATTTAGTAGTCTCTTATTCCTGCCTCACTCACATCCCATTCCCAGCAATGTTCAAACTCATTTGACAGGAATTTAAGGCCTTTGGGGTTTATCCCATCCAGAATTATCTTGTGTTTCTCCCCTCTATAAACTCTATTCTCCAGCCAAACTAGCCATGTTCTGCTCCTAAGTGTGTGCTATACTGACCCATCTGTGCCTTTGTTCAGGCTGTTATTTCTATCTAGGAAAAATACTAAATATACTGTCTCCTCCATGAAGTCCTCCTGGAAAACTCACAATTGGTAATGACCTTTCTTTTCAGATTTTATGTAGCATGGGGTGGGGGTGGGGTTGATCTCTTACAAATTTATTATGTAATACTGTGATTCTGGATTATTTCCCTCCTACAGTACTGAAGAGAAGGGACAGTATCATATCTAAACACTCTAACTTTCCCAACATTGTGGTCTTCATATGGGTAAGTGCTTCGTTTTCATTTTTTATTGCATTTTAAGGTTTTGTGTAAGTGGCATTACAGGGGGGATTGGGGACAAGATATAGAAACAAAGATTTTTTTAATTGGCAGGACCTTGAAGGATATCCAATCTAAAATATCCCTAACAGAAATACTCTCTTTAATATCTCTGACAAGTAGCCATTCAGTCTCCAATAAGAATGAATCCATTACCTCCCAAAGCAACCCTTTCCACTTTTGGACAGCTCTAATCCCAGCCGTGTTCTTTGGTACTGGTGACCATGGGAAAGTCATTTAACTTCTCTGGACATCGCTTTCTATAAATGGGAAGAGGGATGTTATAGTAGATTAACTTTAAGATCTCTTCTAGGTCCAGATTCTATAAGCCTATCATCATCACCAGGAACTTTGTCTTTATATGGAGCCCAAGTCTCTCTCTATGCAACTTCCACCTGCTACTTCTAGTTCTCTCTGAAGCCAAGAAGTACAAATCTAACCCCCTTACACATGATGGTCTTTAAAGTATTAGAGGAAAGTTATCAATTGACTTCTAAATTTTCTCTTCTCTATTCTGGACACCAAAAATTCCTTTAACTGATAACCTAACTACTGATATCCCTGTCTCTAGGCTTTCTTTCCTCAAATCTTACAGACTTACTACATCCAGGTAAATCTTCTTTAAGCATAATTCTAATCATGTCATTGCCCCACTCAAACACCTTCAGTGGCTTCCTGTTACCTACTAAATTAAGCTTAAATTCTTTTTCTCAGTATTCAAGACCTTCTACAATTTGGAACCAACTTATCTTTATAGCTTTGTCTCCTATTCCACTCCTTCACACACTTCATATTGCAACTATTCACTCTTCCATGTCCCTTTGTTCACTTATTATTTAAATTCTCTATTAAATCTGAGATTTTAATGATATGGGTATTCCCTCCAATGGTACACACTGTAACTCATCTATGCTTGCCCATCTTATAAGACTTTCATCCACCATGAGTCAATCACCTCCCAAGTGTTCAGAGGTCCTTCATTGACTTCTGACATCTCAAAGGCAGCAGTGTAAGACATGAGCTATTTATTAGCTCTCTCTCATTCTTATGACATGACCAGGCTCTCTGTTTAGAACCGAAAGTTTTTTGATGATATCATTTATATCACTTCTTGTTTTTAATGTGCTCCTGACTGTTTTTATTGACTATGTTCTCTTTCATTGCCTTTTTGGGGATCTTTAACTTCAGTTATTCAGGCACTGTTGTTTTCTATGTTTTGTGTCTACAAATCATAGAGTACCGTTAAAAAGATGGGCCTTTGTTTTAGGGAAAAAGCTTGGGGTCATTACGAGTATTTGACTATTTCCCAGAACCAATACAGCCTGCTCTACTCCTGCTCAATATTGTCCATTCATTCATAGTTTTCAAGATACACATATATCTACCTATTATCTACATGTGTGTATACACATACATATATGTATACATATGTATACACATGTATATGTATATGTATGTATGAAGATTGATCAATAGATAGATGTAGATATATAGTTACTAAAGGAAGAGCTCTATAAAGTGTTCATCCAGCTGCACATCATAGCTTGTATAGACAATAGGCATTCCTTATCCATATGGTTTTTCCTATGTGGAGAGTTAGGTCAAAGCCTTTTGAGTGATTGTGGATCTCATATTAGAGTCCTCATACCAGGTCCTAATAGAATCATTCACAAACAGGAGCATCAGAAGGACTTCCCCATCTTGGAATCCTTCTTCATTTTCATCTGCTCTAAATTCCATGACAGTGGCAAACCCCTCCAAGCATTTTCTCAACTTTTTGCCTTATTTGATATTAATGATTAGAGGGTCATCAAACAAGAATATCTCTGTTGTTATATCTTTCAAGGAATCTTATATTCCTTGGACACAGGTGTAGGAGACACTTTGATGGAGAAAACTGTTAAGGTAATATTTTGCTTTACTGTATAAAATGTTTTTATAATAGATAAAAATGATATGTAAAAAAGGATTTCATATTTTCTATATCTTTCGTCTAATTGTATAATTACAAAATGTGACATATCATATAATATTTCTTATGGAAACCTTCCTGTATACTTCTAACATCATCACCTAGAATACATTGTCTGATAGTCAAAGGTTATGTATGGACAGTTTTCAAAGAAATCTAAGCTATTAATAGCCATTTGAAAAAACTGCTCCAAATCACTAATATTTAGAGAAATATAAATTAAATAAAAGTCTGAGATTCCACTCCACATCAGATTGGCAAAGATGACAAAAGAGGAAAATGACAAATGTTGGAGAAGCTGTGGGAAAATAGATACACTAATGCACTATTAGTAAAGCTGTGAATTGGCCCAGCCATTCTGGAAAGCAATTTGGAACTACATTCCCAAAACTGTTAACCTTTAATCCAGTGATTCGACTGCTAGGCCTAAACCCCAAAGAGATCAAAGAAAGAGGAAAAGGACACATAAGTATAAAATATTTATAGCAGCATTTTTTCCCCTAGTGTCAAAGAACTGGAAATGAAGGAGGTAGCCATTAATTGGGAAATGGCTGAAAAAATTATGAGACATGAATATAATGGAATATTATTGTGCCCTAAGATATAATAAAAGGGACAATGTCAAAGAAACTTGGGAAGACATATGAGCTAATATAGAGTGAAGAGAGTAGAGTCACTTAAGTAAAAAAAAAATGCAAACAAAAGCAACTTTGAAAGACTTACAAAAATCTGATTAACCAATCATGATTCCAGAGTATAGATCACGAAGCATAATGCCCACCCCCTGACATAGAGTTGATGGACTCAAGATGAAAAATGAGACATACAGTTTTGAGACATGACCAATCTAGGAATTTTTTTGACTATGCCTATTTGTTACCAGGATTTTTCTTTCTTTTTTACTTTTTTCAATGGGGAGGAGGATATGAGAGGGAAAGGGTAGAGAGGGTTCCAAACAAAATAAATAGAGAATAGAAAGAAGGCTAGAAGAAATTACAGGCAAGTAGGATGGTTACACTATGAATTTATTATATACTCAAAAAAGAAAAGGAAGTTCTATGTAAGAAAGATTAATAGTTTCATGTACAATCCTCCTTTTCTATTCTACAGTGCAAAGGGAAATGCTCATTTTATTTGGAGTTTAAGTTCAGAAAAAAAAGATTAAAAAGAAATAGAAGGGGAAGTCAGGAGAACTGGGATAGGTATACCTAGGGTCACAGGGGAACTGGGGACAAAGCCACCAAATATGGCCCAGTTGCTTCAATAATCTTTTCTAACCTCAATTTGTTCTTCTCTCTGTGGCTTATGAAAAATAATAACTAATACTCATATGGCAATTTAATTGTTGTAAAATTCTTATATATCATCTCATTAAAGTTTATAAAGCATTAAAATCATAATTCATTCCATACATCTATAGGTTATTTTCATTAAAAATGTATGTACAAGAAGCAGAGCCAAGATGGCAGAGTAAAGACAGGCACTCACCTGAGATCTCCCCCAAACCCCTCCAAATATCTTTAAATAATGACTCTAAACAAATTCTAAAGTGGCAGAACCCACAAAAAGATGGAGTGGAACAATTTTTCATCCCAAGACAACTTAGAGAGTAGGCAGGAAAGATATGTTGCAACCGTGTGAGAGAGAAGCACAGTCCTGCACAGGCTGCACCAGCACAGACAGGGCTACTATAGGCTGGACACACATCAGGCCCCAGAAAACCAGAAGCAGGCCTCAGGATAACAATCAGTAGCAGTAGTGGTGGTTTCCAGACCTTTCAGCCCACAGATGGTAAGGGGATAGGACAATGCGTCAGAAGAAGATTTATAGGGGTTCCTTTGCTGGCACCAGGGAAGGACTCTTTTGCATTGTCTACACTTGGATCTGGGTCACCGTCTTGGGTCTTAGTCCCAGCGTGAGGAGGAGCACTAGTACAGCACAGCTTGCAGCTGAAGGGAAGCAGGAACTCTGGTCATAGTTTCACGGTTGAAAAGAGTGCTTGTGGTTACTGACAAGCCAGTGCACAGTACATGAGAGTGGTAAACACACCTCTCAAGATCATACCACCTTGGAAGAGCCAAAAATTTACAGGTCCCCAGAGTTACCTCTGAAAATGACTACACAAAAGACCTGAGGCTTGGGACAGTGCCCATTCCACTTGGGAAGAAGAGCTCCATTTTAGCATAGCATACATTAAAAGTCAAGAAATAGACTAAAAATGAGAAAACAACAGAAAAAATTCTGACCATAGAAAGTTACTATGGTGACAAGATCAAAACATACACTCAGAAGAAAACAATGAAGTTAAAATTCCTGCATCCAAAGCCTCAAAGAAAAATATGAATTGATCTCAGGCCATGGAAGAGCTCAAAAAGGATTTTAAAAATCAAGAAAGAGAAGTAGAGGAAAATTGGGAAGAGAAATGAGTGACACAAGAAAAACATGAACAAAAGAGTCAATATCTTGGTAAAGGAGGCACAAAAAAAGTACTGAAGAAAACAACTTCTTAAAAAACAGAATAGGCCAAATGGTAAAAGAGGCATCAAAAAATCTGATGAAGAGAAGAATGCCTTGAAAAGCAGAATTGGTCAAATGGAAAAAGATATACAAAAATTCACTGAAGAGAACTCCTTTAAAAAGTAGAATTAGCCAAATGGAAAAGGAGGTACAAAAACCCAGTGGAAAAAAATTTCTCAAGAGTTAGAACTGGACAAGTGGAAGCTAATGATTTTATTAGACATCAAGAAACAAACAAAATCAAAAGAATGAAAAAATAGAAGAATATGTGAAATAGCTCATTAGAAAAACAACTGACCTAGAAAATAGATCCAGGAAAGATAATTTAAGAATTATTGGACTACCTGAAAGTCATGATAAAAAAGAGCCTAGACATCATCTTTCAACAAATTATCAAGAAAAACTGCCCTGATATTCTGGAACCAGAGGGTAAAATAGAAATTGAAAGAATCCACCAATCACTTCCTGAAAGAGATCCTAAAATGAAAACTCCCAGGAATATTATAGCCAAATTCCAGACCTCCCAGAACAAGTAGAAAATACTGCAAGCAGACAAAAAGAAACAATTTAAATATCGTGGAGCCACAGTCAGGATAACACAAGATTTAGAAGGTTTTACCTTAAAGGACTAGAGGGCTTTAAATGTAATATTCTGGAGGGCAAAAGACCTAGAATTACAACCATGAATTACCTGCCCAGTAAAACTGAATATAATCCTTCAGGGGGAAAATGGATATTCAACGAAACAGAGGATTTTCAAGCATTCCTGATGCAAAGATCAGAGCTGAATAGAAAGTTTGACTTTCAAATACAAGATGCAAAAGAAGTATAAAAAGGTAAATAGGAAAGAAAAATCATGAGGGATTTGATAACATTAAACTGTTTCTATTCCTAAACAGGACAATGTTATTTATAACTCCTAAAAACTTTCTCTTTATTGGGGCAGTTAGAAGGATTATACATAGACAGAAAGCAGAGATATGAGTGATGGAATGATTATCTAAAAAATAAAATAAAATTAAGGTATGAGAAAGACAAATGCAATGGGAGAAAGGGAAATGGAGGGGGAAATGGGGGAAGTGGAGAAGGGAGGACATCAACCTGGCTCTCATTGGAACTGGCTCAAAGACAGAATAACATACACACTCAGGTGCATGTAGAAATCTATTGGTGGTGGAGCTGATAGGAGGGAGAGCAGTTCGGAAAAGGTAAAAGTTAGAAGCAAAACACTTTTGAGAATGTACAAGGTAAAAAGAGAGAGAGAACAGAATAAATAGGGGGAAGTAGGATGGAGGGAAATACATAGTTGGTAATCATTACTGTGAAAAAATTTTTACCATAATTTTCTCTGATCAAGGCTTCATTTCTCATACAGAAAATTGAGTCAAATTTATAGAAATAAGAGCCATTCCTCAGTTGATGAATGGTTGAGGGATATGAACAGGCAGTTTTCAGATAAAGTAATCAAAGCTGTCTATAGTAATATAAAAAATGCTCTGAATCACAATTGATAGGAGAAATGTAAATTAAAGCTGCTCTGAGCTACTACCTCATGCCTGGTATGACAGAGGAGGAGGATGGCAGATGTTAGAGGGGATGTGGGAAAATTAAAACACTAATCTACTATTGGTGAAGTTGTATATTGATTCACCCATTCTGGAGAGCAGTTTAGAACTATACCCAAAAGGCTATAAAACCCTGCATGCCCTTTGACCAAGCAATACCACTACTAGATGTGTATCCCAAAGAGATTTTTTTTTTAAATAAAAGGAAAAGGACCCATATGCACAGAGACATTTGTAGCAGTTCTTTTGGTGGTGGCAAGGAGTTGGAAGTTGTGGGAATGTCCATCAATTGGGGAATGGCTGAACTGGTTGTTGTGCATGATTGTGATGGAAAACTATTATACTTTAGGAAATGATGAGCAGAATGCTCTCAGAGAAACCTGGAAATACTTACACGAACTGATGCAAAGTGAAATGAACATCACTTCAGGGGAGCATCATACATAGTAACAGCAGTATTGTATGATTATCTACTATGAATAACTTGGCTATTCTCAGCAATACAATGATCCAAGACAGTTCTGTAGACTTATGATGAAGGGTATTGTCTATCTCCAGAGAAAAAAACTACTTAGAGCCTGAATGCAGATCAAAAATACTTTTTCTTTACTTTCCTTTGGGTTTTTTGTCTATGTTTTCATTCACAAAATGACTCACAAGGAAATGTGTTTTGCATGACTACAAATGTGTAACCTATGCAAATTGCTCACCTTCTCAATGTGGGGGAGGAGAGGGAGGGAGAGAATCTGCAGCTCAAGTTTCAAAAATAAAACAATGTTAAAATTGTTTTTACATGTAATTGGGAAAAAATAAAATATTAAATATATGAAAAAATATGTAAACAGAAGTAAGTAGGTGATGTAGTAGAAAGAGCTCTGGCCCTGGAGTCAAAAGGACCTGAGTTCAAATCTGGCCTCAGATGCTTACTAGCTATATGACCCTAGGCAAGTCACTTAACCCTGATTGCTTCCAAAAAAAACAATGTGTGTACACACCACGGGCATAACTGAGGCATGTGAGCACCTGACCCTCAACTCTCCTCTCTTTCTAGGCAATCTTGCTAGCTCAACCTGTAGGATGCTGAAAAGTCAAGGAGATTTTTCTAGAGAGAGTCAGTCATGCTGCTGCTACTACAACTTAGTCTCAGGGTCCTAAGTTTATTATTCACAACTAGCTCCTGAGCACTCACCTATGTGCTTCCATTTAGACCATCAGCCAAGTTGAAACTATTAATTCTTAATCATGAAACATAAACTATACTAACTACAAAATAAAAAATAAGCATAACCTGATAGTTCACTCATGATCCTGAGTCACTGTCCCACAAATGTAAATAGTAGCATCCATGCGGAAACATAGGTATAAATTTGTGGAAACCTTGCATGGAGTAATGTGAATAGGAAAACCCATATCCCTAGAGAAACTCATAATTCTTGACATTCTTAGTCTCATTAGGGAAAGAGTCTACACCAAAAGTCACCTGATGAGATGGATCACTTCTCTACTGGCTACTCTAGTCTACTCTGCTCCTTGCTAGGTTCTAAGGCAATAACATGCTCATTTTGTGGTTTGGGTTTTTGTTTTTTAGCAAAAGCACTCCTAAAAGCTTGGAATCTGCAGAGTTATTCAGATTTTCTCTCTTGGCTGGGCTCTGGGGAGTTTTTCTCTCTCTTGAACCTGATGTTGTAACAAAGAGCAAGGCAGAAAAGCCTCTGATGGTATTTTCCTTCTCTCACGATGCAGATGACATTGAAAGGCAAGACAAACAACCCTCCACTTTCCTCCAAACAGTTCTGTTAAGGTGCAGATAACTTTTTTTTTTCTTCCAATCAGCTCTCAGCAACAATTCTTTTCCTTCAATCATCTCTTCCAATCGGTAAAGTTGTTCTTCCAATCAAGTCCCAGCAGCAATAAGTATAGTGTCTGTCTTTTCCAATTAGCTTAGGAGGTGGGGGTTATAGACTCTAGGCTTTCTCTCAGTTCTCAGGATGGTTTTTTATGTTTGTTTGGTTTTGGTTCTTAACGAGCCTGTCATTCAGCTGGGCTCTGTAGTAAAGGTATGACACTAAATAAGTTAATTGATTTAGGCCTTATTGAACTTTTTATTATATTGGCTCAGTCTACCAATGAGTCACTAATATTTCTTTAACTTTTTAATTTTGTCTTTATTTCTGTAAGCAATGATCTTGTGTCTAGCTTAGTAGATGCCCAAGTATTTAATACATACTATCATTATTCTAAATGGAAATTTTCTAGCTCTTCTTGCTGAGTATATTAGTATCATAAGAAATGCTGATGATTTCTGTAAATGTGTTTTATATCCTATAACTTTGCTGAAGTTACTATTCATTTAATTTTAGGTGACTCTCTAGGGTTTTCTAAGTATACCATTGATGTTTACACAAAATTAGTATTTTGTTTCTTCTTTACTTATGCTTTTTCCTCAATTCCTTTTTCTTTTCTTGTGGCTATAGCAAGCCTGTCAAGGACTACATCAAACAGAAGTGGAGACAATGGACATTCTTGCTTCACTCCGGATCTTATTGTAAAGGACTCTAACATCTCTATTATATATAAGGCTCACTCTTGGTTTTAGATACATTG
Organism: Trichosurus vulpecula; assembly: GCF_011100635.1. NCBI lineage: Eukaryota > Metazoa > Chordata > Mammalia > Diprotodontia > Phalangeridae > Trichosurus > Trichosurus vulpecula. Next base: position 180,499,573 of record NC_050575.1, on the reverse strand, counting down.
TATTTGCCATGTAAGGTCCATTTATTCTTGTATTTTTCTAGTGTATTTTTAAATAGATTTGTTAAAAACTTTTTTCAGCATCTATTGATATAATCATGTAATTTTTCTTGTTCTCACTATGAATCTGGTCAATTATGTTTATAGTTTTCCAAATACTAAATCAACTCTGCATTCCAGTTATAAATCCAACCTGGCCATAGTTTATAATCTTTGTGATATGTTACTCTAGCCTCTGCTAATATTTTATTTAAAGTTTGCATCTATGCGTCAGTTCTGAGCCCTCCACTCAATTGAGCTCGACTCTCTTCAAATAGCAGGGGATAATCCAATCTCCATGTCATTCCATTCAGGTTTTTTCTTGTTTCTCTACTTTTGTTTCTACTCTCCTTTGGTCTCCCTCAGCTTCTGTCTCAGTTCCATGAACACCAAAGCAGGACCTCCTTATGTGAAGTGACTCATCTTTCCTTTAATGTAAGACACTAAACCACATGTCTTTCATAAAAATAAGAAATGTGCAATTATCCCATAGCCACCAAAAAGTAAATTTTCATGATTTCCTAGCTATCAACCTCAAAGTCTTCATAATAGTCATATGCAAATTATCTGTTGAGAAACAAGACATTTCCTTGATCTTTACCTTCTGAAGGTTATTTTTCCATCTCAGGTCTCTGAGGTGCTGTCTTCTCAGTGGTTCTCTCAGAACTGTTCATGCTTCTGCCTTTTTCTACAAATACAATTATCCAAATATGAAAGGGGAAGTAACTTGCATATAGATGGGAAAGTAAAAAAACAAAAACAAAAACCATAAATGAGAAAAGAGTTTTATGAGCATGTTGTTACTGATGTTCTTTTAGTCAGCTTTTGTGGGTAGTAATAAGTTTTGAAACTTTTTCCATGTCTTTTGTGTCTTCCTCTACTTCAAATGAAAGAATACATTAGAAAATATGGTTCAAGAGTAAGGAATGACAGAGTTCAAAGGGTTTTAAGCTACATTTCCCCTATGCACACCCTTGCATTGATATTAAAAGAGAAAAGATGAGAAAAGCAGTGGGACCAGATCAGGTATACAGAGAGTAGGGCATTGGTGAGGATAAGACAATTTTGAGGGATTTGATGTTAGAGTCTAAAATATGGTGGTTCTATTGTCCTTGATGGTGAAAAGAGTTTGTAATCACATTGTTTATGGATCTTTTTCATATTTGACCTATTTATTTTTCTCTTTCCAGTTTTACTATGAGAAATAAGCAAAGTGAACTAAAGATTCTAAAAATTTAACCTCAGAAGTGACACAGAGACTTTAAGAAATGAGATCCACGACTAGAAAATGGCTCTGGAAAAGTATAGTTTATTGAGAATGAATAAGGTAAGTAAAGGGGTTTGTGAAAGTATAATATCATTACATATTTAAAAGATAGACTAATGTAATGAAATTCAGGAAAAAGAGCAAGGAAACATGGCCAAGAGCATTTGAGTAAAGATCAATTGGGCCATAAACAAAAGCCAGAGCATAATATAAAGTACTTGTAAAGAAAGAGCAAATAGCTCAAGAGCTAAGAAAATCTATCACAAGTCTGGTATGAATACACAGTGGAGTAGTAATAAAGAACTTCAATTATTTCTTTCTTTTTCTCTTCCCCTTCCCTTTTCTTCCCTCCTATCTTCTCATTCCTCTCCCTCTCATCCTCCTCCCTTTCTCCCTTCCCCTCTCTTCCTCCTCTCTCTCAGGCCTTTATCCCCCCCCTTTCTGTCAATAGTAGAATAGCTAAGGATTTCTCAATTTTCCTTAATTAGGGATTTCATTCTTCAAAAGGTATACAGAACAATGAGGTCACTTCTATTTTGATTCTCATCAACAAAGAGTAAACTGTTGTAGGGATAAGAATGATATGGACTTTGGAGGGTGAGCTTCACCTTAGCATTTGTGGTAAAGGAAAAATCTTGGAATAGTTTGATATGTATCCTAGATTTGGGAATAGTAAATTTCAATGGGTTCAAAGAATAAAATATATAAGATCCTATGGGACTAAAATTCCATAAGGTGTAGTAGCCTGGAAGAGATGGAAAGCTCTCAAGAATGAAATCTGAAGACAGGAAAAAAAAATAATTCTATTGATAAGAGAAAGGAGGAACTGTCCAAAAAGACCAGGGTATAAGTTCAAGAAACTTGTAAACCAACTTAGATTAAAAAACAATGATATATGCAGGTAATATAAGCTTCTACTCTATCCTGGGGGTACTCATACTATCCTTGGGCTCAGAGTAAGAAATGGAAAATATATTTTTGAGAGAGCCCCAATTCAGGGCATATCCTGCTCACAGAGCAGACAAGTAACCAGAAATCAAATAATAAGGAATTTTGCTTGTTTGGAATAGTTTTTACATCCCATTGTCCCCTCCTTCCCCCAATAGAATGTAAGCTCCTTAGGGGAAGGGGTTGTTTTATTTTGTTTTTATATCTTCAATTACTACCACAGTACCTGGCACATAGTAGGCACTTAATAAATGTTTGTTGGATCAAACTGAATTGAAGTGAACCACACAAACGATACACCTAACCAACAGGGGGAAAATGTCATAAAATCTTGCTTAGCTCCCTTATAAAGTCATTGGAAAACAATTCCTCTCACCGATTTCCACACCATTGGGGGAAAAGAACAAATCCATGAGGAAAATTCATTCCCTAAAAACGTTGGAAATACGTCTCCATAGAAGTAGTTCTTCACCTGCTAACATACCCAGGGAGACTGGAGGGAGCACTACTTTAAATTGATCCTAGAACAGCTATTTGGACAGCTCTTTGCTTCTTCCACTGTCAGTTCCTACAGCTCCTTCACAGCCCATCAATGAATAAGCATTCATTAAGCACAAGCACTGTGCTAAATGCTGGGGTAAATAAGAACTAAGAATTAAATAATCCCTACTCTTAAAGAACTTTTATTCTAATCAGGGAGAAAACAAGCACATAAAGAAGTATATACAGAAATAACATAAAGAGATAAATACAAAGTAATTGGATACAAGGGAAGGAGTTAGGGAGGGCATTTGTATTTGTGAGGATGGAGGAAGGTTTCTTGTAGGAGTTGGTGCCTGAAGTGTATCTTGAAGAAAGAGACAGATTCCATGAAGTAGAGGTAAGGAGGGATAGTGTGGGCCCACAGATGGAAGATGAGGTGGCATGTTTGGGAGGGGAAGGGTAACAGATAGAAGTTTGGTAGATTATAGAAAGTAGGAAAAGCAGTAATATGCAATGAACCTGGAAAGAAAGGTTGAGGCCAGGTTGAGAAGGGTTTTAAAAGGTAAATATGAAAGGTTGGTTTATAAATTCCAGTGTCAATAAGGAGCCACTTGAGATTATTAGGAGAATGACATTGTCAGATCTGGCTTAAGGAAGCTGTGAGGATAGACTGGAGTGGGGAGAGACTTAAGGAAGGTGAGCAAGTAAGATGTTGTCGTAATAATCTAAGTAAGAGGACTTGAGCTAAAGTAGTGGCTGTGTAGAAAGACACAGTCAGTCATGTAAAGGTAAAAATGACTAGTCTGACAGCTAATTGTATATGTGGAGTGAGGGAGAGTGAGAAGTTGAAGATATCACTGCATTGGTAATTAAGGTGGGACTTTTTTTTTTACTGTTTTCTCTTTTAGAATGCTAAAGTAATCAAGTGCCTTTGATTGTCTTAATAGGTGCAAAGCCCCAGGCCCACACCCTTTTGCTGATGAGGTATGAAGCCTTCCAGGCCCTAAGAAGGGTATATAATCTCAGAGGTTACCATTTTGTTTGGGGCTCTCACTCACTGGAAGAGTGTTGTGTGATTTGACTAGATCAGACTCTGGGCAGTCGTTGTTAAGAGCTCCCAGTCTTGAAAATCCAGATGTTGGTGCTTCCCTGGTAACTTGTTACTGAGATGTTGGACAGAAAGCTAAAAGCTTGTCTACTGGTTTGTGTTATTTGATCTGTTGATATTTTCTGTTTGTATTTGCTCTGAAGTTCAGGTTTCTGGCTTTTCTTCCTGAATTAAGTGAATGGTATATGTATGTTTGATGAAAGTGAGATAGTAAACCCCTTAAAGTTGCTTTCCTTAGAAAAGCAGATGGGGGGGGCAGAGGCAGAGCCAAGATGATGCTATGAAAGGAACTACTGGAACTTTCTCACAAATTCTGTCAGATATGTCTAAAAAAGTCAATCTGAGCAGATTTGAGAGCGTTAGAAGCCACTAGTAGATGGAGGGGGGTAAGAGTGTTGGGCACATGGAAGGGCACCAGACCAAACCAACTGGGAACAGCAGAGGAATCTAGCCAGCACACTGATCTGGGAGGTAGCTAGGTGAGCAGAATGCCTGGAGCAGGAACAGCCCCAGTGCAGAAGTGCCTGCTACAGTTGTGATAGAGCCCCAGGCCTCTCATTCCAGGACAGGAGTCTGTCAGAGCACAGAGCCTGTGGTTACGAGAGCAGCTAGCCCGGAGGTCTCCAACCCACAATCTAAAGGTTTGAAACTTGCTTTCTTGAACTTCTGGAAGCCATGATATCCAGGTAAAATGGCTCTCATCACACCTTTGAATAAACCCAGAGAATACTCCCATGGGAGAAACAGAGGAGCCAGAAGTGGGGTTTCAGTAGCGAGAGAAGTTGGGGAGAGGGCCCTTCCTGTGGTGGCAGAAAGAGACTAGTGCAGGAAGAGAGGTGTTCCAGCATCCCTCACCTCAGCAGAACAATGAGAGTAACTGAGCCCCAGGGGGCGGAGCTAACAAATGTCAATGCCAGAACCCCAGACATGGCTTTGCACGGCCAGGGGAAGTGGCAGACACCAGCACAGACAATAGCTGAGACCACTTCTGCTGAAGAGCAGTCCTGGGGAAGAGGAGAATCCCAGCAGCCAGATCACTCCTCCCTCACACCTCATAAAAGCAGAGGCCATAGAACATAAAGCCAGTGAGCAGGCCCTCAGATTCCAACACAAGAAACTTGGGACAGAGTTCCCTGAGCCTCAGAAAAAGAGATCCACTTTAGAAGCCAGGAGTAAAAAAAAAATACAATAAAAAAACATGCTAAAAAGCCAAAGACCATTGATTCCTATTATGGAGACAGGGAAGACCAAAATACCAATTCAGAAGAGGACAGCATGGACCCTATACCCACATCTGAAACCTCAAAAGGGAAAATGAACTGGCCTCCAGAGCAAAAAGCATTCCTGGAAGAACTCAAGGGGGACTTTTAAAACCAAATTAGGGAGGTAAAAGAAAAAATGGAAAAAAAAATTCACTGATGAAAAAAATCTTTAAAAAGTAAAATTGGTGAGATGGTTAAGGGGAATCAGAATATAAATGGAGAAAATGTCTCATTGAAAACTAAAATCAACCAAATGGAAAAGGAGATAGAGAAGACAAGGGAAGAAAACAATACATTAAAAATTAGAATTGGGCAAGTAGAAGCTAATGACTCTATGAGACATCAAGAATCAGTCAAAAAAAATCCAAAGAATGAAAAAATAGAAGAAAACGTGAAATATCTGATTGGAAAAAAAAACTGACCTGGACAATAGACCCAGGAGAGACAATCTAAGAATTATTGGTCTACCTAAAAGCTATGATGAAAAAAAGAGCCTGGACATTATCTTCCATGAAATCCTTAAGGAAAATTGCCCAGAGGTCCTAGAACCAGAGGGTAAAATTGTCATCTAAAGAATCCACCAATCACCCCCTGAAAGAGATCCCAAATTGAAAACTCCAAGAAATATTATAGCCAAATTCCAGAACTACCAGGTCAAGGAGAAAATACTGCAAGCAGCTAGAAAGAAACAATTCAAAAATCATGGAACTACAGTCAGGATCATGCAGGATCTTTCAGCTTCTACCTTAAATGACAGGAGAAATTGGAATGTGATATTCCAAAAGGCAAAGGAGCTTGGACTACAACCAAGGATCAACTACCCAGCAAAACTGAGTATAATTTTCCAGGCAAGGAGATGGACATTCAATGAAATACAGGAATTCCAGACCTTCCAGATGAAAAACACAGAGCTCAATAGAAAATTGGATCTCCAAATACAAAACTCAAGAGAGACATAAAAAGATAAACGGGGGAAAATAACCCTAGTTAATCAATAAGGCTAATTAGTTACATCCTTACATAGGATTATTTTGTTTTATATATGTGTCAATCTTGAGAATAGTATACTTATTATGACAATTGAAAGGGATATTCATAGACTGTGGGTGTCAGTATAAGATAACAGATATAATGATAAAAAATATAATTAAGAGATATAAAGGGATGGCTCTGGGAGAAGAGGTAAGGAGGTAGTGGAAAAGGGTAAATTACATCACATGAAAAAGCACAAAAACATTATAGTAGACGGAAAGAAGGGAGAGAGAAGAGCAGTATTTGAGCATTAATCTCATCAAATTTGGTTCAAGAAGGGAATAACATACCCTGATAAGTATAGAAATCAAACTTATCCTACAGGCAGTAGGAGGGGAAAGGGGAAAGAAAAAGGAGGGGGGTGGTCAGAAGGGAGGGAAGAAATAGCAAGGGGAAAAAGGTAAGATAAAGGAGGGGAATCAAGAGGGAGGGTAAACTGAGGAAGGTTGTGGTCAAAAGCAAAACTCTGTTGAGGGGTGGAAGGGAAAAGGGAGAAATAAAAGCATAAACAGGGGGGAAATAGGATGGAGAAAAAGACACAGATAGTAATCATAACCGTGAATGTGAATGGGATGAACTCTCCCATAAAACAGAAGCAGATAGCAGAATGGATTAAAAACCATAATCCTATAATATGCTGTTTACAAGAAACACATCTGAAACAGGGGGATACACACAGGTTAAAGGTAAAAGGCTGGAGTAGAATATATTGTGCTTCAGCTAAAGGAAAAAAAAGGAGGGGTAGCACTCCTAATCTCAAACAAAGCAAAAGCAAAGATAGATCTAATTAAAAGAGATAAAGAAGGACACTATGTCCTGCTAAAAGGCACCATATACAATGAAGTAATATCATTATTTAACATATATGCCCTCAGTGGTATAGCATACAAATTCTTAGAGGGAGTTACAGGAAGAAATAGACACCAAATTATAATAATGGGGGACCTCAACCTCCCCCTCTCTGAACTTGATAAATCTAACTTCAAAATAAACAAGAAAGAAGTCAAGGAGGTGAATAGTTTCTGCCCTACCATTTTCCAATTTCTATTCACTATTGCACAAAAACTGCTAGGAAGATTGGAAAATGGTAGGGCAGAAACTGGGCATAGACCAATAGCTTACACCATATACCAAAATAAAGTCAAAATGGGTTCATGATTTAGGAATAAAGTCTGATACTATAAGCAATGTGGGAGAGCAAGGAATAGTTTACCTATCAGATTTATGGGAAAGCAAAGAATTCATGACACAACAAAAGATAGAGAGCATTACAAAATGCAAAATGAACAATTTTGATTATGTTAAATTGAAAAGTTTTTGTTTTAAAAAGCCAATGCAACAAAGATTAGGAGGGAAGCAGAAAATTGGGAGAAAATCTTTACAACTAATATCTCTGATAAAGGCCTCATCTCTAAAATGTACAGGAAACTGAGCCAAATTTATAAGAATACAAGTGATTCCCTAATTGAGAAATGGTCAAAGGATGTGAACAGGCAATTTTCAGAGGAAGAAATTAAAGATATCTATAGGCATATGAAAAAATGTTCAAAATCACTACTGATAAGAGAAATGCAAATCAAAACAACTCTTAGGTACCACATCTCTCCTGTCACATTGGCTAAAATAACAAAACAGGAAAATGATAAATGCTGGAGAGGATATGAGAAAATTGGAACACTGTTACATTGCTGGTGGAGTTGTGAACTAATCCAGCCATTCTAGAGAGCAATTTGGAACTATGCCCAAAGGGCTATAAAAATGTTCATACCCTTTGACCCAGCAATACCACTTCTAGGGCTGTATCCCAAAGAGATCACAAAAGTGGGAAAAGGACCCGTATGTACAAAAATATTTATAGTGGCTCTTTTTGTAATAGCAAAGAATTGGAAATCAAGGGAATGCCCATCAATTGGGAAATGGCTGAACAAGTTGTGGTATATGAATGTAATGGAATACTATTGTGCTATAAGAAATGGGGAAGATATGAACTTCATAATAGCCTGGAAAAACCTACACGATATAATGCTGAGTGAGTGGAGCAGAACTAGAAGAACATTATACACAACCGCAGATATATTGATTATGTGATGACTAACTTTGATAGACTTCACTCTTCTCAGCAATATAAGGTTCAAAGACAACTCCAAAGGACTCATGATGGAGAGAGCTATCTACATCCAGAGAAAGAACTATTGAATCTGAATGCAGATTGAGGCAAACTATTTGCTCTCCTTTTTTTTTTCTCTTTTTTTTATATATATTTTGTTTCTTCTTTCTCATGATTCATTCCATTGGCCATAATTCTTCTGTACAACTTGACTATTGTGTAAATAAGTTTAATGCAAAGTTAGGTGTAGAAGATATGTCAGATTCCATGCCATCTTGGAGAGGGAAGGAGGGGAAGAAAATCTGGAACTCAAAATTATGTGGAACTGAGTGTTGTAAACTAAAAATAAAAAAATCTTAATTTAAAAAAAAAAGAAAAGCAGATCAAAGAACCTGTGCTAGCAGCCCTCCTGTGTGCTGATGTTGTTGGTCTTACATAGTCACAGTAGCAGCAAGCTACATTGTTGTTACAGTCACCTACATCATAAACCTAGGAGACTGAAAGAATAGAATCTTCATCAGAAATAGGAATGTTTGTGAGAGGGTTGGTTTGGGGTGAGAGGGTTGGTTTGGGAATGAGTTGTGTTTTAGACAAGTTGAGTCTGAGATATCTATGGATATATTTACCTATATCCATCAAAATCAAAATATGTAATAGGCAGCTCATGATATGGACCTGAAACTCTAGAGAGAGACTGGGTATCATCTCCATAAAACTGATAATTAAACGCATGAAAGCTGATGAGGTCACCAAAAAAGATAGTGTATGGAAAGGAGAAAAGAAAGCCAAGGAGAGAGCCTTTGAGAACACATTCATTTAGGGTGTGGGCTAATATGTATGATGAGTTAGCAAAGGAGATAAGGAAAGGTCAGGCAGGTAAGAGACAACCAGGAGAGAGCAGACATGAAAATCCATGAGCAACAAGAACAGCCATGATAAGAGGGTTGTCAATAGTAATAAATGCAGCTGTAAAGTCAAGGAGAATGAGGACTAAGAAAAGGCCATCAGCTTGGCCAATTAAGAGATCAGTGGTAACTTTGGAGAAAGCAGTTTCAGTTGAGTGATGAGACTAGAAGTCATTTTGCTAAGATTTGAAAAGTGAGTGAAAATGGTGAAGGATATGAGTATAGATAGTTTTTTCTAAGGGTTTAGCTGAGAAAGAAAGAAGAGATAAAAGACAGAACAATAACTTCAAGGGTTATTAGGATCTAGTGAAGATTTTTCAGGGATCAGGGGTCAGATACTTAGGCATGGTTTATGATAGTAGGAAAGGGATCTAGGTAGGCAGAGTTGAAGATGGGGTGGGGGGATAACTGAGGAGACAATCTGTAGGAGAAGATGTTAGGGGACATGATGAAAGTCATATGTAGAAGGGCTAGTATTAGCAAGGAGAAGGACTATCTCATCAGAAACTGGAAGAAAGGAATCCACTTATCGCCTCTTGAAAAAGATCCCAAAAAGAAAACTCTTAGGAATATTGTTGCCAAATTCCAGAGTTTACAGGTCAAGGAGAAAATATTGCAAGCAGCCAGAAAGAAACAAATTGAATATTGTGGAAACACAATCAGAATAACACAAGATCTAGCAACTTCTACATTAAGGGATCAAAGGGCTTGGAATATGATATTCCAGACCCAGCAAAACTGAGTATAATGCACCAAGGAAAAATATGGATTTTCAATAAAATAGAGGACTTTCAAGCTTTCTCAATGAAAAGACCAGAACTGAATAGAAAATCTGACTTTCAAACACAAGAATCAAGAGAAGCATGAAAAGGTAAACAAGAAAGAGAAATCATAAGGGACTTACTAAAGTTGAACTGTTTTGTTTACATTCCTACATGGAAAGCTGATGTGTGTAATTCATGAGACTTTTCTCAGTTTTAGGGTAGTTGAAGGGAAAATATATATATATATATATATATATATATATATATATATATATATATATATATATATATATATATATATATATACATATATACATATATATATACATATATATATACATATATACATATATATATATATATATATATAGACAGAGGATACAGGGTGAGTTGAATATGAAGGGATGATATCTAAAAAAAATAAAATTAAGGGGTGAGAGAAGAATATATTGAGAGAGGGAGAAAGGGAGAGATAGAATGGGGTAAATTATTTCGCATAAAAGTGGCAAGAAAAAGTAGTTCTGTTGGAATGGAAGAGGGGGCAGGGGAGGGGGAATGAGTGAATCTTGCTCTCATTGGATTTGACTTGAGGAGGGAATAACATACACACTCAATTGGGTATCTTACTCCACAGGAAAGTAGGGGGAAGGGGATAAAAAAGGGGGGATGATAGAAGAGAGGGCTAATAGGGGGAAGAGGTAATCAAAAGCAAACACTTTTGAAAAGGGACAGGGTCAAGGGAGAAAATTGAATAAATGGGGACAGAATAGGATGCTTAGGGAGGGTGGGTGGGGAGGGAAGAGGGGAGAAAATTTAGAATTCAAAGTTTTAAAAGCAGATGTTCAAAAAAAAAGTTGTTTTGCATGCAACTGAGAATAAGATATATAGGGAATGGGGCATAGAAATCTATCCTGCCCTACGAGAAAGTAAGGGGAAAGAGGATGCGGCGGGTGGAGTGGGGTGACAGGAGGAGAGAGGGCTGACTGAGGAACAGGGCAATCAGAATATATGCTATCCTCAGTATCAGAGTAGCTGAAAGGAATATGCATATATATATATATATATATATATATATATATATATATATACACACATATATTTGTGTGTGTAAACATATGTATGTATATATGTAGGTGTGTGCATATATATATATAGACAGAGGGCACAGGGTGAGTTGAATATGAAGGGATGATACCAAAAAAAAAAAATCAAATTAAGGGATAAGAGAGGAATATATTGAGAAAGGGAGAAAGGGAGAGATAGAATGGGGTATATTATCTCCCACAAAAGTGACAAGAAAAAGCAGTTCTGTAGGAAGGGAAGAGGGGGCAGGTGAGGAGGAATGAGTAAATCTTGCTCTCATTGGATTTGACCTGAGGAGGGAATACCATACACACTCAATTGGGTATCTTACTCCACAGGAAAGAAGGAGGAAGAATATTAAAAAGGGGGGAAGATAGAAGGGAGGGCAGACAGGGGGAGGAGGCAATCAAAAACAAACACTTTCGAAAAGGGACAGGGTCAAGGAAGAAAATTCAATAAAAGGGGATAGGTTAGGAAGGAGCAAAACATAGTTAGTCTTTCACAACATGAGTATTGTGGAAGGGTTTTACATAACGATACGCATGTGGCCTATGTTGAATTGCTTGCCTTCTTAGGGAGGGTGGGCAGGGAGAGAAGAGGGGAGAGAATTTGGAACTCAAAGTTTTAAAAACAGACATTCAGAATATGTGCCATCTTGGAGTGGGGTGAGGGGGAGGGTAGAAATGGGGAGAAAATTTGTAAGTCAAAATCTTGTGGAAATCAATGTTGAAAACTAAAATATTAAATAATAAAATCATTGTTTAAAAAAAAAGAAGTGTGGTTAACCTGGAAAACAGATCAGGGAGAAATAATTGACAATTATTAGACTACCTGAAATTCATGATCAAAAAAAGAGCCTACAAATCATGTTTCAAAAAATTATAAAAGAGAACTGCCCAGATATCTTAGAACCAGAGAACAAAATAGAAATTGAAATAATCCACTGGTCACATCTTGAAAGAAATACCAAAATGAAAACTTAGAAATATTAAAGTCAAAATCCAGAGTTTCCAGGTCAGAAAGAAAATATTGTAAGCAACCAGAAAGAAATAGTTCAAATACCACAGAGCCACAATCAGGATTCACAAGATTTAGCAACTACCACTGTAAAAGAGTGTAGGGCTTAGAATATGATTTTCTGGGAGGTAATGGTGCTAGGATTACAATTTAAAAAAACTAAGGATAATCTGGGAGCTGGTTGGGTGGGGGGGGGGGGTTGGGTAAGGGACAGGTGTTTAATGAAATAAAGGACTTGCAAGAATTTCCAATGAAAAGACCAGTGCTGAATAGAAAATTTGACATTCAAACACAAGACTCAAGAAAAGCATAAAGAGGCAAATATGAGTGAGAAATCATAAGAGATTTAACAAGGTTAAACTGTTCACATTCCCATATGGGAAAATGATACATGCAACCCCTAAGAACATTATCATGATTAGGGCACTTAAAGGTGTCTATTAGGGGCAGCTAGGTGACACAGTGAGTAGGGCACAGGCCCTGGAGTTAGGAGGACCTGAGTTCAAATCCAGCTTCAGACACTTGACACACTTACTAGCTATATGACTTTGCGCAAGTCACTTAAGCCCAATTGCCCTGGCTTCCCCCCTCAAAAAAAAAGGTGTTTATTTGATAGAAGGCATGGGTATGAGTCCAAAATATTGGGTGCTTTCGAAAGGAAAATGGAAGAGTGAGAAAGGGATGAAGTGGGAGGATGCAGAAGATTAGTAGGGAAAATTATCTCACATAAGAGGCACACAAAGAAGAGTTTTTACAATGGAGGAGATAATGGGGGTGGGCAATGCTTGAATCTCACTCTCATCTGAACTGGTTCAAGGAAATAAAAAAAATACACCCCCCCCAACCCACACACCCACACACAGTTGGGTTGAAAAATTCTTCTTACCCATCAGGGAGGGAGGAAGGGAAGGGGTGCAACAACAATTTGGCTTGCCACTACTGTGGCTGTGTAAGACCAACAACACCAGCACACAGGAGGGCTGCCAGGACAAGTTCTTTGATCTGCTTTTCTAAGGAAAGCAACTTTAAGGGGTTAACAATCTCACTTTAATTAAACATTCATATATCATTCACTTAATTCAGGAGGAAAAGCCAGCAACCTGAACTTCAGAGCAAATACAAAGAGAAATTACAAACATACATTATATAAACAGAGCAAATAAACATGAATCAATAGACAGATTTCTGTCTGACAAAATCACAATATACAGTTACCAGAGAAGTACCAATATCTGGGTTTTCAAGCAGGGGTGGGGGGTGGGGGGCGAGGTTCCAGCAGCTACCCAGAGTCTCCACATCAACACTCTTCCAGTGAGTGGGAGTCCCAAACAAAAAACGCTAACCTCTGAGTTTATATACCCTTCTTAGGGCCTGGAAGGCTTCACACCTAATCAGCAAAAGGGTGTGGGCCTGGGGCTTTGCATCTAGCAAGACGTAATCAAAGGCACTTGATTACTTTAGCATTCTAAAAGAGGAAACAGAAAAAAAAAAAGGCCCACCTTAATTACCAATACAAGGGGCTAAGAGAAAAAAAGTGGTGATAAGAAGGAAGGCAGATTAAGGAAGACATTGGTCAGAAGCAAAAGGGGGCGGGGTGGGGTGGGGGGACAGTGTAGAAAAAAAAGAAATATACTGGAAGGAAAGAGGGAAGCCAGACTAAAATTAAGCACACATAAAAAATAGCTGACTATATTTATAATAAAGAGCTCCTACGATCTAAATTATCCTAAAGGAAACTATTCAAGGAAGGATTGAGTTCCATAAGGTTCTTTCCAAGCTGTTAGGCTGTATATTACTGCATGCGACTTGAGATTCCTTTTAGCCAAATTGATAGGACTCCTGGAACTAAAGCCCCATGAGACATACAGAAGAATATTTTCAAAGAATCAAAGAATTCCAGAGTGAAAAGGGATCTCCAACCTATACCTGAAAAATAATCCCCACTACAACACACCTATCAGGCCATCTTGTCTTTGAAAACCTCCAGTGAAGGAAATGCCGCTACCTTCTGGGGTATCCCATTTCACTTTTTGTTAGGGCTAGTTGTTAGGAAGATCTTATTTATTTCAAGCCTAAATTACCTCTTTGAGTCTCTACCTTTGTCCCCCAGCTCCAATGCAACAAACATTTATTAAATGTTTATTAAATGATTTTGCTTATTAATTTATTAAATGATTAATATGTGCAAGGCATTGTGCTAAGCAATGGGATACAATGACAAAAATGGAAAACATTAGGGCCAAACAGAACAAGCTATGAGTAATTATTCTTCCACATGCCAGTTTTTCAATACTTAAAGAGAGCTATCACATCTTCTTCATCCCCTCCCCCAAATTCTCCAAGACAAATATCCCAGTTCCTACAGTTCATTCTCAGATGGTATAAACTGAAAAGCTTTTCCCCACTCTAGTGGCCTCCCTCAGGACATCCTTCAGTTTATCAATTCCCTTTCTAAGCTGTTGTTTCCAGGACAATCACTTCCTTTTTCCTGGAGTGCTCTCTCTCTCTCTCTCAATATATTCTAAAATTGTTTTTTTGGCTGCCATATCACAGTATTGACTTGTATTGCATTTATGGTACACTAAAGAATTCCTCAAATTTTCAAGAGTTGTCTCACTACACCTCCTCCATTTTATTCTTGTGAGGTCAATTTAACACTTTACATTTATTCCCATTAAATTTCATCTTATTAGCTTTGGCACAATGTTATAGGCTGTGAAGATTATTTTTAATCCTGTAAATTTCTATATTAGGCATTCTTCCTAGATTTGGGTCATCTTCAAATTTGATAAGGATTCCATCTCTGCTTTCGCCCAAGTTATTGACAAAAATGTGCTGTTTGGTCCTGTGCTATTGAACAGACCAAGCACAAATCCTTGGAGCTTCCACACTATAGACTTCCTGCCAGGATAACACAGAAACATCAATGACTATTCTGAGTTTGGCTGCTCATCCAATTTTGAATTATCTTATAGGCTACATGTCTTCACCTTTTCAAAAAGAATAGCATAAGATACTTTATCAAAGCCTCGCTAAAATCTGGGTAGAGTATGCAGCATTTCCTTGCGTTTAGTAACCCTATCAAAAAAGAAAAGAAAATCAAGTCTGGCACAGTCTTTTTTTAATCCAGACTTTCCAGCTCCTTGCCATAGCTATTTCCTTTTTTAGATGTTCATTAGTCATTTCTTTAATAATGCATTCTAGAATTTTGTCAGAAAATGAAGTGCAGCTCATCAGCCTATAGTTTGCAGATTATTTTTTCTTAGGATGGGCCATAAGAATGGAACTAAAAATGGTTTTTCATTGGCTTTTTCAGAATCTATTAAAATAAAAGAGTACAAGAGCAGTACATTAACTTCAAGGTGCCCAAGGGAATCTTTTGACAGTGTCTAAACTACCAAGGAAGAGATCCGGATTGATAATTCATCATTGTAGACACAGTAACAGTGGCAAGCTAGTGTCAATAGTAATACACAGCTGGCTTCTGATGGTGATTGGTATGGGGATTACCCAGAGCTGATGCAAGTAGAGAGCAATAAAGCTTGATTTCCAAGTTGAAGACAAGGAGAATTACTACAGTAAATCAAGTCTAGGCCCAGGTGAAACAAAAATCCCCCAATCACTGCTAGCAGGGGTGAATGATACAGAACTTTGATCAAAGTTCATGCCAATCTTGCAGAAAATCTTGAAATCTTGCCTAGATCACAGGTTCATAAATTTAGAGCTAGAAGGGATCTTTAGAGGTTATTGAGTCCAGCTCCCTTGTTTTGCAGATAAGAAAACTGAAGCAGAGAGCAATTTCCGCAGGCCACACAGTTAGTGAGCATCTTCAGCTGGATTTGTACCCAAATCTTTCTAATTCTACTCTACTCAAGTCATTGATAATGGGCATTTTTAGTAAAGGAAAAGGATGCTAAGTTGCTTCAAGCTCATGCGTAACATTTCTGCCTCTGTAATTGGTTTTAAGACTATAGTTCATAATACAAATGTAAACTGCAAAGACATTTGGAGGGCACACTAGTCACGTTTGGGGAATACTTGACCAGAAACGAAGTTGCACACTTCAAGTTGACTACAAGGATTATTGGGTGAAAGCTATTAGTGAAACTTATTCACAGAGGAAAAAAATGGTTCAAGATAGGTGTACTTTCCATCTCACTGAAATCCCTGGATCCCCATTTTTTTTCAAATTTGGGGAATAGAAATTGCAGACATAGGAGGCTGATTCCAGACAACCAGTAGTTTGCTAGACAGTTGATTGATTCTGGCTGATGAGTAGCTATCAGGTGGCTGTGAAGTTCTATAGCAGGGTGGACAATCGGACTTAGATACCCCAATCCAGGTGGAGCCAACTCCAGCTGCCTTTCTGAATAAACCAAGCATGAGTTTTATCATCATCTAGGGTTTTGTTCATTTTGTCTTACTCTGTGGGTATATTGTTCTGAGTTTTCTTTGCTCTATGGGTTCACAGAAGTATTCATGATTCACTGAATCCTTGTCATCAATTATATTACCATATAATAATCTACTACAAAAATATGCCATAGTTCGCTCAGCCCTCTTAAATCACTGGGCAAACATTTTGTTTCCAGGTTTTTGATACCATAAATAATGTAGCTGTGTGTTTAGTTATACACATTTGGCTCTTTTCTTGATGTCAGTAACTTCTTTGGGGTATGATTACATTAGTGCAATCTCCAGATTCAAGGAACTATTCCTTGCTCTCCCAAACTATATTATCAGCCTTTATTCCTAAATCATGAACCCATTTTGACTATTATGGTATATGGTGTAAGATATTGGTCTATGCCCAGTTTCTGCCCTATCATTTTCCAATTTTCCCAACAGTTTTTGTGAAATAGTAAATTATTAGCCCAGAAGCTGGCCTCTTTGGGTTTATCAGAGTAGATTGCTATAGTCGTTGACTTCTCCATCCTATTCCTATCCTATTCCACTGATCCACCACCAACAGGTCTTAACAAGCAAGTGTTGGCAGGAGAGTGTGTTGTGCATTGTCAGGAAGTTCTGCATGCATTCTCAGGAATATGTGTGTATAATGACTTGTTTACAATACAATGCTATATCGTTACATGACACAATACTGTGTCGTCAAAATTTCAATGCAGGAAAAACACAAATTTATAATAAATTATTAAGATGCATCATTTTAAAAAATTTATATAGTTTTTAAAATGACACGAATTTTTAAAAAGTGTTAAAGGACTAAAGACAGTAGATTTCCAGCGGGGCGCTGAGTAATTTTTTTTAAAGGGGGCAGTAAGCCAAATAAGTTTGGGAACCTCTGCTCTGTACAGACACTAAAGTGATACTCCTAAAATGCAAATATGGCTATGTCATCCTGTACTCAAACTCCAACAGCCTTCCTTGATAAGATTAAGTAGATTTCTTAGATGCCAGACACTAGGAGCTAAGCACTGGGGATACATGGAAAGACAAAAACAATCCCTCCCCTCAAGGATAAGTTCTTAATAAGAGCTGGTTTATTATTTGGATTCACAGTAAATATTGTGAATTCTGTGGACCACCATTTTATTATGATTTTTCTTTTAAAAGTTTAAATATACAGAATAAGCAAAAGAAAATGCATTAATTTCTCTTTAGTCCTCATGCTTTACAACTCTCTACCAAGCAGTTGAGATAGGCACTTAAGATGATTACCCAGGAAAAACCTATCAAAAAAGAGTTAAGAACCACTGACACAAAGGAATATTTCTTGAAATAAGGATACCACTAATTAGCTCTGGGATTTGAATTTTAAAATATTACCCCACTCAAGGGGAAAAAATGAAATGACATCAAACTTGCTAAATAGGTATTGTTTATTATTAAGGCTTGTATTCTCCTAGAGGAAAAAAGTTAATCTGATGTCCATTACTCCATACAGGCAGTAATAGTTTAGAGACAAGAGTTATACGTACTAAATACAAGTCTAAATGATACAGTTTAAACTTTAAAATCAGAGGATCTTTTGGAGTAAATAGTTTTCAGAAGATAGTTGTTTTCTAATACATAAAGATCCTCTACAATAAACACGTGCAGATTCAGTGGGCTAGAGCAACAGGCATGAGCACCATTTTCATGCTTAATTCCAATTCCATTTGGTGTTGAGTTCTTCCATGGTTCCCTCATTCCACAAAAACATGACAGCAAATTGAGTTTTTAAAAGTTTTTCTTTTACTCATCCAACAGAAAAAAAATTAGACATATACACTGCCAAATTTAAACATCTGAGGCATAATCCATCATACTTTCCATCCTATTAGTTCCTACAGTAAAGCTCAGCATTATTGGTATAAAAACTTAAAATGGCATTAGGAGTCTTGAGTAAGGAATAAGGGGAAAAATTAAAAATGTCTGCAATAAACTAAGAACACCTGAAAGCTGAACCAGGTTTAAAACATATTTTCAAAAACCCTGAAATGTTGATAGTATCAGATCATTATTATTATTATTAAGCTATATAAACAATAAAGCAATTATGGCTGTGAGAAAGTAATATTCTCTGCAGGATATGGTATAACAAACGAACTCAAAAGCTCTGCTTAACAGAACTTGAAAGGGATTCTTTTGTTTGTGTTAAAGAAATCTAAATTTTCCACAGCATGTGAAAACTTAAAATTTAATTTTTCCCCATTTAGTAAAAAATGAAACTGACAATCCCGGCTTTTTAGAAGTATTATCACAGACAAAATAAATGGCATAACATTTGCAGAAAATGATCTGATTTACCTTTTGATTTCATATTTTTAAGATAAAGTATTTTAATAATGTTTTACACAACAAAACAATGCATGGTTTATTATGTTTGCCATAAAACCGTAAAAGGGGGGGAATATACGACGGCTCATATTTATAGATATATAAAATTATTGTGAATATAAGAAAAAGAACATAATTTGTGCCAAAACTTAAAAAAAAAATTCTTTGGGAAGCATTAGGCCTGTATTTTTTGTTTTGTAAGAATGCTTATCTTATAGTTTATTAGGTCAGTCTGATTAATAGCTGACTTAAAAAAAATACAACTTTATTAATGGGTTCTAGAGCATTGTACATAGAAAAAATACAAATTAATGCAGATCCACCTGGGGAAAAAAATCTACAAAGTAATTAAAGATGAAACAACTTAATTTCCCCTGCATGAGAAGAAGATGCATTGGAGCTGAAAGCTTTAGTCAGTCATGATGCCTAGATACAGCACCAGCATTTTTTAGTTTTTCATAGTTGAGTTTGTGAACAGTTCTAGTTTATCTTTATTCTTATTGTTTGTTTCGATTCTGCCGTTCCTGTAAAAAAGAAAATAAGTGAAGGTTAAATATATTGAAACATTATATACTTCATAGGTCTATTAAAAAGCTAAAACATAAAATTTACCCACCATGACAAAATTTACCTACCATATTACTGGAATTTTTACCCTTTAAATGCCTAAAACTACAGATTCCCAATATGTCAAGCTATAAGTTGCATTTAAAGACCCAAGACAAAATTAGTGATACTGGTCAAATCAGGTTAGTTTTGTAGTTAAACTAAACTGTTTCCTCTTTAAAAAATCAGTTTGGACCCATCAAAACCTTTTTCTGCAAGCAGAAATATTTAATATTTATGGTTAACAGGGTTATTTGCTTAAGTGATCAAGCTTTTCTTAACCTGAAATCTGATTAAATATGAATGACATTTTGTATGGGAAAAATGCTAATATTATTTGTACCTAAAAGAGCTGCTAACACTGTAAAGAGAAAATGCCATTGCTTCCACTCAACTATTCCTTTATGTATTATATTCACTCACATTTTATTCAGTTTACTTGCATTACAAAGAGAATGCCAATTTACATTCTCTTTCAAACAACTTCATTTTATTGCTAAAGTATAACCAACTAGTTCTGGAACTGTCTAGAAACAATTCTTAATTTTTTCTTGGCATGTTCAGCACAGCATTTAAGTACTGAGTAAAAAATCCAATTCTAAAAATAAATTATTTATGACGACTCAGAAAAAATAGCTCTTATACACTTCCATTTCCAAGAATGAAACTGCTAATCATGTTGTATAGAAAAGCACTATACTAATAGTATAAACCCTGAGCCTTTATTTCCTACCCCAAAATATACCCAAAAATCCCCCAAAACCTAGGCTTGTTAAAGTATAATTTAAACATAGTAAAGTCTTCTGTTAATTTCAGTTACTTACATTATACATGCGAAATACGGTACCATATAAATAGCATTTTACTGAAAATGTTCTTTATTCTGCCTTATCTGGAGTTTTATACTGGGATAAATAACAGCCCACATATCTAGGAAGGTTTCAATTTCCTCTAACTTCACCTCTTTAGAAAAATTAACCAAGTCTAGACCATGAGAGCAGAATAATGATGTTTTATTTAACTCTACAACATGTACTATATTCCTAAGAAATGAAGTCATTTCTTCCTATGAGAATGATGGCTCCTCTCAAAGCAAACAGTTTCTCTTTCTCCCCTACCATTATTAACCTTCACGCTTGTAATATGTAGCTTTCCTTTTTTGTAATATAATGCCTCACTCAATTTTCTGACTTAATATATCTCTTGTTCATTTGGTACAAATAATCACCAAAAAATCATTATCCAGTAAGCAGTTAAGTATTATCTCTTCTATATAAGTAAAATGGTGACAAAAGAAGGTAGATTCGATCTTACTACCTGAATGCTCAACAATGAACATTTCAGCTTACTCTTTCTGCTTACTCTTAATTTACTTTCTCTTGCCTTTCCCCAGTTTTCAGTTATAAAGTTGTTATTCTGACATTGCACCCTTATTTTTATGGAGATGATCCAATATGCTCTCAACTGGTTCATGTCAGTAGTACCTATGATTGGTACCTGAGTTTGAAATGTGGATGAGGAATTTTTTGGTGCAATCTTATACTTAAATTGAACATTCAAGTTTTCAATAATCTAAATACAATATGACTGAAGATAATCCAAGAGTCATTTATTGCTTGTCCATAGTTATTTTGTCAAATCTAGTACCCAGTAGCTTTACTAAGGAATTAGAGATAATTCCAAAGTTGAATTTCTTCACTTTTTGGCATTACGGCTGAACGCTTTACGAAAGTTTAGAGTATCTTTAAAATTATTTTCACTATATCATACTACAAGTCTATAAAAGTTGATAGTTTAAAGTTGAAATTTTTGAAATTTGTTTTATATGTATGAGCACAAAATTTTAATTTTAGCATAAAACAAAAACCCAAGTGCACAGGCAGCTTCAAATACCATTTAAATTTACTGAGTAAAACTAAATTAGAATTATACCAAAATTTTACAACCAGGATAAGAATTATTTTTCCCTGTCCCAATTATTTCATTTCTGTTCACTCCATATTTAAGAATGTACTATTTACCGGAAATCCATAGAAATAAAATTTTGGAAAACCAAATTTAAATACAACATGAAAATATATCAAACTTTCAGTTCTTAATTAAATCTTTAAACTGGTATTATCCTGTTACCTAAAATATACATACAGTCTCTTAACTTCCAACATGCATTTTAAGAAGTTCAAAAGATATTTATACCATGTGGTTAAAACTACTGAATGTTTCTGAGATGAAAAACGATCTAAGCTTTCTGAAAATTTTAACAAGTTTTTGAAAAAAACACTTATTAGTCAATTCTTATTTATTTGTTCTAACAAGGCAGTAGAACAGATAAGCTGAGGGTGGAGAGCAAGATTAGATTTGCCTTAATGATTGTGCTTAATTAGAATAATACCAAAATTGGTTTCCATTTTCTGATACACTTCAAGGGAAACAACTAGAAGAAAGAAGTACTGCCAACTTCTGCACTAAGGAAGGAGACAGGTCATTAAAATAAACAATAAAGCCTGACCTAATGCATTTTTCAGGTTTAACAAAAATTATTTATATACAATAACACTTACTAGATGCTTAACCCATGGGCAAGTCATTGAACTTCTCTGAGACTCAGTGAAAAGGCTCTGTAACCTTAAAAGACTAAATAAACAAGAGTTAAAGCATGATTACTACTTTCATACTAAGCATACTACATATATACACATACATATACATGTATATACGTGCGTTTATGTGAGGTGTGTATTTGTGTGTGTGTCTATGTGTACGGCACCTTTGATCTCAAAAGCCAGAAGAGTTAAAAAAATTTATATAATTTCATTAGACTTCACATCTCTAGAAGGTTAGAAAAAGTAAGGGTATTAGCAGAGCCATTTCAGAGAAGTAAACTAAGATATAGCTATTAAATGACTTAGCCAAGGTCATGCATACCATAATGAAACCAAGCTTTACAAAGTTTACATAGAATTTAAATATTTTATATAGATATGTCTCTCCCAGCTCCCATTTTCTTTCATAAAATTATATAATAAGAGCTCCTTTCCTTCAATTAGAAAATTATAATAAAATAGATATATTAAGAGTCAAAAGTCTCCTGATCTGAGCATCACCTAGGAACAATACCATCTTTTTATGATACGACTGTCAGCTATTAAAGTTGAAAGGGACTATAGAGGCCATCTAAGTTCAACCCCTTCAAGCTATCCCTTACTTCAAATGGAATACTGACATGAAGTTACTATTATTAAATAAAACTACAAATAGTTTTATTTTAAAAGTTGTCTCTTTTACATCATTTCCCTATTATACACACAAACACACCGTGCAAGTACTCAAACACTCAGATGTCAAAAAAAGTAAACTGTCAAATTTATTTAACTTGTATATAAATAAGTATTTTCTTAAAATAAAAATTTAAGAATGTGTTATCCTCGATGTCAGGAATAGCTTGATCTAACAGGACTTCCCTTAGTAGACTGCCCATACCTGAAAAATTAAGCCTGAAGATTGGAGACAATCACACATGAATGACTATACTACATCACCAGCATGTCACTTTGCTTGCTCATGGACCCCAGCTTTGATCATCCATGCAGTCTTATCCTAAAAATTATTCAAACATATTAAAGCTATTTTGCATAGCACAATCACTTTAGTCATTTAATCCCATGTTTCCCTTATAACAATGGAAATGAGTTAGATTAAAAGGTAGATGAACAAATGAAAGTTCTTAATCGATGAATGGAGTAGAGAAGTGTTGAAATGACTACTGTTCATATTAGAACACTAGAAAAAGTAAAGGCCACATGAAGTCAAATTCCCATTCAAATCTATATTCCATTCCAAAATTTTGCAAGAAAAAATGAAATAGTTTAATTACATGTGATTAGCCTAGGAATGGAGAAATGAGAGTGGCTTGTTACTCATGAGCAAGTCTGTTTATGGCAATAGATAGTAAATAGTCAAATTCAATTTTTCTATCTTAAATCTTCATCTGCTTTGACATGGATAAAAGAAAAGCACCATATTCCAGCCCTCCCACTTATTCCCAACCAAGAAAACCTCAAATTATAATCAAAACCCTTAAAAGCAAAGCACATTATCACTTTTCTCAACAATCAGAATAAGATAGCTAAAAATCCAAACTGAAAATTACTTAGTTCATAAATTAACGTCTCGCGAAAATGTCTAGCAAATCCCTAGAAGGTGGAAGTTCTCCACAAAACTTAAGCACGTATGGCAGTACTGATGCTACCTTATGCTGGATTTTTTTTTTCTGTTTGTACTACTGTACTAGAATAGCCTCTGAGGTTAACTACTGAATTTCTATGATTATTAAACCAAAGAAAACCATCAGGTCTCCCTAAGTTTGCCATTACAATACCTGACATTTCATTGACTTTTCTATTTTCATGACTTGTACTTTAATACTTCAAGGATCTGCATTGGTGTGGATATGCCCTCCACTGATTCAGATCACAACTACTCTTTAACTTAGATAGTATGAGCTGCTGTGGCAAAAAAAAAAAGAAAAAAAAAATTCAACCTTTGGCCAACCTGGTGATTTTCATGATTATAGTGCTCAAATTTGGATTACTCATACCAACAATTACATAGTCATTTCCATTTCTATCCTTCTCCCCTTTTTAGACGGCATATTTATCTTTTCTGAAAACTAAGAAATCAAATACAAATTTACCTTGCGCACTACTTCTTCTTCTTCTTGGCGCTTTTCATAATGAGAAAAATCATCAAAGATGGAGGTTGTGTGCTTGTAAGTGGAAATAATTTTAAGCACTTGTTTAGCTTTTTCTAAGGGTACCTCCTGTGTGTCACGGGAGTTTGTAACTGGTTTGTTGTCATTATTCTCCAGCCTGATGTGTCGAAGTTGGTTGTTGGGCACATCCTTGACAAAGATCCACTTGACATCAAATTTCCCCTTCCATTTGTCCTGAGACCAGACACCAGCACTAGTGCCATAGTCCACAGGTGACTTCATCTCTGCTACTCCACAAAAATGTCCACTACCATTGACACTGAAGAGCAAATAGACAGGACCCTTACTGTTCATAGAGCGGAAAGCACTGTCCAAACGTTTGTTTCCATGTTCTGTGCTACACCAAATGGAGTACTTAATGGAACGATGAATATCATCCTCAGAATAGCTCTTTATTATGAACACTCGTCCATTTTTAAGGTTCCAATCAAATTCTTTAGGATTATAACTATGGGCAGCTTTCAGTTTTTCAAGGACAGGGTGTGATTCTCCACTTGGAACAGAATTAGTTTGGGCATTTCCAGTAGAGTTGCTATCGCTACTGGTTCCTCCACTTTGTCCAAAAGCGGCATTTCGGTTTCGAGGGGCTACCCAACGGTTTGGGGGTGGCTGCTGAGGGTTCTGATATTGTGTCTGGGCCAAAGGAGGAGGCTGAGTTGGAACAGGCTGAACAATCTGTTGTTGTGGCTGTGGGAGAGACTGAGGTGATGGAATCTGTTGGGGAGCAGGAGCCTTGCTCACAGGCCCCTTATTATCCCAAGTACCAATGTCCATATTATGTTTTATAGGTGGTGGAGGTAAAGCACCTCCAATTATAGGTCCACTTTTTGTTTTCATTTTAGGTTGTGGTTTTGCAGGTTTGCTGGCAATGGCAGCCCAAGATGTTGGTTTTGAAACTGGTAAGTTTACACTTGATCCACCATTACCAGAAAGAGCACCAGTCATTACAGCACTGTTAACAGATCCTACCGTCTTAACTGCAGATGTTGTCACATCTCCACCAATCTTAAGTCCAACCATTCCCTGCTCAATGCTATTCATTCCAGGTGCTTTATTTAAAGTGTCATTATGAAATCCTGTCTGTCCATCAACAATAGTACCACCCAAAGAACTAGGTGGGTAACTATAACTGCTTCCATAAGCTGAACTTTGAGTCTGTTGTCCTTGGGATCCACTTGTTCCCCATGCTGAAAATGCAGGGTTTTCTGGGAAAAAATTAAACCTGTGTTGATAGATATTGTTTCCCAGACCCCCAGGTTGTCCAAAAACAGCATCATGCATGAAATGATGGTCGCCATTACTAAGCTGTCCATAAGTGGTGAGATATGGAATAGGTGGATCACCACCAGTAGACCATGGTGCTTCACTGAGTGAGTAAGGAAATCCAATAGATGGTGGATAGTAACTGGAAAGGTAGGGATCAGTCATTGAGGGATAGCTATTATTCTGTTAAAGAAAATCAAAATTATTTTTAGAGTTAGGTCTGTATTTATAAAAATATAAAGAATTTATTAAAATTATGTGATTAATTTTCCTTTTTAGAGTGCTATACTTTGTTTAAACCACAGATCAACTAGAGCTTCATGCTGGGTAAGGTTACTAATTTATTATCAAAATAGCTATCAATGGCATATTAAAATCTAAAGGCTTAATTAAGAAGGACATAAGGTTTTTAAGGCAAATTGAGAATTCAAACATTTCAGATCAGTCTCAAAGTACAAAGCAATTTCGTTTAAGACTATCTGTATTTAAATAAAGTGACAATTATACTAAAAAGTAATTCCTTACTCTAAAATTAAATATTTTATTGAGTTCATCTGATTACATCACAATTGACTTAACACACTTCATCATCTCTGGGGCTAAAATCCTTTCTATCCTTAACTTTCAAAGATGGAGCCAGGGCCGGAACTATATCTTTCCGTATAGTGAAATTTAAACTCATTATTCCACAGGTAGGACACACTTAGAGAGCAAATACCTCAAAAAAGGAGTCAGGTACATTCATGATGGATTTCTTGTAATTTATTAATGGAAATTAAATTAGGCTATTTTGAGGGCATCTTTATACCTAAAAATCAACAAGGAAGACAATTATACCTTTTGTGTCACTTGATAACACTATCAGAGGAAGTGGGAAGAACACTGGCTTTGGATTATTTTGGTTTGAGTCCTAGTTCTGAAACTTAATAGGCATACGATCACAGCATTAAGTAAACTGGGCATAATACAGCTCTTTGGCACAATTTTTATTGTTTTGTAGAAGAAATAGAAGGTAAATTTCTGTTATGCCAGACCACTAGGCCAAGTTTCTGTGGTCTGCAGACTACCGTAGTCCCTCATTCTGTTATCACCTCTCCCCTCTTTCCTTCTAAATCCAAGGAAGAGAAAAGACAGCAGATACCCAATTCTGAGAGTTCTGAGACTTATAACATTGATCATACTCATTTTATTAACTCTCATCTCTCCAAGTAGATTAGCCTTCCAGAATTGCTTACTCTGAGAAATTTTAAGGAGCTATCTGGAACATAAGTCTTTCTAAGGCACTAAAATCTGATACTATGACCACATCCCTTCTTCTTCCCATCCAAACCACTATTAATAGCTAATATTTATATAGCACTATGTGCCAAGCACTGTGCTATAATGTTTCACAATTATTATCTCATTCAGTGCTTACAACAACCCTGGGAGGTAGGTGCTATTATGATCCCCATTTTACAGATGAGGAAACTGAGGTAAACAAGTAAGGTGACTTGCCCAGAATCACTGAGCTAGTAAGTGTTTGAGGTCGCATTTGAATTCAGATCTTCCTGACTCTAGGTCCAGCACACCCAGCACTCTATCCAATGCACCACCTGGCTGCCTACCAAAACCATTCTGGTATTGGTAGTGGCCTTAAGCAATCATATTAGTGGAAGGTTGTGGTCATAAGGTGGAAACCTCCATTCTGCCTTCATGCTGGGTTTAGGAATTCTGGCTTATCATAAAATAAATGGAAAATATATTTCCTTTCTTTTTCAATTTGTCACGAATGAGTATTTGTACCAATTTTTCTTCACTTAAGAAGCAGGAGATTATGGAGGTGGAATGCTACATATGTTATCAGACTAAAGTCAGTGACTGGTTTTTCTGAATTTAAAAACAATCTTTGTAATAATTTAAAGGTGGGGTGAGACGGGAAGGGAATAGTGCATATATCCAAATGAATGTAAATGCAAAAACAAAAGGCATCAATGTTTTTTTTTAAATTCTGCTTCTTCTCAAGCCCATCTCTTTTACTAACTTTCTCATTCCTAGCCATTACCCAACAAGCAAACTAGGATTTTACTTGACAAGAGCCCAAGAGCAGATTTATTCTTTCATTATAAGGCTCTCCACAGCCCCCCCAGAAAACCCAAGATGACCAAGGTCACCCTCTTTCTACTAAAAACATCTCCTTAGATTCCTATTATGGCCTGTTCTTTCAAGATAAAATTATCTTCCATATATCAAATTTACTCCATGATTAAGATATAAAACATCAATACAATGTACTGATGAATATTCATATATGGAGAGATGGAAAAAAAAGAATCCCAAGGTTCTTCTGTCAAAAAGAAAAAAGAAGATATAGAATAGATGATCTCCTATGTTCTTTTTAATTCCAAGTCCTATATTCCTAATTGGAGGCAATTTTAACCTGATGACTGTAATAAACTGTGACAAGCCTGGAAGAGTTAAGGGCCTAGTCTGTAGCAATAGCAAAGACTGAACAGATTAGAAGCAAAGAGAAGAGGGTGACAAAACTAAAACCCTCAGAAGTAATAGTTGCTTCTGACAACATTTAGGTCTTGCCTGAACTGCAAATCAAATCCAAGTATATGTGTAAACACAAATAAAATAGCATAATGCACCAAAGTTACTTTTACCACAATCACGAAGTTGATATGATTGAAATTTCTCTTCACACACACACACACACACACCCCTGTCTACACCTTAAACCATTACCTTCCATCTCTGATGTTAGGGGTTTAAGTATAAACTATTTGTATGAAGTGTAGAGTAAAAACCCCACTGATCAGTTAGATTGGACCTGAAAAGTCTGTGTATCATTTATCATTCGGCAAAGGGCTTCTTCCAACAAAATTCCTTATCTGTCTTTATCACATTGTAAACCATCACTAAACTTCATCTTCAGTAAATCTGAACTTCTAACATATCCCTGCTCAAGCAAAGTCCACAGATCAAGAATTACTTAACCTCAGGGACATTCCTACACAGGGTTGGTAACCAACAGATCAACATAATAAACGTAAGCCAAATGTGGACACACATACAGAACTGGAAGGACACAGGGATGGACAGGCACAGACACACACAGGGATGGACACACACACACAGAGAGACAGACAGACAGACACACAGACACACACACACACACACACACACACACTTAGGTAGAATGTTAACTATCCCCTTCTCTCCTCACACATCCACCATCTTAGTATGGGTCTTCATCACAAAGGACAAAGGCATTATCCTACTAATTAGTCTTCCTGCCTTAAGTCTTTTCCCCACATAATCTATTCTCCACACAGCAGCCAAGGTGAATTTCCTGAGGTTCAAGGCTGACCACATCATTTTCCTAACCCAGTAAACTCTAATGCCTCCATATTGTAACTAGGATCAAATATAACTTTCTTTGTTCAGATTTCAAAATCCTTCACTGCCTAAGCCCTAAACTACCTTTCCAACTCTATCATACAGTATTCCTATTGCCAGCCAAATTGGCCTTCTTGCTATTCCTTGCACAAGATATTATATTCAATTGCCTGTCTTTTTGCCTTTGACTGGATGTCTGCCACACTTGGAATGTATTCTCTCATCTTACCTCATCTCTTAGTATCCCTTGTTTCTTTCAAAAACGACTCAGGTGACACTTTCTACCCAAAACTTTTCCTGATTTCCAGAACTACTAATGTGCCACCCCCAATTTATCTTACACTTACTCTGTAAATGTTCTTCCTATACAAAGAGAAAACTATAGGGAGAATACAGGTATGCTCCCACTTTAAATCAAATATACAAAGCAACTGGAGGTGACTATGAGTCCTCTTTCACAAAGATTTCTCTGAAAGTTTAAGTAGCAAATTTCCCTAACATATTTAAGTTTCTTTATAAAGATTCAGTTTATATGACAGTTATCTTTTAATGAATCTGTACTATCTCCCAAACTAGGTTATAATTTCCTAGTGGGCAGGAACTATATCTTCTATTTCTAACCCTTACACATTGAATGCTTCTTGATGGAGGGAGGTAAGAGATAAGATTCCATTTACATGATTTTTTTTCTTCTTTACTTTTTGTGTAGGTATTTACAATATTCAAGAAAGCTGAGATGCAGTTTACTTAAAAGTGCTGCTAACAAGAAACAATCATAGGTCTAAAGATGGAAGAGGCCTAAGAGATATTCAGATGAGGCCCAGAGAAGTCAAATAACTTGCCGAAGGCAAAAGCCACTGAGTAGAAGTAGGTAGGATTTGAACCTAGGTCTTCTAATTTCGAATCCAACAACTTTTCCACAAGAGGCTCTCATCAGTCCTTGGATTCCAAGATGCTATTTCTCTGTCCTCAAGGTCAGGTGGTCTCATTACCTACTCTAGCAAGAAGCTCAAATACAAGTAGGAACAATGTAAAAATGGAGACCCCTCTCTTCCTTTATCCACCCACCACTCTTCTACACACACACACACACACACACACACACACACACACACACACACAGTCTCCAGTTCTACATACTACCTCTCCTCACACATACATAAACATAAATTTACTCACTGGTTTCTAGGCTTGTGTAGGTCTACCACAAAAATAACATACAAAACACAACCCAGGAACCAATATTGTGGCATTCCCTTTCATTCACATACACACAAACTCAAACTCATTCCCATTCTGTGCTCACACACAGGTATCTGTGGAGTCTCTTTTCCCCCACTTTAGTTTATATGATTTCTGTTCCTTCTTGTCTATACACATTCAACATGCATATGAACACAGAGAGCATACACAAGATCATCTATAAAGTCTCTTCTGGCTCAAAAAATTCTCTACTTCTGTTCCAAACGAAAAACTCCTTAACTTTATTTTTTCATGTAACAAACAAATTAGCTCTGTACTTCCTAAATACATTAGACTGTAAATTTATTTGAGTTTTGGGTCGGAACCAAGATGGCAGCTGGAAAGCAGGGACTTGCCTAAAACTCTCCCAGAACCCTCCAAACACCTACAAAAATGGCTCTGAATAAATTCTAGAACTGCAGAAACAACAAAATAGCAGAGGGAAGCAGGGCTCCAGCCCAGGACAGCCCGGATGGTAGCTGGGTATGGTCTATCGCACCATGCTGGGAGCAGAGCACAGCCCAGCATGAGCCACACCACGACAGACCAGACTGGAAGTCCACCTGGAGCAGGCCCTAGGGCCGTGAATCAGTGAGCTGTGGCAGTTACCAGACTTCTCAACCCACAAACACCAAAGACAACAGAGAACGTTAGTGGGAAAAACTGCAGGGACAGAGCGAAAGGAGTTTGCAGTCAGCCACCACCCCGGGGAGGTAGAAGTGGTGCAGCTCTGAGGCTGCTTCCAGCTACAGCTACAGTTGCTTCTGGCCCCAGGCCCACCTGGTGGGAGGAATTAAGTGGCAGATCAGAGCAGGAGTGCAGAGCCTGCTTAGATCTGAGTCGCGGTCCGGGTTGGTGGTTCTTGGGGGAGGAGGAGCACTGGTGTGGCTGAGCTTGCTGTGCAGAAATAGCTCTGAAAACAATAGCACAGCCCCTCAAGCTTGGGACAAAGTACTCTTTACTCTACAAGCAGTCATACCCTGACAAAAAACTCAAGGGTCAAGTAGTTGGCTGGGAACATGAACAGGCAGCAAAAACAGACTCAGATTCAGACTCAGACTTTGGAATCTTTCTTTGGTGACAAAGACGACCAAAACATACAGCCAGAAGAAGTCAACAAAGTAAAGAACCTATATCAAAGGCCTCCAAGAAAAACACGAACTGGTCTTAGGCCATGGAAAAGCTCAAAAAGGATTTGGAAAAGCAAGAAAGAGAAGTAGAGGAAAAACTGGGAAGACAAATGAGAGTGATGTGAGAAAACCATGAAAGACAAGTCAAAAACTTGCTAAAAGAGACCCAAAAAAATGCTAAAGAAAATAACACCTTAAAAAATAGACTAATTGGGTCGGTGCCGGAGCGGGGCGAAGATGGCGGCTCCGCTCATTCCACTCTCCCAGCAGTTTACGACTGGAAATCCATTATATGAGTCATATTACAAACAGGTAGATCCAACGTACACAGGGAGAGTTGGGGCTGGTGAAGCTGCACTTTTTCTGAAAAAGTCAGGTCTCTCCGACATTGTTCTTGGAAAGATTTGGGATCTGGCAGATCCAGAGGTTAAGGGCTTCTTGGACAAACAGGGTTTCTATGTTGCCCTGAGACTAATAGCATGTGCACAAAATGGCCATGAAGTTAACTTGAGCAGCCTAAACTTGAATCTTCCTCCTCCAAAATTTCATGACACTAGCAGTCCTTTATTGGTTACACCTCCTTTGGCAGAGTCCCACTGGGCTGTCAGGGTGGAAGAGAAAGCAAAATTTGATGGAATTTTTGAAAGCCTTTTACCTATAAATGGTTTGCTTTCTGGAGACAAAGTAAAACCAGTTCTGATGAACTCCAAGCTACCTCTCGATATCCTGGGCAGGGTCTGGGATCTCAGTGATATTGACAAAGATGGACATTTGGACAAAGATGAATTTGCTGTGGCGATGTACCTAGTATATCAAGCCCTTGAGAAAGAACCAGTTCCCTCTGTACTTCCACCGTCACTTATACCACCCTCCAAAAGAAAAAAACGTTTTTCCTGGTGCTGTACCTGTTCTTCCTGCAAGTCCCCCACCCAAAGATAGCCTGCGTTCAACTCCCTCCCATGGCAGTGTGAATAGTCTGAACAGCACAGGAAGCTTATCTCCCAAACATGGCATAAAACAAACCCAGCCAACAGTGAATTGGGTGGTACCATTGTCTGATAAAGTGAGATTTGATGAGATTTTCTTGAAAACTGACTTGGACATGGATGGTTATGTGAGTGGCCAGGAAGTGAAAGAAATATTTATTCACTCGGGCCTTACTCAGAGTCTCTTAGCACACATATGGGCCCTGGCCGATACAAGGCAGACGGGAAAGCTAAGCAAGGAGCAGTTTGCATTAGCCATGTATTTCATTCAGCAAAAGGTTCATAAAGGAATCGATCCTCCTCAGGCTTTGTCCCCTGACATGATCGCTCCCTCAGAAAGAAGCACTCCTCTTCAGGATAGTTCAAGCACTCTTGGATCAGGGGAGTTCACAGGAGTAAAAGAGCTTGATGATATCAGTCAGGAGATTGCTCAGCTGCAAAGAGAGAAATATTCCTTGGAACAAGACATTCGAGAAAAGGAAGAAGCCATTAGACAGTGAAGTGCAGGAGTTGCAGAATGATTTAGACAGAGAAACAAGTAATTTGCAAGAATTAGAAGCCCAGAAACAAGATGCTCAAGATCGCCTTGATGAAATGGACCAGCAGAAAGCTAAACTTAAAGATATGCTAAATGATGTAAGGCAAAAATGCCAGGAAGAAACACAGATGATTTCATCATTGAAAACTCAGATTCAGTCTCAGGAATTGGATTTAAAATCGCAGGAGGATGACCTGAATAGGGCCAAAACGGAATTGAACCGATTGCAACAAGAAGAAACCCAACTAGAACAGAGCATCCAAGCAGGGAAAGTTCAACTGGAAACAATAATTAAATCTTTGAAATCAACACAAGAAGAAATTAATCAGGCAAGAAGTAAGCTTTCCCAACTGCAAGAGTGTCACCAGTAAGCCAACAAAAGTATTGAACAGTATAACGAAGCACTGAATGGGATTCCTGGTGACAGCATGACGAACTTAGCTGACCTCAGTGAAGGAGCCGCACAGAAAGAAAAAGGTAGTTTTGGAGCTATGGTAAAGGTTGAATAAAAGTAATAATTAAGATTTACATTTTCCAATGTTAACATCAAACAAGTTTATCAATTTGTAAATCGTGTCTCATTTTGATTTTGTAAAGTGAAGGTTTTTGGTTGTGGTTTTAACTTCCACAGCTCTTGTAACCTAGTTTTCATCACTATATTTGACTTTAGTACTTACTCTGTAGTTATGGGTGAGAATGATATGTAAGATTTTTGAAGGAACCTCACTTGCAATGAAAGTATTTGTACAGTGACTTTCACTAAATGTCTGGAGTCCTTCAGTAATGTGTCTGTTTAACATAACCAAAGATGGATCCAAATATTTTCTTTGCTGAGCCTACCGCTGCCATGTTTTCTGTGATAGATACTTTCTTCAGGAGTAGCATCTTCAAAATGAAAGTTTAAGATAAGGTTCAAGGAATAGGGCAATCAGACTTCAGTCATAAAAAGAGAAACCCTCCTAAACATGTTCTGTGAGTGAAATAATAACATTCTTCCCCTGTCTATTCACTCATCTGAAAGAATATACCAGGGGGACGGGGTGGATATTATTATTCCACTTACCTGAAATGTTTGTAATGTTTAAGAACTCAGCACTTTATGTTAAACCTCGTGACTGCAGAGCAGGCATCACAGTGTTAGCTATATAGGTGTTTAGTTCCTTGTGTTTACGATTTGGTTCCAAGGATGCTTATTTATAGCCAAACAGCATCCTTAGATAACAACTTCGCCCATTTATTGCAAAGCTTCCAGATATCATTCCTTGGAGGAAATAGAATTTTCTGTTTAATCCAGTTACCTTTGTGATGTTGAAGTGAACAGAAAGAAAGCAATTGGTCTGAAAGTGTTGGTGGCTCTTGGCTCTACCATCCTTGTACTTTTTATGCCACATCCTTTTACTTAAATGTTACTACTGACATTCTTTTGGGGCTCTAACTCCTATCCTTTTCTGGCCTCATTTGTTAAGTGGTTCCCTTTTTCTTGTAATAATGCAGGCTTCTCTTCCTAAACATGCCGATGTCTTTATATCAATTTAATTCTTGACATTTTTCCTTGCTGTATAGCTATACAGTTTGGTCATACCTATCAACTAGGGAGAATTATCTTTCTCTGGTTCTCTTGCACAGTGCTTTTTAGTTTTCCTAATTTTCTCTCCAGCTACTGCTTGATGCCCTGACATTCCTTCTGTATTACCTCTTCATTTCATTTACCAGTTAGCTTTCTTCTTATGGAACTTTCAATATGTGATCCAAAGTATCTTTAGTTGCTCCACATGTTTTAAAAGGTCAGTATTTCCTCAAAGAAAGTCTATTAACATTACTTTAAAAATTAAATATTATTAGTTATCTTTGATAAATTACATGAGCCAGAAGTTCAAGTTTTCTACTATTGTTCTACTTGTTCTATGTATTTTCTTCCAAGTTTTATTTAAAAAATTGCATATTTTGTTTTGTCCGGTATTCTTAACGTTAGGCCTTTGAACTGTGGTAATTAAATTTTAATTCCTAATACAGTTCACTTTTAAGTATCATTTCTGCAGTATTTCATAAGATTGGTTTCCTTGGGGAAAAAAATTGGAGTTGACATGGCAATTGGTGTGCTTTGTAACATAGCCAACTTTCTTCCCCACAGATTTTACTTTTCTCATTATTTTTGTTCATCTTTAAAGCATAGCTGAGTTTACATGAAAGTTAACTATCTTGGGAATGTTTATGTCATAAATGTTAAGTAAAAACTGCCAGTTTATGAAAAAAAAACAAAACAAAACCAATAACTATCTTATTGTACAAATACAACTTTAAAAACCTTATTTGTTTGTTTCTGTTTCTTAATAAACATAGTTTGAAAAGGGAAAAAAAATAGACTAATTCAAATGGCAAGAGAGCTCCAAAAAGCCAGTGAGGAGAAGAACACCTTGAAAGGCAGAATTAGCCAAATGGAAAAGGAGGTCCAAAAGACCACTGAAGAAAGTACCACCTTAAAAATTAGACTGCAGCAAGTGGAAGCTAGTGACTTTACGAGAAACTAAGATATTATAAAACAGAATCAAAGTAATGAAAAAATGGAAGACAATGTGAAATATCTCAGTGGAAAGACCACTAACCTGGAAAATAGATCCAGGAGAGATAATTTAAAAATTATTGGACTACCTGAAAGCCATGATCAAAAAAAGAGCCTAGATATCATCTTTCAAGAAATTATCAAGGAAAACTGCCCTGATATTCTAGAGCCAGAGGGTAAAATAGAAATTGAAAGAATCCACCGATAGCCTCCTCAAAAAGATCCCAAAAACTCCTAGGAATATTGTCACCAAATTCCAGAGCTCCCAGATCAAGGAGAAAATACTGCAAGCAGCCAGAAAGAAACAATTTGAGTATTGTGGAAACACAATCAGGATAATATAAGATCTAGTAGCTTCTATATTAGGGGATTCAAGGGCTTGGAATATGATATTCCAGAGGTCAAAGGAGCTAGGATTAAAACCAAGAATCACCTACCCAGCAAAACTGAGTATCATGCTCCAAGACAAAATATGGATTTTCAATAAAATAGAGGACTTTCCAGCTTTCTCAGTGAAAACACCAGAGCTGAATAGAAAATCTGACTTTCAAACACAAGAATCAAGAGAAGCATGAAAAGGTAAACAAGAAAGAGAAATCATAAGGGACTTACTAAAGTTGAACTGTTTTGTTTACATTCCTACATGGAAAGATGATATGTATAATTCATGAGACCTCAATATTAGGGCAGCTGAAGAGAAAAGACACACACAAACACCCATAGAGGGCACAGGGTGAGTTGAATATGAAGGGATGATACCTAAAAAAACAAAATCAAATTAAGGGATAAGAGAGGAATATATTGAGAGAGGGAGAGATAGAATGGGGTAAATTATCTCGCACAAAAGTGGCAAGAAAAAGCAATTCTGCTGGAAGGGAAGAGGGGGCAGGGGAGGGGGAATGAGTGAATCTTGCTTTCACTGGATTTGACCTGAGGAGGGAATAACATACACACTCAGTTGGGTATCCTACCCCACATGAAAGAAGGAGGCAGGAGATAAAAAAAGGGGGACAACAGAAGGGAGGGCAGACACGGGGAGGAGGTAATCAAAAGCAAACACTTTTGAAAAGGGACAGGGTCAAGGGAGAAAACAGAATAAAGGGGGATAGGATAGGAAGGAGCAAAATATTGTTAGTCTTTCACAACATGAGTATTGTGGAAGGGTTTTGCATAATGATACACATGTGGCCTATGTTGAATTGCTTGCCTTCTTAAGAGAGGGTAGGTGGGGAGGGAAGAGGGGAGAGAATTTGGAACTCAAAAGTTTTAAAAGCAGATGTTCAAAACAAAAGTTTTTACATGCAACTAGGAAATAAGATGTAGGGGCAATGGGGCATAGAAATCTATTTTGCCCTACGAGAAAGTAAGGGAAAAGAGAATGGGGCAGGGAATGGGGTGACAGAAGGGAGGGCTAACCAGGGAATGGGGCAATTAGAATATATGCCATCTTGGAGTGGGGGGGGAGGTTAGAAATGAGGAGAAAATTTGTAATTCAAACTCTTGGGGAAATCAATGTTGAAAACTAAAAATATTAAATAAATAAATAATATTTTAAAAAGAAATTTATTTCAGTTTTAACAGTAGTGGAGTTCCTTAGGAGTACTACATATGAATGCTTCATTATGGCATGACTGGCAACTGAATTCTCAAAGGCTATAGCACTGATGCACAAGCTATGGCAGGTCTCAACAACTTGAAAAGATAACAAGTATGGTACCAGTAAAGAATTATCATTAAGGATTAGTCTTGCTAAATCTAAAGAAGCTGACATTAGAAGATAACCCACCAGGTTGATTCACTTGGCCACAGTTACTCATGAGGACTATATACAGGGTGTACCAAAAAAAGTTTTAAGTTATTAAAGCTTAAAACTGCATTAAGACTTTTGGAACACCTTATATTCATTCAGCACAGGTAGAAAGAATACCCACACAAATGAAATCAGATTTTCTGACGAGTAAGGAAAACATTTACATAGGTTAATTATTAAAGCTATGAAAACAAAATCAAAACTTTCTATCATATTTCTGTGATGTTTCATAAAACGTTTATTTCTGTTCTCAGAAGCAGTAACAAAAACAATTCTTGGGTAGCATATTAGCATAATAAGCATTAAAACCAAAACTACCAATTCTTTTAGCCTAAGCATTACCTCAAACAACTAATAGCCTTAGTTATTAAGACATTATAATCCCAGTCTCTGGGATGAATCACGATCTAAAAAAAAAAAACAAACCTTGAAATCTGCATAAAAACAATAATTTCCTCTTTAAAATAGAAAATATTAAGTTTCCTCCAAACAGTAAAGCCAAGATAAGTATGTCGGGAACTAAAAAAAGGGAGTTTCTTTTTAGAAGTTTATAAAGTCTCTAATAGACAATGAAAATTTAAGTAATCACTGGTTATCACCCTTGGTCAATTTACTTTTGTTGCTTTAAAAGGATGGCTTACAAAAAAAAATATTCAAAAGTTAAAATTGGTATGCATTGGCTCTGGAACGAAAACCAGGAAAGGGTGTTTCCATACTTACTAGAAATTTAATCATATTAAAAAGGTCATGGAACTGAAATCTTTTTTTCCTATATCCTTTTTTTCTGAGACTCAAACCCAAAATTATGTAAATACTTAAGTTTCATGAACAATAAAATGACTCAGACATTTACAGTGACATGGAGGAGGGAATCAGAGAAAAGGAAGAGAATCATTTAAGCAGAAAGCTTTTAAAGGTATACAGGAAAGCATCTGATGAATTTGATTACTTTCATAAGTTCTTTAAAAGACGGAGCAAAATCACCAAACATAATTAAGAGATTTTGCTCCCTATAAAATAATTCATATAGGCCAGGGACTCCAAGGTCAAAGAGTATCTTAAATTCACAGAAAGTTTAAGGAGAAATCCCTGTGGGTAGGTACCATGTATGGCAAGAATATCATTAAAATTCCTTTACTTGACTGGTAATTTTTAATAATTATTCATAAGGATTTTTCCCCCTTGAGTTCTTGTTTATTCTCCAGAATTAGAAAAATCAATAATGGAATGTGGAGACAGCAGTTTCTGACATATACTCTTTCTTTTATGACACAACATGCTTATTGTTTTTGAAAACTTGTCTACCAACAAGAATAATAAAACTTACTGATCATTCCATCAGTACATTTGTTTCTAAGTTAACTTGGTAAAGTTAATATGCACCTTTATTTTATACTTTAAGGCAATTTCAATTTAAAAAATTCATTATAAGACCAAAAAATGACTGAGATTAACACAATTAAAAATTCACTTTGATAAAGAAGTACATCAATTTGTCTTTGTTCTGAGAAGTTAAATAAAATCCCTAAAACAATCTTCACTTACAGTGTTAAGAACTCTACTTTCAGCAATATATAAAAACCACTTTGCTTAAGATCAAGGACACCTTCTAACAGCATTAGAAACAAGTAAAATAAAAAAGCCAGAATAACAGTTTTCAATTTATCCATATCAATAATATGACTAAAGTATTTGCAAACATATGGTACTGAGAGAGGCATTAACACAGTTAAGCCTCAAAACTGAATCATCAGTCTTCTAGCTATTTTAATTATAAAGCCCTACTTAATGTTATCTCAGATAAATCAATTCTGGAACCTGAAAATGTTGTCTAATTACAAGACGTTTTTCTGAAAGAAAAGTTTAGAATAGGCCAAATTTATTTTATTTACTTGTCAG
Source organism: Trichosurus vulpecula (assembly GCF_011100635.1). Taxonomy (NCBI): domain Eukaryota; kingdom Metazoa; phylum Chordata; class Mammalia; order Diprotodontia; family Phalangeridae; genus Trichosurus; species Trichosurus vulpecula. Next base: position 180,460,592 of record NC_050575.1, on the reverse strand, counting down.
AAACTTAACTGAAAAACTCACAAGTAAAAGCACTATATGTTTATTTGACAATGCTAGTTCCTAATCAGTCTAGTCCAGTTGAATAACTCATGGACCACACACAGTATGCGTCATGTGGTGAAAACAACTCTTGATTTACAGTCAGAGGGCCTGAATTCAATTCCTAGTTCTGCAACTTACTACCTTTGTAACTGTAGGCAAATCACTTCCTTTCTTTGGGTCTCAGAAGTACCTGTAAAATGAAGGGGTTGTACTAGCTGTCTAGTCTAGTACTAAATGATCATTAACATCCCATCCACAACTAAATCCTATGATTTTTAAACAGCCTATACTACTTAACTTCTACAAAATTACTTTTCCTCCTCAATCCGTTTCATTGCTCAACTGACTGCTTTATGCTTAATTCTGAAAGTCATTCTTGAGATGATCTTGTTAAGTTGTGAAAAATTAAAATAAATATAAAAGACTTCTAATAAAAATATGAATTTTCTTCTTATTCAAATATTAGACATAAGATACCTTTTCATGATACCTTTTCATCCATTCTACATATTACCACCAGTCATTTAATCTCTCTAAGCCTTAGTTTCTTCATATGTAAAATGAGGGCATGGGGAAATAATTTGGAATAGATAAAAACTCTGAAGTCCTTTCCAGTTCTAGAGCTATGATCCTAAAAAGACACGGCCCACTAGTCACCAGCATGGTTGTGTCATCTGGTAATTTTCTTCAAAAGTTCAATCCATTTGAACTTCTAAGGGAGAAAAAATTGGGAGGGCCTGTTTTAAATGTCTAAGCTAAAAATCTTGAGCTAAATAGTAACAGGGGCAGTTAGGTGGTGACGTGACTAGAGTGGCAGGCCTGGAGTCAGGAAAACTCATGTTCCTGAGTTCAAATTTGGTCTCAGACACTTACTAGTTGTATGACCTGGGGCAAGTCACTTAACTCTATTTGTCTTATCTGTAAAATGAGCTGGGGAAGGAAATGGCAAAACCACTCCAGTATCTTTGGCAAGAAAACCCCAAGTGGGGTCACAAAGAGTCAGACACAACTGAAAAATAGTAATGACATTTAATGGGACCTTTTTTAAGAAAGAAAATAAAATTTGGTTTTATTCCTTTCTGTATCTATATGATGGAAGGCAGCAAGCAAGTCACAGTATATAGAGAGCTAACCTCAAAGCTAGCAAGATCTAGGTTTAAATCTTGTCTCTGAGATATACTGCCTATGTGACCCTGGGCAAATCACTATACCTCTCAATATTTTAGGCAATTCTTCAAGACCAAAAGATGCAGAGAAGGTGCCCTGATAGAAGGCATTTCCTCATCTGGGAGTTTACCATACAAATAAAAACACAAGTCTAGGTTCTATCCCAATCACAATTCTTCTGAGTATTTGAATTCTAAAAACTACTGAAAGTGGATCCACTGAAAGATTCTGATCCAGTTCTGGAACCAGAAAAGCTGTCAAATTATAAGAATTAAGAAAAAACCAAATCATTAGATATGGCAAAGCTTAAGAGTTTTTCTTGCAGTTAAGTTTTTAAAATTTGGCAATGTACATCTGTACCATTTCAGAAAGTAATCTAAACCAAATTATTTGACCAGATATCTATTGGTAGGCTGAGGTTAACTAATCTCTCAACACTGCTTGCAAAATGATAAAATTAGATTTTTAGAACATAACAAAACAAACTTATTGTTTATCACTTAACATTAATCACCATGTATCTGCCATCCGCAATTCACAATACCTAAAAACACGCTGCTTCTTGCAAGGTTATAAAGTTTTCAACATTAGACAGTGAAACTTTGAATAAGACCTTAAACTTTTGTATATGGTTTAAATAAAACTAAACTGCAGAAAAGCAGTAGCTCACATTTATATAGCACTATAAATTCTACAAAGATCTTTTTTTCATAAAATCCATGAAAACAGGTACTGAACTATTATTTTCATTTTACAGATGAGGAAATGGAGTGGTTGTGATTTGCCCAAGGTCATAGAGCTAAGGTGAAAGTAGGAGTGAAAGTGTGGTGAACATCCGTTTGATACAGAAAATATTTAAAGAGTTCCCAGTTTGGCTACTTACTACCTATGTGACCTTAAGCAAGTCATTTCCCCTCTCTGGGCCTCAACATCATCATCTATAATATGAGGGTGGAGGGACTGAGAGACATTTGTACTATATGATCCATAAAGTTCCTTCTAGCTCTAAATCCTACAATCCTAGTACCTTATCTATTTAGAACATAAGAACCACTAAAGTAAAAACAGGGTTCTGCACAGCTAAATAAATTTCATGCTCTATAACTTATTTTACATATGAGAAGCCCTCACTACAGGTAGAATCTATTTCCTCTTATCTACACACTAAGAGCTAACAGAAGCACACTGATACCAAGAAGTGATAACTGACAGCAAATAAAGGGACAAGAAAAACAGAAAGGCAGGACACAAACTGGGGGGAAGAATAGTCTCAGGCTATTCGGCCCTATCCAAAAGCATTTATGGGTGTCACTGTATTCACCTGTCTCAACCCATCCATTAACCTCTCACATCTCCAACTGTTCTTCAGACATCTCTAATTGGATGCTCAATAGACTTCTTAAACTCCACATGTCCAAAGCAAAACTCATCTTTCCTAAGCCCTCATCCCACCCCCTAATTGCACTGTTAACTAGAGAGGGCAACACCATCCTCCTAGTCCTTCAGGCTCATAACTGAGCTGCATTCTTCACTACCTCGCACCCCCATATCTGAGCTGTTGCTAAGGCCTGTTGATTTCACTTTCACAATATCTGAATAAGCCCCCTTCTCTGCTCTGACACCAACACCACTCCAGTGCAAGTCTTTATTACCTCATGCCTAGACTATTGCAGTAGCCTGCTGATGGGTTAGTCTATCTCAAGTCTCTCCCTACCTGAATTCATCCCTCCATTCAGGCACCAAAATGATCTCCTAAAGTGAAGTGCTGACTATGTCATCCCCATCATTCAATAAACTCCAATGGCCACCTTTTGTCTCAAGGAGCAAATACAGAATACTGTTTGGTATTCAAAGCCCTTTATAACCTAATCCCCTCTTACCTTTCCAGTTTTCTTACTCCACTTACCACTCTGCTCCAATAACACCAACTTCTTTGCTATTCCACAAACAAAGCATTATATGTCTCTACTCCAGGCATTTTCACAGACTGTCCCCCCATATCGGGAACACTCTCCCTCCTAAATTCAATCTCCTGACTTCCCTGGCTTCCTTTAAGTCCCAACTAAAATTCCATCTTCAAAAGGAAGCTTTTCCCAACCCCCTTAATACTAGTGTCTTACCTGTTAATTATTTCCTATTTGTCTTGTATATATTTGTTTACCCCATTCGATGGTGAGCCCCCTGAGGGCAGGGGCTGTCTTTTCCCTTTTTTGTACCTTCAAAGCTTAGTATAGTGCCTGGCACATAGTAGGCACTTAATAAATGTTTATTAGTCATAATGATACTCCACCTCCATCCCAACATTAAGAAAATGCTTGTGTTAAGTACAGCCTGAGAAGGCAGGAATATATATAATACAGTTTACACCAGCATAATATCTTACTCATTTCTTTTAAACTGGATCTATGCTTTCACTGGTTCAGGGAGCTCCAGGTTAAGAATTTCCTCCACCAATACAGACTGGTACCTGCTTTGCAATTTATTGTTTTAAAAAGTTTCCTGGCATAATGAGAGGTCAATTGACTTGCCCAAGATGACACAGCCAGATATAAGACTTGAACCCATATTTTCTTGATTCTAAGACCAGTTCCCTATTCCTTATACTGTCTCTCTTATATCGCTCACACATAGTAGGCATTTGACAAACATTGTATTAAATAGAAAGACTTTTCAAAACTTTTTTTAACGTTTGGATCCTTAAAGGGGTAAGCGCTCAGGCATATAGAAAAATTGGCTATCCATAACTCCCTGAAGTTCAGAATAGCCAAGACCTTACTATTACTGTAGTTTATTGCACTATACCAGACAGAAACCAGATAAGACAGAATCTTTAAAACTAAAGATTTTAAGTTCATAGAAGACCATTTTGTAAATGATAAATGCCTTATTTCATTCCATTCCAATTCAACTCAACTTCCAAGAAAATAAGAACTTTGCAAAAAGAGACTTGTGTCTAAAAGTACATAACGTTCTATAAAATTTACGAAGCCATTCTTTGTTATTTTGCCTAAATTGTTCAGATTTTGTAGTTAAGATTAATACATCTAGTCTGGATATTACCAACAATATCTAGATACCTAGAATATAATCAAGGCATCCGGAAATACCTTGATTGGCAAGATTATTGCCCGTTATATATCAAAGGGGTCTCACTACAATGATCAGAGAGAAATCACCATTGAAAGATGGATTAGCATATTACATCTTGAATTGTTTACATCAGGATTGTTCGAAATAAGAAAACTCTATAAAAGTAGTAATGACCTATTCCAGAAGATGAATTCAAAAACAAAAGAGCAGTATCCCAAATAACTCACAATTATAACAATAATTTAAGGAGATTTTAAATAGAACTGAAACCACATGTTTTACACATAAAAATCAATCTTTTTTAAAAGATAAAAGGCTTTCTGGTTCCAACTCTAGTGCTGAGCAAGAAAATTACCCTCTCAGCCACAACTTCCTTCATCCTCTAAAAAAAAATTGGTGGATGGTAGTAAGCCAGATGATCTCTGAGATCCCACAGCCAGTTCTTAGATTGGTGTATAATGCTAATATGAATAGTTTACATTAATGTATAAGGACCGCAAACGAGCATTACCTCCACCATCTCATTTGTAGAGGAAATAACCCTGGATTTGAATTCTAGATATAATACTTACTAGCTATGTAACCATGGGCAAGTCCCTTCACCTCTTTGAACCTACTGCTTCATCTATAAAATCAAGATCAATAAAAAGAACACTGCCTACCTCAAAGAGTTGTAGTAAGGAGATGGCTTGGTAAACCTGAAAGTACTATAGAAATATGAATTGTCACTGTAATATTCTATAGTTCTACAAGCATCAAGAATCTAGCATCCTCCATGCAGCCAATAACATTTCTAAATATGACTTCCACATGAGTTGGGTATTTGGAAAATGTTTTATTATCAATTATTAGCTTCACTCTACCTCACTAAGAATTTTAAAACTTACATAAATTAACCAAAATTGTCGTGCTAATGGCCAATGGTACATACTTTTTCTATATTATCTCAGGACCAATAGAGAATTGTGGCCAAGGTAGCTATTCCAAGTTTTGAAATAGCCAGGTCAGTTAGTTTTAGAAAACTTTTTTTTTTTTGCTAAAATTCAGTATACATATAAAAATTTAACTGTTCAAACACTTATGAAGCCCTTACTATGTGCAAAGCACTTTGCTAGGTGCTCAGAATGCACACATGAAGCAAAACAGTCTTTGCCCTCAATGAACTTACGAAGTAACTGGAAATGAGATATATGCAAAATCAATAAGGATAAGTTTAGTGCCCAAGAGAGAGCCAAACACAGTGGCACATAGAGAAATCCAAAACTACGTAAAATATGATTATGGTGGACAAAGAAACAGTTTCATTGTAAAGTCTCTGAAATGAACCTGAAGCTAAAGAAAATTGAGCCTTTTGTCACTGACCTGAGGGAAGATGGTGGAGGAAAGAATGTTGGACCTACAGAGATTGGAGAGAACCAGGTCTACCACTTATTATTATGTGACCTTGGGAAAATCACTTAACCACCTAATCCCTGGGCTTCAGTTTCCTCATCCTAAAATGAGGCAGTGGGACTAAATTATTTCTGAGGCTCCTCTTCCAGTTCCAAACCTATGATCCTGACTTGAACTAAGGTCATCTCTGCTTCCCAAGCCCGGGACAAGGCATGGCTAGAGAGGCAGTAGGCTAGATTATTCTGAGTCTGGTTAGCTCTAGAGGACAGTTAGACTAACCAAGAAGCAGCAGAGGAATTCTAGATGGCCTGTGCTCATCTCTATGGGGCTTGTCAGCCTACTGGGGCTATTAATAGCTTAGTCCCTGACTTAACACCTGGCAAGGAGCCAGTATTAAGACAGCCAGGAAAAAAAAGTCATCAGAAGTGGGTGCTCTGTGGAAGGTCAAAGTATGTGGGGTGGGGGGAGGAGCTCTCTTCTAAAGTAAGTTATGTTCCAAGTCTAAAACTAAGAAAACAAGACTTTTTCATAATTCTAAATATAAGTCACAGGACCACAGATTTTTAGGGTTGTGAAGGACCTCAGAAATAATTTAGTCTAAATCTTTCATTTTACAGATGGAGAAAACAAGGGCCAGAGATAATAAGTGACTTGCCCAAGGATGAAGCAACAGAGGCAAGATTTAAATCTAGGCCATCTAACTCAAATCCAGTGCTCCATAAGCTTTTGAAGGTATGCTTGCTACTATAGCCAAAGACTGGCTAAAGACACCATATTAAAAGATAATTCTCAAAGCCACTGGTAGATTCCTCTATCTATTCTATTCCATCCTTCCATAGGAGGCAGTTCCACCAGAAAGAACCATAGGACTTTAGAGATGGAAGGGATCTTAGAAACCAAACTAGTCCACTCCTCCCCACCCCACCTCCACTTTAATAATGAGGAAACCAGGGCCCAAAGAAGTTAAGTGATTTATCTAAGGTCTTTCAGGTAAGTGTCAGAGGTAAGACCTGAACTAGGGTCTTCCTGACTCCAAATCCAGCACTCTAATCCACTATATTATGCTATTGCTTGAAATAAAGGCCCTCATCTTCACTGCATTTGTGATCCATATTTAATACAGAAGCATATTTTAAGAGTCAAAAGGCTAGGCAGGCCTCTGATTTAAAGTTTTTTCGGGGTTTCTTTCACTTCAAACTATACTGTTTTATTTATTCCTTGAGGTTTTTTTTAAAAAACAGCCCCAAAATATAGAGCAAAAAATTCTCAATGCAAACAAATTTTTAAAAAACACATCAACAACACACTAACCTGATTTGACTGTCCGGAAAGATAAGGTTCAAAGTCATTGTCATGCACTGTATCTTTCTGATGCAACGAACCATTTTGTACTAGAATAAAAAATTATAAAATATTATACCTTAAAAGTTCATCAACAATCACCTTCCTGTATACCACAATGCAAACTAAAAAAGGTCAAGTTCCTTTTCCCATTAATTTCTATAAAAAATTATATGGTTTCCAATACATAAAAATGGACATAACCATTAATAGTACTGTATATAACAGTGCAGAACTTTCAATAACCTTATTGTATTTTTATAAATTTTGGGAAGAAATCTAGAAATAAATATGCAGAATATATATAAATAATCAGGAATGTAGTCGAGCTGTATTGCTCTACTTGCAGTTTCTCACACACTAAGCTCCATTTCCCATCTCTGAGACTAAATATCCCCCATCCCTGGAATGCTCCTCTTCATCTCCTCTTCTTAGAATCCTTGGCTTCTTTCAAGCCTCCACCCAAAAATGACCTTCTGCAGAAGGCCTTTCCTAGACTACTCCATCCCTATCCCAAGATGGCACATAGTATTTAATTGATAAATGTACACACATACTCACATGGACTACTTCCTAATAAATAAAAGCTATGGTCAATGTGGTAAATGGGACTCAAATTCCATCCCAAACTAAGGACACCAAAGAAAATTTATTTCAGGAAAACATACAAAATTTGTAATGCATATCTAGCTGAAAAAAAATGGCTACAATTACATGACAAAAAATTCTGGAAGTCACATAATTGAGTCCCAACCCCATTTATGATTCTGACCTGGAAAAATGAATATACAACGCAATTAATGACATCAGCACAATATAACAAAGTAAAAACAGTCTTCTGGAAAAATATGAAGACTTCTTATTATTTGAATATAACTTTTAAAAAACAAAATATCAACTGTTCTAAAAGATTTTTAAAGTGTGAGATCACAAAAGAGAATTAAACTTCCTTCCCAGAAAAGCACATATTATATCAGCACAGTGACTTTTCATAAGACAATTCTACAGAAAGTATCTTAGAACTAGGTAATAAAGACCCGGAATATTCATTTAAAATCATTCAACTCTGTGATGATTCAGCCGGGCAACTCCCTGACACTTCTATCATCCAAAAAAAAAAAAAACATAGGGAAAAGCACAGAATCAGAGAAATTTAAACCTTAGTGTTGATCCAAACTCTTTACTAAAGAGGTAAATGAGGCCTAATGACTTGCCCAAGGTCACACAGTGGAAAAAACTGTGATAAAAAGCCACCTCCTTGTGACTTTCAGGCCTATGCTTTCCTCTATACCACAATGTCTTTCATGGAATTGTTTGTTTGAAAATGTATTTTCTTCAACAAGTTAACAATCATATCCTGCATGTAATCCAAAGTGTTTCTTAAAAATCTAAAGAAAAAAAAAACAACTTTGGTTTCTTTGGTAGCTCACTAGGTGGTTTCCATATGGTCTTTACTGCAAACATGAATCATTTTCAAAGAAAGAACTCTTCCTCCTTCATATGCTATTATACAATCAACTGCAAATTCCCAGAACTTTCCTTACCTTTATTATCTTGTCCTTTTGTTCTCTGTAATGCCAGAGCCGAGGAGAACGAACACAGAAAAAGCCCAAGAAAGGAGGAAAGAAAGTTACTCGTGGAAGGGTTCCATTTAAGTGCAGTAAAATAAGTTTAAAAGAAAAACACCAAAGTTATAAATAGCTTGTTTAAAAAATGTTTTTGTTTCGTATTTTTTAACAATGTTAAGTACTTATTCACTCCTCATTGCAATTATTAATCCAAATCTATGTCCACCTTACATGCTGTGTGTGGACAAATTTCTCTAACCTTCCAGGTCAGACATAGTCTCTCCTCCGCCCCCTCCCCCCCCCTTAAAGCTTCTCCATAACTGGAGAAGACTGGGAATTATCGAAGGCGGGGAGAAAAGGAATGGCAGGAAGATCTCAGAAAAGCAGTCCGGACTGCGTGGGGGGGGGGGGGGCACGATGAATGAGCAGCGGAAAGGAAGGGGAAACAGCCCAGAGAGGTCCTCCCTCCCCTAATACGCACTCCAGGAGCGGGGACCCCGAATGTAACCCCGGCCTCCCCCACAAAACCACTGACTTACCTGAGGGTCTACGCTGGTGGCCGACATAATTCATGAACCAGGCGCTGGGGGTGGGAAGGGGAAGGGGGAGGGGAGGGGAGGGGGAGAAGGGAGGGGACGGGCTGGCCCCGGGTCCAGGAGGCTGGGGCGGCGAGGGTCGGGTCGGGCCGGGTCCCGCGCGGTGAGGCTCAAGGCGGCGCGGCGCTGAGGACCTGCGCCCGCCGGGGCTGCGGGGGTGGCGCCGAGGCAGTCTCCGGCTGGGGTGGGGTGGGGGGCTCTGTCACTTCCCGCTCCTCACCGCCCGCCTGCCCACCGACCCCCCCACCCTGTCCCACCCTCCCTCCCACCCTCCGCCCGGGCAGCTTCTCCCTCGCGGCAGCAGGCTGCCGGAGCTGGGGCAAAACCGCACTGAAGGACGAGAAGAAAAGGCTGAGGAGGCAGCGACCCGAGACTCAAGATGGGGATGGACGGAGGAAGCGCCGAGTCCAATGGCGGCAGCGGCGGCGGGGACGAAGCTGTGCGGACGTCAACGCCTGCGCGGGGCAGGCCGGGAAACCATCCGGCCCGGCTGGGAAGAAGGTGGGGGTGGGGGGTGGAGGGGGTAGGAAAGGAGGATGGGAAAGAACCGACTGGCGGCCCGCTACGTGCCGCGCGCCTGCGCGCTGCCCCCTCGACGGGACTTGACTCACGACGGTAGGATTTTCTCGGGTTTGGCTTGGGAGGAAGTAGAGGGAGGGAAACCAGGAAGTTGCGCGGGGGTGTATTTGCGGCTGTTGCTACCCGGGTGAGGTGAGGAGGAGGTAGAGTGCGGGGCTCCGGTGTCAGAGGTGTGTCTGCCGGCCAGGATGCACCGAGCTCATCCGCAGCTCAAAGCCCGCTTCCTCCCGAAGGTTCTGCGGCTTCCATTCGTGGACTCTTGAGAAGTGGCTTCTGCAGGATCCCCTAAGCCCGCTGGATCGTTTTGCAATTTGGAGAGACTGAGACCCAGACAAAGTGACTCGGTCAAGCTCATACTAGTTAATGCTTGGGACTAAGACCCAGGTCTCCCGGTTTCCAGTCTCCTATTTATTCAGTTGGATTTTGTTTTGTTTTTTTGAAGAGGACCAAAGACATCATGAGTGATCGCGAATCGGATTTAAGTGAAGCAGGATTACACAGAGTCGTCAGCCTCACTCCCTCACCCAGTCATCGAAGCCCAGTGGCAGGACGAAAGTCAAGACGATTGGAGATGGATGACTTCGATGTCCGACCAAGGGCCAAGCTCTCCGCAGGGGCCATCTCCGGGTGTCCTGATCTATACTGGAGGAGAGAGTGACTTTGCACAGCTCTCCCTCACTTAAAATCTAATTCAATTGCAAGTCACGGCAACACCTTCACGAAGGACGAACAACAAGCACTCCACAGCACCTGCTTCAGCTGCCTCCATGAAGACAATTGGAATAAATTGTTTTCATCTGTCCATTCTGATGGAGGAAGTCTTCATGTACTTGGATTGGAGGCCTGTTGGTTACCCTAGACCTGGTTTAGCCGGTCCGCCTAGAGGATTTTTTCAGGGATTTGGCCAGCCTCTGAGCATGCCACAGCCTCCTGGAGCCACAAGTGAGAGGTAGGTGACAGATGGACACCAAATGAGTATGGGGTGCGGAGGGGGAACCAGCCCCTCTGGTGCGAGGGCTTGTTGAGCCGTTTTCAGGGCTGCTCATCCACCTTTGCTGTCCACCTGTCACCCAACTCTCACCTGTGGCTCCAAGATGCTGCAGCATGCTTGGTGGCTGCACCCCTGTAAGAGGCTAAATCTAATTCTCTTTCAACTACACCATGTTGCTTTTCTAAGCGATCTGCTATAAAGGTAGGAAGCATTTATTAAGTGCTTACTATGTGTCAGAGACAAAAGAGTTGATGCCCTCAAGGACCAATTAGGGAGACAACATGCAAATACATACCAAGCATATACAGGATAAATAGGAAGTAGTTAAAAGGGAGAAGGCACTGAAAATTAAGAGGGATTGTGGAAGGCTTCCTGTAGGAGATGGAATTTTAGTTGGGACTTCAAAGAAGAGAAGGAGTTCAGGAGTCAGAGTGGAGAAGAGAGAGCATTCTAGGCATGGGGGACAGTCTAAGGAACGGCCAGGAGATGGAGCATCTTGTTCATGGAATAGCCAGACGGCCAGTGTCAATCAAAGATTAAGTTTTGGGGAGTGGGTTGTAAGAAAACTGGAAGGGTATGGAGATATGGTTGTGAAGGGCTTTGAATGCTGAACACATACTTTCTATCGTTTTTCTGTACATCTGTAGATTTCTATAGATTTAAGGTTTACAAAGTGCTTTACTTGCAACAACTCAGGTATATAGTGCAAGTATTACTGCACCTATTTTACAGAGGCTAAACAATGTCTGTAATTAGCCTGGTTTTCACAGGTTAAGTGACACCTATAATTTCCACCTTACCCATTGTGCTAATTTCCACCATATCCATGATGGTGCCGAGGGCAAGGATGGATTTTTTTGTTTCAGGGACCAAGCTTGCCCTCTGAGGGAGTGCTGGTCCTCCTACAATGTTTAGGGAGAAAATTCTAGGAATGGGCTTCATTCATTGTACCTTTGGGCAACTTAAGCCGCAGCCCTGGGTGGCTGCTTGCTGATTGTGCATTGTAGTAAAATTGTGGCTTCCCACTTCCAGAGCCTAATAATGAAAAGCCCTTAGTACAAAGTGATCTAAACTGAGGGATCAAAAAGAATGAGAGAGTGGATTTTCCTCATAGGATTGGGTGCCTGTGAAGTGGAGCTGAACCAAACCTTTCTTAAAAGAAAGCATCGTTTCTTTTAAGAAAGTACTTTGTCCTCTCCACAGTAATACTGAGTTAGAACACTGGTATAGAGTCTTTTGGGGGCCCTGGAAAACTGAAGGAGGGGCTAACCCTCTGCAGCCTCAGCATGTGCTGAAGTGAAAAAAGCAGAGAATACAAAATCACAAGATCTGGATTCCCTCTGTCCAGCTGTATAATCTTAGACAAGTAGCTTCTCTGAGTGTCAGTTTCTTCGTCTGTAAAGTGAGGATAATACTTGCCTACCTCATAGGCCTGTTGTGAGGATTAAATGAGAAAAATACTTCACAAACTATTGGACTTTAAGCTCCATTAGGGCAGGAACCACATTATTTGAACTTTTATCTCTACTACCTACACCAACACCTAACATAATGATCTGCTTAATTTAAAGCATTTAACCTAAGAAAGAGAAAATTTAGGTTAGGAGTAGGGAGAGGAGGAAGTATGTGAAGGCCTGTGATGTACAACATAGACAAACCTCCTGCCTTGACCAGAAAGAGAAATAATGGGTAGAAGTTGCAAAGAGGTAGATTCTAGAAATGTGGAAGGAAATGTTTCCTGACAGAAAGAACTTTCTGCAAGTAAAATGGGCTGCCATATAAACTGGTGATTTTTTTTGTGACTAGAGGTCTCCAAGGAGAGCCTGGGTAGCTATTTGTTAGGTTTGTTGTCCAAACAAGGACAGCTCAGGTACAAGTTGGACAAGGTAACATCTAAAGTCTTGGCCAACACTAGGATTCAATGGAAGTTTCAGGTCATTTTCCATTTCTCGAGGAGTTCACCACGTGGCTTACAGTCTTCCCAATCTCCCATCCGAGATGTGGAGCATCTACCATTTGACCTCAGGCCTTCCATCTCCTGCGGTGCCTGTCTTTTGAGGGACGAGGGAAGAGAAGAGAAAAGTTGTTGAGGAACAGGACTTCTTTCTCTTGCTATGCAGATTCAATTTCCATCTCCTCCTGCTCCTTTTTCCTGCCTAGTCACTACCTTCTCCCCTCTTACCTATCTGACCACTCCTTAGTCTCCTTTGCTGGCTCCTCATCCATATCACATCCTCTATCTATAGATGTCCCTCAAGGTTCTCTCCTGGCTCCTCTTCTCTTCTCCTTCTGTGCTACTTCACTTGGTCTTGTCAGTTCCCATGGATTTAATTACCATTTCTATGCAGCTGATTCTCAGATCTACCTTTCCTGCCCCAGCCTCTCTGCTGGTCTCCAGCTTTTCTCTGCCTTTAAGACATCTCAAAATGGCTGTCCAATAGACATCTTAAACTCAAGGTGTCCAAAACAACTCCTAAGCCCTTTGCCCCCTACCTTCGCTGTTACTGTAGAGAGCAACACCATCTTCCCAGTTCCTCAGATCAAAACCTACAAATCATCCTAGGTTCCTTATATCTCCCCCTGTCCCTCCCATATCCAAGCTGTTGCTAAGGCCTGTAGATTTCACCTTTGCAACATCTCTGGAATAAGTCCCCTCTTCTCCTCTGACACTTCCACTATTCTGGTACAGACCCTCATCGCCTAACACTTGGACCATTGCAGTAATCTGCTGATGGGTCTGCCTGCCTTAAGTCTCTCCCCACTCCAATCCATCTTCCATTCAGCAACCAAAGTGATTTTCCTAAAGCACAAATCCAACCATGTCACTCACACACACACACACACACACACACACACACACACACACACTCTCACACACTCAATAAACTTCAATGGCTCCCTATCAGCTCTAGAATCAAATATAAAATCCTCTGTTCAGCATTCAAAGCTCTTAATTTATCTCCCTCTTACCCTTCCAGTCTTCTTACACCTTATTCTCTGCCATACACTCTTCAATCTAGTGACAACGAGCTCGTGGCTGTTCCACAAGCAAGATACTCCATCTCGCTGGACATTTTCTTTGACTGTCCCCCATGCCTGGAATGTTCTCCCTCCTCAATTCTCCCTGTTGACTTCCCTGGTTTTCTTAAGTCCCAACTAAAATCTCATCTTCTGTAAGATGCCTTTCCCAATCCTCTTAATCTTAGTGCCTTTCCTCTGTTAATCAATTTCCTATTTTGTATATAGCTTGCTTTATTTATATTTGTTTGCATGTTGTCTTCCCGATTAAATTTTAAACTCTTTGAGGACAGGGGCTCTCTTTTGTCTTTTTGTGTTTCCAGTGTTTAGCAGTGTCTGGCACAGAGTAGTTGCTTAATAAGTGTTTATTAGTTGGGTGATTTCCCAAGACCCTTAAGGCTAATGCCTTCCCTCTATTGATTATCTCCAATTTATCCCATACATATATATATATATATATATATATATATATATATGTTGTTTGTACATAATCATTTGCATGTCATCTCTCCCATTAGACTGTGAGCTCCTTGAGAGCAGAGACTGTTTTTCGGTTTTCTTTGTATTCTCAGTGCTTAGCACAGGACTTGGTATATAGATGCCTAATAAATACTGACTAGTTGAGGTCTTTGGATTAATCAAATATTATGCTATGTTTGCTGTTGTATTTTGTGTACCTATTTTGTTCCATTGGTATACTCTATTTTTTAACCAGTACCAAATAGTCTTAATGATTATTGCTTTGTAGTGTAACTACAGATCAGGTACTAGTAGGTCCTTTTATTCCCATAGTTTTCTCCCTTGAGATTGTTGACCTTTTATTCCTCTGGAATCTTGAGTTTAGATTAGAGGTTCTTAATCTGGGTACATGAACTTGTTTTTAAAATGTTTTGGTAACTGCTCTATAATATAAATGACTTCCTTTGTAATTCTACATATTTTATTTCATTCACCTAAAAAGATTATTCTGAAAAGGGTTTCATTGGCCTTCTTTACCAAACTGCCAGAAGACATGATCCATAATACAAAGAACATAAAAAACACCCAGTCAAGATGGATCCTTTGGTAGTTTGATTGGGATGGTACTGAATAAGTATCACCTGGCCTTTCCTGAAAGCAAGAGTAAATAACACATATGGCTTTTCTTCTTTTTCATATTAAATTTTCATTTCTTTATAAGAACTTTGAGTGAATAGTTAACAAGAGCCTGACCTTTCAAAGACAATCTGAAAAGGGAATAGTTATCAGTGGCCTCTCTCTTTTACAGAAAATAGCTAGGAGGAAGTAGCTGATGACATCATTCTTCCACAGGAAAAACTGGACAAGCATAATATTAAAATATTTTTCATTATTTTAACTTTTTAATGCAAACATGAACCATTCCCACCTTCTCCTTTTCCCCTTCTCCTCATCCCCAGCAAGGAAAAGCTTAAAAAAACAGAAAACCCACCCTGCATTTGCCAGATTTTTCCTGTCAAAGCAGAATTTTCTAAATTGTAAAACCCCATTGTGGGTAGCCAAGATGGAAGATGAGGGGGAGATGAGGAGCCTGGAACAAAGGTCAAACCTATCTGTGAATACAAATGGATCAGACCTGTGTTCCATCCAGTTTGAACTGTCAAATAGGCAGTTGGCGATGCAGGACAGGAGGTCAGAAGAGAGATTATTAACAATGTTGTTGGAAGTTAGATTGCAAAAGGCTGAGAAGTGAGTGAAAGGAGAAGTTCAGGCAACAAGTGTAGACATGCTGACTTTCTATTCAGTATGCTACTGTTGTCTCTCCCATATAAGTACATCCACTTTTTTCAATGAAAACACAGTACAAATAAAAATATACAAAAGTGAGGGTAAAATGATGAATATGCTCCTACTCCTGGGGTTTGGCAAAAGAGGAACATGCTGTCCCTGGGTAAGGGGTGGCTCCCAGCCAGAGCTGTTCTGGGATCCCAACTATTTATTTTGCTCTTGGAGGCCCTGGCTTCAAGGGGAAAGGGCTGGGTCCCTGTATTGGGAAAGTAGGTGTTTATGTCAGTGCACTAGATGCCTATTGGATCCTGAGATGGAAGGGGCTGGAACCTATGCTGGTCTCTTTGAATACAAGCCCACAAATTGTTGCTGGTTGATCACCAGGGTGCTGCTGCTTTGAGAAACCCTCTGGTGCTGACTCACTGTGATGTGATCCCAGAGCTGAGACAGGGCCTGGGATAAGCAAGGCTGCCAAACAGCCAAGACCTACTCTAACCCTCCACTGGAGGCTAAGACAATCCCATATCTTTTCTCCACCTCGGTACCTGTATCCCAGCTTAGAGGTTTCAATATTGAGGTAAGAGAGGAGGAAAGAGACCACTTCCTCCGTCCACTGCCCCCAGACTTTAGGAGACAGCATGCTACAATCAAAAGCATGCTGTACTTGGAGTCGGAAGACCTAGTTTCAAATCCTAGCCCTGCCACTTACTACCTTTGTGACATTGAACAAGTCAGTTAATCTTGCCGGCTCTCATTTCCCCAACATCACAGTCATCCACTGCATCCTGAGTCACTGGACTTCAGTGACTCTGAAAGAGGATGAGGCTAAAGACTTTGTGCAACTCTGCCTCACTTGAATCCAATTCATGTGCAAGTCAAGATATCACACCATGGTGTCATTAGAAAATGAAGGATGAACAACAATAACGGCATTTTACCAACTGCAAAATGAAGTTAGACTTGATGACCTCTAAGATCCCATCTGTTCTCATCCCCTTCAAACCAGCCCCTCCAATGTCCCACTGAAAAGCTGCCTACTCCTTACACTGTGCTCCCTGGGATCCTTGCTCAGCAAATAACAAACTCACTTTCATCTTACATCCTTCCAACCTCTGTCTCTCATTGAGATGTGGCAAAGAAGCCTAGGAGACAGATTGGGAAAGATACTTAGATCTGGGAGTCATCTACATAAAGAAGCAACTTGGTGTAGTGGAGAGAGCCAGCCTTGTAATGAACCATTTCTACCTCGGGTGTGTTCTGCATGACCCCGAGCAAGTTGTCAAACACCTATACTATCTCATTTCATGACCTTGTCTGTTGCAAGAGGTTCACTTATCTCTATGCAGATGATCTCCAAATCTATATATCTTGTCCTGGACTCTCTCCTGAGTTCCATTCCTACATCAACTGGTTTTGAATTGGATTTCCCATAGGCATTGCAAACTTAACATGTACAAAACATGCCTCTTATCTTTCTCCCCAAACCCTTCACTCTTCCCAAATTCCCTATTACTATCATGGGGGGCCAGGTGATGCAGTGGATAGAGCACCAGCATAAGGAAGACCTGAGTTCAAATCCAGCCTTCTTACCTGTGTGACTGAGCAAGTCACTTATTCTCTGCCTCAGTTATCCCATCTGTAAAATGGGGACAATAATAGCACCTACTACCACCAATTCATTCCTAACTTCCCTCTCCCTCACCACTTATATCTAAACAGTGCCTAAGTCTTGCCTATTCTATTTTCATAATACTTCTTGCGTTTCCCCCCTTCTCTCTACTCATATAACTACTAGCCCAAAAGATGGGAAATTTTTGATGGCCAAAAACTGCCTAATTAATTTGGGGTTTACTGGCTAGATTTTTCTCAAAGACCAAGCCTTAAACTCAATTCCTCCGGATCTCAGGGACTGGACAACAATAGGTGCCCAAGCACCATTTAATGGTTATTTTTTGGGCCTTCCTGGCTCAGAGTGAATGTAAATAATAACTGTTTCTCTTTTGGCCAGCAACTTTAAGGGTCTTTCCCCTCCCAGTTTGAGGTTTTTTGGTTTTTGTTTTTTTTGCTTAAAGGGGCCATCCATTGATTCAGTTCTTACAGAGTCCCATCCACTGGATGGGCATTGCCTCATGCCAAGTGAGCACATGGAAAGACCTTAGCTTAAAAAGAGCCAAGCTCCCACTGCATCCTCAGCCATCTTCCGTCATCCTGATGGATATCTGGCCCCTGGACCTAGATGGCTCTAAAGGAAAAAGTAAGGCTGGTGACCTTGCACAGCCCTCCCTCAAATCAAAGTCAATTGCAAGTCATGTCATCACCTCCCTGATGTCATGGTCCTCTTCCAGAACGAAGGACAAACCACAACAACTGCTAGCCTAATTTAGGCCCTCATCACCCCTCACCAATATTATTGCAAAAACTTCTCCTTGGTCCCTCTGCTTCTAGTAACTCCTCTCTGCAATCTATTCTCCACATAGCTACCAAAACTTGATATTCCTAAAAACACAGGCCTGACTATGTCATGCCCCTACTCAAGAAGTTATATTGGCTCTCTGTTGACTTCAGGGTAAAATATAGACTCCTCTTCACTACTTAAAGACCTTCACAATCTGGGCCTAGTCTATCTTTCTAGGCTAATTTTATAGCACAGAAATAATGTTAACAAAATTAATGTTAATATCTTACTGTGGAAGAATGATGTCATCCCACCAACCTCACTGGTCTACTTGCTGTTTCCCATGCACATCATTCCCTCTAGTGCCACTATGTCTTTGTACAAGCTGACACATGTCAGGAATGCTCTTCTTCCCCACCTCTTGTAATCCCCAGCTCCCTTCCAGGCTTAGCTCAAGTACCATCTTCTCTACAAAGCTCATCCCAGCCTCTCTTCTCATGCTTACTTTGTGTTTGCTTTGTGCAAATCTTGTATTTGTCTGTAAGCATGTTTTTCTTTCTGTCTTCTACCAATAGCATGTCAACTCCTGGAGGCAGGAAGTTTTATTTGTCTTTGTCTCCCCAGAGCCAAGCACTTTGCCCGTCATGTAGCTAGTACTGAATAAATGCTTGTTAATTTAAAATATGGGCTTTAGTATTGCTTGTTAATGGTTTCAGAACATCTTTTGATCACCCCTCAAAACAAGGCATCCAATTTTACCTACTTGCCCACATCTGAATTTGTCAGGGAAATAGGAGGAAAAAGGGAGAAGGGCATAAGGGGAAAAAGAGGGATTAGTCCTTAGCAAAATAAACTCTAAGAATATACAAAATTATTTATGTATCTTTTTGATATGGCAAAGAATAGGATCTGAAGGGGCACCCATTATTTGGAGAGTATTTGAACCACCTGTGGTGTATATATCTGGTGAAATACTATTGTGATATAAGAATTGATGAAGTGGATGTTTTTAAGACTCACATGAACTGATTCAGTGTGAAGTGAGTAGAAACAGGGAAAAAAATGTACAGTGATGATAATTTTATAAAGACAAACAACTTTGAAAGGCTTAGGAAATCTGATCAGAGTAATAACCAACTATGCATCTTTGTAATGGGTTTTCTTTTTTTTTTCATTCTTAGTGAGGGAGGAGGAGAAAGAGGAGATAGATTTTTTGGTTGAAAAAAAAATTTACAAAAGTACCTTCTACGTGCAAGGTGGTGTGCTTGGCCATTGAAATGGAAATGGCCATGGAAAATGAAACAGTCTCTGTTTTGGAAGAGTTTATGTTCTCTCTAGAAAGATAACATGTCCATTGGGGGGGGGGGGGGTGCGCAGTATCCTCAAGGTGCGTGCCATAGGCAGTTTCAACCTACTTATACACTGAGTTTCAGACTCCATATATTAACTATGCTTTCTAGGGATTCAGAGTTTCATTGGACACTCGGTAAATGGGAACTCAACAATAGTAGAACTTTATATTTTCAAAAATCTCCTTTTCCTCCATTTAGGTCAATCCTACCTGTTCCCATGCTCCAGGCCTCATAGTTTCTACCCTAACCTAGATCTCATTGAACTTTAAAAGTTGGTAATCTGGAACTGGAAAAGAAACTCACTGTGTCAATGAGAAGGAAACTCCCAGCCAGTTTGGATTTTGTATTGTTACTATTATGCTCTCTCTCTCAAGCAATATAGCCATGGAAAAGTTAGCTTCAAATGTGCGTCTTTCCCAACCAAGCTTTCTGCCCCAGTTCTACCCTTATATAATTATTGTAGCTCTGACCACTGCGGGGACTTAAGAGCTTGGGGGATAGCTCGAGGGACAGGACAATCATTTAGTATCAACGGAGGAAACGATCATGGTTTAAATCGGTAGGAGCAAGGAAATAGTTACTCTATCAGCATGAGCCTGGAGCCAGTGCACAGGGTTTCAAGAATTCTGATGTGTGTGGCCCTAAAAAATAATCTTTTTAAAATCCCCACTTGCAGATAATCACAATGCCCAGGGCACAGCTAAGTGTAGTATTTTCTCTTGATTGTGACGCTGCTTTCTTTTGGTTCTTCTACCTAGTCACCTTTCTTCCACCTCTTTCCCAACCCTAAGTATGAGTGTCTCCCTGTTGTACCAAAAGCGAGTGAGACACGCCACAGAGTGTAAGTTTTAAATGGAGAGTTTATTAGCCGGCGACCGTTCGGGGTTCCACCCAAATCAAAATGGCCCTGAGTTGGGATAAAGAAGCAGTTTATATAGAAAATACAGGGTACAGGGGTCGATTATCTCTTGGAACTTACAGGCCAGGTCACGGGGTGGGGGCGGGGGGGGGGGGGGGGGAAGGTGGCACAGGGACAGATCAAGGATTCTGACAGGTTATCCTTAACTGGGATAATCTTATTGACATTCCTTGGTGGAGTCACGGAGCCCCAGGGACATTTGCTAAATGCCAGAAGGTCTGAGTCCATTCTTTATTATGCAAACTGGGGTTTCTCAGGGGTCTCCTTAGTGATAACTGATTTTTCCAGTACCACACCCCAAGGTTCTGCCCTCGATCCTCTTCTCTTTCCTCGGTATGTACCCTGCCTTGACAATCTCATTCATTCTTATGGCTTCAATGGCACTGTATGCAAGACCACTTCCAAATCTACCTCTAGCCTCATTACTCTCCTGAGAGCCCCACAGTTCCAGCTGCCTCCTGGACATCTTCATCTAGATGTCCCACTGACGCCTTAAGTTCAGTGTATTCAACACAGCTCTATTTTCTCATAACAACTTCCCCTCATCCCAACTTCCATTGATCTGTCACCACACTCCCAAGCATCCTGGTTCGAAATTACTCTCTCTTTCATTTCCCAAATCTAGTAAGCTACTAAATCTTTTCAATTCTCTCTACACAGTATCACTGCATTCACTCTTTCCTCTCCACTCCTTGACCAATGTGACAGTAATTTAGTTCCTTATTCCCTCTTGTCTTATCTTGAAAAATAGCCTTCTAACTGGTCTCCTTGCCTCTATAGCCTTCTCTCTCCATCCTTCACATCAATGCCAAAATAATCTTCCAAGTGTACAGGTATGACTATGTCATTCCCCTGCCTGAGGTTAAAGAAAAATGATGGTGATAAGGAACCATAGGTTTTTAGGGGTGCTCGAAACCCCAAACACCAACACGCTGGGTCCTGCCAAAAGAATTGACTCGAGCCTCCTCAGCCAAGGAAAAAGACAAAGTTTATTAGGGATTTGCCATATTGGGTTGTCTTAAGAAATCCCACCCGTTGTGACACTTGTTTTCACAAGCAGGCCAGATTGAATCTGAGCTAGATTGAATCTAAGCACCTTCATGGAGGCAAAATGGAGATTATATACAGAAAGATTGTGGGAGGGATTGAGGGGTGGTCTGGGGTGAGTAGAGGAAGGATTTAGGGAAGGTCTTGAGGAGTCCAAGGAAGATCTTGAAGGAACTGGGGTTACCAGAGGTCAAGACTCCAGGAAACAAGAGAATAGGATTAAGGGTGGGAAGTAGCTGAAGGCATGGATATTGATAGTATCAGGGGTGATAGTATCAGATAGTATCAGGAGCTAGACAATAAGGGCAAGGCTAGGTAGAGATTTGGGCCTAATGATAATGAAAGGCTTATGGTCTTAGGGGAAGGCCAGATCTAATGGGAAGATTCAAGGAGAGTTCAAGGGAGTTCCCAGAGACTGTACCCTCATCATTCCCCCCTCAAATAGGACCCAAATTCTTTTGGGGTCAAAGGGGATTCCCACAGTCTAAACCCCATCATGCCCACTAATTTTCAAAGCTCAGTTTCCTGGAGGGAAAAGCCCAAAGTGTTTGGCCTGGTGTAGGTTCTATATCTCAGCAATCTTTCCAGTTCTATTTCAGGTTACTATCCTACATACATTCTGTGTTCCCTGCTTTTGTTTGTTTGTGTTTTCATTCAACTTTCTCAGTATATTCATGAAGATTATCCTCCATGCCTGGTATGCACTCCTTCCATAACACATCTGTTGAATTCTCTTCAAGGCCCCACTTGGGGGCCACTTTTTCCATGGAGAATTATTTGAACTCTGTTACCACCACCACCAGCTGAAAGTGATCTAGTCATCTGCAAATATCTCAGTAATTTCTTTCCACATCCCTTTTTTCCCATTTACCATTTACCTTATTATACTTTGTAGCATAATTATTTGTGTATATAACTTATCCTCTGCTATAAGATTATAATTTCCTTGAGGATAAGCATTGTGTTTTATTACATCTTTGTATGGTGGGTACTTCCTGGGGAGCATTTGTGATAATGTTTCTTTAGAAACCGTATGATGGAGGATGAGCAGAGCTCCCAATGTGCTGGCTCAGCACTTACAGTCTTGGATGCTTTGTTATTACAAAGTAATCCCTGTATTGGACTCTTGGTCCCATGATGGTGGGCAAGAAAGGTTGTGTCAGTTTAAAAAGCAGAGAAAGTTTCTAACTTCTCCTCTTCCTTTTTATCTCTGGAGTGTATAGAAGTAGTTCTCTCTCTCCCCTGGGCTTCCTATGAGGGCTGAGAGACAAAGGTCGCTCAATTTTTCCCCCTTCCCCAACAAAATGTTGAACTAATCACACATGGTAGCTAAAAAATTTGCTGGCTTAGGAAAGCTTGAGACTGGATCTCAGAATCTTGGCTGTCTCCTGAGCTTTGTGTATGGGTTTTTTGGTTTTGTTTTGGTTTTTTGCCTGATAATAGATGATTGAACAGTGATCCCAAAATTGAAGTGTCTAGCCTTGCAGGCAATCTTGACAAAATCCTAGGGCCTGTAATGGTAAGAAGGGTGGGACTTTTTTGCTGTTCTCTTTTGGAATGCTAAGGCTATCAAATGCCTTTAATGAGTCTTGCCTTTGTTTGAATGGGGCAGGTAAAGTGGGTCCTTTTGTCTTTTGTTTTGGAGTGCTTCTCAGCACTGAGGTAATCAAGTACCTTTGATGAGTCTTGCCTTTCAAATGTAGTGGCAAACAAAGTAGACTTTTTCTTGTCTTTGTTTTAGAGTGCTTCTCAGCACTAAGGAATCTTTGATTGATTGGGGAGTCTTTGATGACCTGCTAATATCACTCACAGGAAGGCTTAGTTCACATGGGTTTGAGTGGTATGGTTGTGACACCCTTTGGCCCTGAAGGAGTGTTTATATATACTCAAAGGTTTGCATTTCACCTTTGGGGGCACACTCATTGAAAGAGTGTTGGCGAGGAGACTCTGGGTAGCCACTGAAGCAGGCCCCCACCACCCTGGCTTTGAAAAACCCAGATGTTAGTGCTTCTCTGGTAACTATGTATTATGATTTGGTCAGACAGAAATCTGTCTGTTGATCTGTTTATATCGTCTCTGTTTGTCATTTCCTCTGAAGTTCAGGGTGCTGACTTTTTCACCCTGAACTAAGTCAATGATATATGTATGTTTAGTTAAAAAAAGATTGTTAACTCCTTAAAATTGCTTTCCTTCGAAAAGCAGATCAAAGGACCTGTGCTAGCAGCCCTTCTGTGTGCTGGTGTTATCAGTCTTTCACCCCACAACAGCTGCTAGCAACATTGTTGTCACAAGGCCCTTGGTCAAACTATCTGGTGGCAAAGAGAGTTTTCATATCACAGAAGGTGACTACTGACAGAGGGAGAAGATATGGATCTATAGGGGACTATTCAGTCAGTGCAGAGTCAAGGTGAAATATCAAATGCCTATTCAGTAGTTCTGTAAACTATATCTTATGCTTTAAGTATCAACTTTCTGGGACAGTATAACAAAGCTACATTAGCTAAAAGATAGTTTTTAAAGTCTTTTTTACTATATGTTTGTACACCTTTGTGTTAAGCATTTCTTCTATCTCTCTATACTGATGATTCTCAGATCTACTAATTCAGCCCTAATTTTCTCCTAACCTCCAGACACCCATTTCCAGCTGCCTGCTAGACATCTCCAACTGGAGGTCCCATAGACATTTTAAACTCAATATACCCCAAACTGAAGTCATTATCTTTTTTATTAAATATTACCTCCTTTTGAATTTGCTTGTCATTATTTTCTCAAGAGAAATTCTGAGAGACAAAGTTCTAAGCATTATCCATTTATTAGCAAAGCTAGTAATTGCCAACAAATGGGATCAATAGCCTTTCAATGACCAAAGACCCCAAGTGAAACCTGACACAGTCTTGTATAGGGATTAACATGATGACTACAAAATCTTGAGCAACATAGATATGTCTTCTTCTGATTAGCTAGAAAGTAAACACCTCTAACATCAGCTTGATATTACAACATTCAGACCTCCCATTCTGAAACCCCCTTAATCATAAATAAGACACGTGGTGTGGGGAGTTTGGGAATTGCCACAACAACTTAGACTGTAGACTGAATCAGCTTAAGCTTTAGATTAAGCAAGTTTCTTTGGAATGTGGGTAAGGGGTGAAGTAACAAAGGTATAGGTAAAGGTGGAGAAACAAGTCACAAGAATAGACCCGAGGTTACCTGAGTAAACTTGCAAGGGTAAGGAATAGAGAGGGGGAATATTAAATCTAGCTTGATTTAAATCTTAACAAAATTGAATTAAAGAGCAATTTTCAATTTCACAATTCCCTCCTTTGACTTTTGGGCACCATTCCACCCATGAATCACTTAGCATGATTAAAGTTACAAATCAAAGTAAAGTTAAAATCATGTGTGTCTGTCACTCTATAATGTTTAGCAAAACTGAAGTAATGATTACAGAAGCCAACATGCTGTGAATAAGAAATTTGAATCATTGTGAACCACCATGAGTTCTTAGGATTTATTTATCAATTTATCAAAGTCAAAAGGCAATCATGAGGCCTAGGGCTAAGAGAACCCTATGATGTGGCACAGGTTTCTTGATAGAGTAATGGACTGGTATCTCTGCTTATTCTAATGCTGTAACCCCAATATATCGGAATAAGGACTAAAGAAATTTTATCCCAAATATTCTACTTTAATAGGACTAGTTTGAGAGGGAATGGTCCCCCAAACCATCAGCCTTAATCTTATTCATCCCTTGGTCTTTGAGACCACCTGTGACTGATGCATTGACAAATTCCATTGGGGGCAGTCCTCTTGAGTAGGTAGGCCTTACAGAAACAGTGGCACATAGGGAAGGAAAGAAAGGGAAAGGCAAACATTAGGCCTCCTTCCTGGTAACCCATTCCCAATGTCCATTTCATCAGCACATCATATCTTAGAGCTCAGATGTTTCATGCAGTCATCTGGTTTCTGAAAATATGCCTCTTGGGCATTCTGAAACAAGCATGCCTCCAGAGCATTTCTGAAGGGAGGGGCTTCTCTTAGATCTTCTTTTCTGATTCATATTACTTTAAGAGATTCTTAGATGTTTCAGCTATAGTCTTTTGCAAAACAGACCTCAATACAATTTAGTACACCCTCCTAAATTTAGTTTCTCAATAACCAGCTCAAGTATCAGGATCCCATAATTCACTCAAAACTCCAGAGAATTTAAGGTTTTACATCTCACCTGCTGTTACCTAAACCTTGTACTTGATGCAGACACTGCTTAATTAATAGGCTAATGAGAAAATCCTAAAAAGAAATCCATGAGATCCTGACTTGTAAGATGAGCCCTTCTGGATAAAGATGAATGTTTATCAAAGTAGTCATGTAAGATAGGGTACATAAAAGGAAAAATTTCAGTTTTACTACTTATAATCAATCTGTGATAGAAGTTGGCAAACCTTTATGCTGTTGAGAAAACAAAAACTAAACATTTTAAAATATCATAGAAGGCAGGGTTCTGAAGCTCTAAGTTAAGCTTTAAAAATAAATCTACTCCATTCAATTTTGAAAATTTTTACATTACATCTTTATCTTACATCATTATTGAAATCTAATCTCTTCCCCCTTAGGCAAATATTATCACTATTTTTTGTTGTGCAGGAGTTCAGTCATGTCTGACTCTTCAAGACCCCATGGACCATGGCATGCCAGGACCTTCTTTCTTCCACTATCTCTCAGAGTCTGTATCAGTTCATGTTTGTTGTTTCCATGATCTTATCTGTCTATCTTATCCTCTGCTGTCCCCTTTTCCTTTTGTCTGGCATTCTATGGTCCAACTAAAGAACCTAAAACTAAATATTTTAAAATGCCATAAAAAGCAGAATTCTTAAAACCATTCAAATTACATATATAATTGTCTGATCTTGTTGCTTTCTTTAAAATTTTTCCACTTCAATTAGTTTTTGATTTTATTTCCAAATTATTTGGAACTATATTTACCAATTAATTCCAATTCTCCTCTTAGGAGGAGTAGAAATTGATAAAGATCTAATCCTTATATTAAAACATAGGTAACAACATTCATCTCAAGTAGATGATCTCTAGTACACAAATGAATTTACTTAGAAGTTGCTAATAGTATTCCATTTGTAGCAAAAAAAAAAAAAAGTCCTGGGATGGGATGTGTAAATATACTAAGTAATTAATTCCAAATTGTATACAATGAATACTGCATATTAAATGGGTTGTCTTATAATAAAACATATCTGCAATTGGAATAAGTTCTACACACAGGTCTTAATCCCAAATAATTTGTTTTTAAAAACCTAAATAAAATTGGGTTTCTCTTTGAGGTAACACAAGATAATCCATAAGTTACTCTGTTCTAAAATAACTGATTGCACTGAAATTCTTTTCTTTAACACAAAACAGAAGATGTTTCTGATTTTAATGTTACTAATGAATAGATTTATATCTCAGTCTCACAAACTTCTGCATCATTGTCTAATTACTTCCACATCACTCTGAGATATTTCAAGGACCTTATAATATACATGAATATTTAACTAGTAACAGGCAGAGGACAAGCCCAAGTATTCATCTACTCAATTGTTTAGGACAGAGGTTTCCAAACTTATTTGGCCTACCATCCACTTTAAAAAAAAAATTCACTCAGTGCCCCCCGCCCCCACCGGAAATCTACTTTCTTTAACCTTTTAATGGATTTTTAAAAATTTGTGTCATTTCAAAAAATATTTTTAAATGATGTATCTTAAATTTAATAATTTATTATAAATTTGTGGGGCTTTTTCCTGCATTTAAATTGTGATGATGCAATATTGCATTGTGTAGCTATATAGTAGAGTATTGTAAACAAGTCATTACATGAACATATTCCTGCCAATGCATGCTGGACTTCCCAACAATACTCGACACTCCTCTGCCAAAACTTGCTTGTTAAGACCTGTTAGTGGACTTGACCATATCGGTTATAACTGATCAGTTATAACTTGCTTTTTGTATGTTTATTTGGAAAATATTATAATCACTATGACTTTAACTCTGCTACACAACAGATAAAACACCTACAAATGCTTTTTTTAGATTTTGTCCTCTTCTCTTCTTTCCTTATGCTTGCACCACACCCTTGTTTTTATTCAATGCCCCCCAACTGCACCTGAGGCTACCACTACCCCCTGGATTGTTCCAGTACCTCCAGGGTGTGGTATTGCATTCTTTGGCAACTTTTGGTTAGGATATGGAAATGACTATAATCTCAGATTGAAAATGGTAAAATGTTATAAACTTACTTTCCCTAGCAGTGTATAGGTGCTAAAGCAGTACAATAACAAGATTCACTATATTAAGAAAAAATTACAGTTTAACTTTGGCCTGATTAGAGAGATTTGCTATGAAAGGAAGAAGCAGGGACATGACTATAGCAGTATCAATACTGGTCTTCTAGACCCAAGTCCAAGGGCACAGAAATATAGATAGATAGATAGATAGATAGATAGATAGATAGATAGATAGATAGATAGACAATAATATCAGATTACAGTTTCACAAGGTTTTACCCCAAATAGCAAGTTCCACCAAACATGCTTAGGGCTGGATATAATTATTAACAAATTACTCTCATGTTGTTACAATAAATCAGTTTAGCAATAAAAATTTATGAGGCTTTTAAAAAAATCATTCAATATCATTCTCTATTGTTCATTATATGTCTTCAATTTAGTTCTTCTCCTAGTATACTTCTCCTATTATAAAATCAATCAATAAAATAATTATATTCCATAATATCACATGGATAAGGAACATGTGGTAGTTTACTCAAAAAGAATCCCTCAGAAAACCTGACAACGTCCAGGCAAATGGATATCCTTTTCTCAAAGTGTTATGTACTAATTCCTTGAATTAGATAAAACTCACCCTTTACTACAAAAGAACCTAATAACTTCTGACTGAGAGTGGTCAGCAAGGTTGATAAGATCTTATGACCTAGCCCAAGCAGAAAGCCTCAAGGAACCCACAGGTTAGGATAACTTAAAGAGGACTTTGTTATTTTTTACTTCCAACAGTAAGTTACTTTTATCAATTTTAAAGCAAAATATAGCCAATTAAATATTTGTTTTTAAAAGTTTTGACCGCATTCTTTTAGCAGTTTAACTCATAATGTAACAACATCTAGATAAAAAGACAAGTTATTTTTCTAATAGCATTTCCAATACAAGGGTTTACCAAATTTCACAATATAAGAAAAGATTTTAGAAGGACAATAATATCATACATAATATTATGTGTTTAAAACATGAAATAAAGCTCATTTCCAGTCAGTTGAATGCATTTCCAACTAATCTTACATAGAAAATTACTCATTTTATCACTTTTGGTATTTTGTACTAATCCCATCTAAAACCCAGTATATGGTAATCCAGTATGGAGTAATAGCATTCAATTAAAGAAATAATAGTAATAGTAATAGCAATAGTTGACATTTATTTAGTGCTTACTTTATGCCAGGCATTGTGTTAAATACCTAACAATTATGTGATCCTCACCTTTACACATTAGGAAACTGAAATAAACAGAGGTAAAGCAATTTCCTTAAGGTCATGCAGCTAATAAATTTCTGAGACTAAATGTTAACTCAGGTTTTCTGATCCATGTACTTTCCAGCATAATGCCTTAAGGCCAAATAGAAAATATGATTTGCATTATGTTCTGATTTACTACAATTACCCTAATAGAAAAATGTATTGTTAAAGGGAAAATTCTTTGTTGAAGCTTTCACTCTGATTAACAAGGCAAAACTCAGGAAAAAGAGAATTAGAAAGTTTATTAAAATTTGTCAAGATACCACACATTGATGAGCTGATCACTGGAGATCAGCAAAGGATTTAAGATGGATGCAGCTTTGATTAATAATGAAATAAAGACAATTTGGAGAGGTCCATGTCAGTAATAGTGGTTGGGTCACTGCATCTCAGCTCTTCCCCAATTGCAATATGCAAGAACTAACAAGTAGGAGCTGGCTTGCTATGTGATGTACAGCAGTTAATACAAAAGCCTTGGCGATACCTCTCCCAGTACTAATTGGTAAGCAGGACTTGTAACAAAGGGTCACTGGGTCAGCATAACTTTCAATAGTATCTCACTGTAAGTGAGACCACATCATGATTTAGTTTCAGAACAAATTTTGGCCAAATCAAATCTAGATTTATAACCACTAATGGTAACATTTAAAATCTCGATCTTCCTAAGGGCCTGCTGTTTTCAATTAGCTCAGGTCCAAAATTTTAGTGATGGCTCTTTTTTCCTTTTCTTTCCTTTTTTTTAAATCACCCAAAGAGCCAAATCAGTTTCTTTTGTTTCTTCTAAGCCCACAGAGATACCTTAAGAGGGTCTCCCTAGGGCAGAGCCAAGATGGCAGCTGGAAAACAGGGATTTGCTTAAGCTTTCCCCCAGATCCCTCCAAGCACCTGTAAAAAATGGCTCTGAACAAATTCTAGACCTGTGGAACCCACAAAATAGCAGAGGGAAACAGGTCTCCAGCACAGGAGAGCCTGGATGGTTGCCAGGAAAGGTCTATCACACAGTGCTGGGAGCAGAGCGCCATGCCAGGACAAATCAGACCAG
The DNA here is from genome assembly GCF_011100635.1 of Trichosurus vulpecula. NCBI lineage: Eukaryota > Metazoa > Chordata > Mammalia > Diprotodontia > Phalangeridae > Trichosurus > Trichosurus vulpecula. The sequence continues at coordinate 180,430,724 of NC_050575.1, read as the reverse complement.
GAGTCAGCCAGCTGGAAAAGGCCTTAGGGCCATGAATCGTTGAGCTGTGGCAGTTACCAGACTTCTCAACCCACAAACACCAAAGAGCAGGTTAGTGGGAAACTGCAAGATGGAGTTCAGAGTGGTCAGTCCACCATCCCTGGGGGTGGTGGAAGTGGTGCAGCAGTAGTGGTAACAGCAGCAAGGAGCTCTTGAGGCTGCTTCCAGAGCTACAGTGTCAGCTGCTTCCCGAGTCCCTGGCTCACACGGTGGGAGGAATCTAGCAGCAGATCAGAGTGGGAGTGCAAGGAGCCCTTTGTGGGCACAGAGGCAGGTTGTCTTGCTGTGCCCTGCTTGGATCTGGATTGTGGTCCTGGGGGGAGGAGGAGCACTGCTGTGACAGAGCCTGGGGTGACAGTGGAGTAGAAGTAGCTCTGAAAACAGCAGTGCTTGGACACTAGAGCTTGGGACAAAGTACTCTCTACTCTACAAGCAGTCATACCCTGACAAAAAACTCGAGGGTCAAGTAGTTGGCTGGGAACATGAACATGCTGTGAAAACAAACTTAGACTCAAACTCAAACTCTAAATTCCTTTTTTGGTGACAAAGAAGATCAAAACATACAGCCAGAAGAAGTCAACAAAGTCAAAGAGCCTACACGAAAAGCCTCCAAGAAAAATATGAATTGGTCTCAGGCCATGGAAGAGCTCAAAAAGGATTTGGAAAAGTAAGAGAAATAGAGGAAAAATTGGGAAGACAGATGAGAGTGATGCAATAAAACCATGAAAAACAAGTCAACAGCTTGCTAAAGGAGACCCGAAAAAAATACTGAAGAAAATAACACCTTAAAGAATAGACTAACCCAAATGTCAAAAGAGCTCCAAAAAGCCAATGAGGAGAAGAATGCCTTGAAAGGCAGAATTAGCCAAATGGAAAAGGAGGTCCAAAAGACCACTGAAGAAAGTACCACCTTAAAAATTAGACGGCAGTAAGTGGAAGCTAGTGACTTTATGAGAAACCAAGATATTATAAAACAGAACCAAAGGAATGAAAAAATGGAAGACAATGTGAAATATTTCATTGGAAAAACTACTGACCTGGAGAATAGATCTAGGAGACATAATTTAAAAATTATTGGACTACCTGAAAGCCATGATCAAAAAAAGAGCCTAGACATCATCTTTCAAAAAATTATCAAGGAAAACTGCCTCTTGAAAAAGATCCCAAAAAGAAAACTCCTAGGAATATTGTTGCCAAATTCCAGAGTTTCCAGGTTAAGGAAAAAGTGCTGCAAGCAACCAGAAAGAAACAATTTGAATATTGTGGAAACACAATCAGGGTAATACAAGATCTAGCAGCTTCTACATTAAGGGATCAAAGGGCTTGGAATATGATATTCCAGAGGTCAAAGGAGCTAGGATTAAAACCAAGAATCACCTACCCAGCAAAACTGAGTATCATGCTCCAAGGCAAAATATGAATTTTCAATAAAATAGAGGACTTTCAAACTTTCTCAATGAAAAGACCAGAGCTGAATAGAAAATTTGACTTTCAAATACAACAATCAAGAGAAGCATGGAAAAAAGTAAACAAGAAAGAGAATTCATAAGGGACTTACTGAAGTTGAACTACTTTGTTTACATTCCAACATGGAAAGATGATGTGTGTAATTCATGAGACCTTTCTCAGTATTAGGGTAGTTGAAGGGAATATACACGTATATATAGACAGAGGGCACAGGGTGAGTTGAATATGAAGGGATGATATCTAAAAACAAATAAAATTAAATTAAGGAGTGAGAGAGGAATATATTGAGAGAGGGAGAAAGGGAGAGATAGAATGGGGTAAATTATCTCACATAAAAGTGGCAAGAAAAAGCAGTTCTGTTGGAAGGGAAGAGGGGGCAGGTGAGGGGGAATGAATGAATCTTGCTCTCATCAGATTTGACTTGAGGAGGGAATAACATACATACTCAATTGGGTATCTTACCCCACAGGAAAGTAATGGGAAGGGATAAAAAAGGGGGGAATGATAGAAGGGAGGGCAGATAGAGGGAGGAGGTAATCAAAAGCAAACACTTTTGAAAAGGGACAGGGTCAAGGGAGAAAATTGAATACAGGGGGACAGGATAAGATGGAGGGAAATATAGTTAGTCTTTTATAACATGAGTATTGTGGAAGTGTTTTACATAATGATACATGTGTGATCTATGTTAAATTGCTTGCCTTCTTAGGAAGGGTGGGTGGGAAGGGAAGAGGGGAGAGAATTTGGAATTCAAAGTTTTAAAAGCAGATGCTCAAAAAAAAATTGTTTTATATGCAGCTGGGAAACAAGATACATAGGGAATGGGGCATAGAAATCTATCCTGTCCTATAAGGAAGTAAGGGGAAAGGGGATGGGAGGGGAGTGGGGTGACAGGAGGGAGGGGTGACTGGGGAACAGGGCAATCAGAATATATGCCATCTTGGAGTGGGGGGGGGAGGGTAGAAATGGGGAGAAAATTTGTAACTCAAAATCTGGTGGAAATCAATGTTGAAAACTAAAACATTAAATAAAAATGATAAAATAAAAAAAAGAGGGTCTCCCTTACCCTGAGGTTTTTCAGAAAGGAGGACAGCATACATAGGCTGGGAAGAGCTACTTACTTAATTTTTTTTATATATACAAAAGCCTTTTTGCATAACTAATTACACCAGACCAAAGAAAACTATGGAGGCAGCTAGATGGTTAAGTACATAGAGCAGTGGGCCTGGAATCAGTTCATATTTTGCCTCATACACTCTCTAGATGCATGACCCTGGATAATCACTGAATCTCTGTTTGCCTTAATCCATTGGAGACGGAAATGGCAAACCACTCCAGTATCTTTGCCAAGAAAACCCCATATGGGATCACAAAGAGTTGAACAGGACTGAGTAACAAAAGAAAACAATTTACCAGTTAGTTAACTAGCATTTGTTAGACTCTTACTAAGTGTCTTATCAAAGAGAATAAAGAGAAGAAGGTGAGTTCTAGGACCCAGGAGTTTTGTTTTGTTTTGTTTTGTTTTTGTAATCTTAAACTGATTGGGGGAAGGTAGGTACTGAAGTAGATATTCAGTACTTGTCAAGGAGGCATTTCTAAGAATTTAATCAACCCTTCCCAAACCACTCTCCCAGCTCCAAATCCTTCCCTCCAAGTTAACCTTAACTCACATTGCTCCACCTTTCTTTAGCTTTCTACCAATTCTTATCCCTACTTGTTTAAACTTTTTTCTCCCCTCTCCTCCCCTCCCCTCCCCTCCTCTTCTCTTCCCTTCGCTTCTCTCCTCTCCTCTTCTCCTCTTTTCTCTCTTCTATATACATATATATACACATACATGCTCTATATACTCTCTCTGTATAGATTTATAATTTTTTTCCTTTGAAATCATCTCTACTACAATGATACATCGCTCATCCTCCAGGGAGAAGACAGAGAGACTTTTAGTGTTTATTCTTAATTTTTCAGTTATAATAAACACCTTCAAAAATGCACCTTCCATGTTTCTTCCATTCTCTGAACTCAGCACTTCTCTGACTTTCTACTACTTGCTAAATTCATTTAGCCCTTACTCTTTTAATTCTCGCCATATAAGATTACACCCTTCTTACATATAATGATCTTTCAATTTAAATGGCCTTCATTTTATAACTCTATAGCCATGTGGGAATAGGCAAGTGAAGTATAGCTACAATTTTAGTTTGATGTCATAAATATTTGTAGAATAGTTCTAACTTCATGAAGATTTTGAAGCTCTCATATATTTTTTCCTGATTTATATACTTCCCCCTTTTCTGTGGTTAAAAAAAATATTCTACAGAGATCCCACTCTTTAAAATTCAATTTTATAGAGTGGTGCTTTAGTTAGATAATAGTCTTTTCCTTGGGCTGAAAAAGCCACAGAAAAAAAGTTAATTTTTTTTTGTACAAAACAAATGAAATAAGGCAGATATACACTTGCTAGCAGTTTTTGGTTTATATTAAAATACAGACAACACAATAAGCCCAAGAAAGAAGTTCCACATGCCCACTTCCTTCCATCAGGACGCTTGTTAAAACTCAGGGTTTCTGTCTCTCATATAGAGAGAGCAGAGACTAAAAGGTTGGTGATATCTTATTGGAATCATTGTATCTGGCTCGTTTAGGGAGGGAAGGGCTCCAGCAGTGAGTCTCTCATGTTCAAATTCTGTGATAGCAGGAGGTTAAGAAGGAGCGGTAAAAGGTGGAGAAGGCAAGATAACAGAAAAAGGTGGGAAAGCATCATCAGCACATAATTTAATAACATGTTCCCAGCTGAACCAGGCATTTCCCCTGGTCCCAAGATGTATTTAATTTTTCCAGGGGGATTCCTATGGCTGTGCTATCATGGGATCTCATGTTTTCCTTTAAAGGGACTTTTCCAACGTATTAGTGTCTAGTTAGTTAAGTTTTTACTATGTAAAAGCATATCACAACTTGGAAATTTAGCAGCCACAAATTTTGTCTCAAATTAGTGTTATGCTACGAAAGATTCGAGTGCATCAGAAAACAAAAGTCTCCCTCTTTCTTATTTGTCTCTTATCTGCTTTTAACCTGACCAGAATCAGAGACAGACAGAGACAGAGAGGCACACAGACACAGACACACACATACAGAGACTTGCTCCTTATTTGTGCCTGTCTCAGCAATCTCAAACCTGGTTAGGGTTAGGAGTGCCAAGACAGTAGATTGTCTTTCTGTTTCTTCGGCAGAAAAGTTTTTACTCTACCATCTTTCCTTTGACTGAACAGGCCACAGGAAAAAGTTAGCAAAAAGAAAACAAGTATGATAAGATAGATATGTATTTACTGGCAAGGCATTCCTTTTTATAAGTGCTGACAATTTTCTAAAAGCCTGCAGGTAAGAGAGAAATTTTCTCTAAAAAAGTTCTTCATTATATTTAGGCCACAGAAAAAGGAAAAGTTAGTTTAATCTACCAGAACACACAAAAACATAGATGACCCACTTTCAGAGAGACTTCACAGCTGATTTTAAATTAGATAGCAAGACAGGTGGGTGTTTTGTGACAATTCTCTGGCATAAGGCAATGCTTCCTGGGAGGATGTAGGGTTCTCCTATTGACCTTTACTTTCTACGAATGAGCTCATATTGCTTTACACCCCCAGTGTAGATGTGGCTATCAATAGATTAAATCCTTGTCTGGGTACCCAATTTATATCTAAGGAAAAGCCCAACTTGACCTGTGGTAAAACCTTCACAGTTGAACCTACTGTACCTTGATCTCAAAATAGTGATGTCCTTTTGGTCTTCTTCAGGAATGGAGGACAACAACCAACCAACCATCCAACCAAGAAAAAGCCTATGGGCTAATCAGAAATGTCAGGGGAAATAGCACCATGATATTCTACAGACAGACTTTACACAGATGCAATCTCTGAGATTATTCTGTAGCTCAAAAAGCAGAACTAACTGCTACCAAGTGCTCTTGCTGTCCTGCAGTTGGAAAAGCAGAACTCTGTAAAAGTGAGACTTCAACAGTTAGAGACCTGATCTAAATCTTCAGTTCTATACCAGAGGTCCCTATCTAAGGGATCCAATGATTTGGCTGAGTCCCATGACCCTTTACTTTCCACTGAGGCTCAGTCAAGCATGCCAAATGGAGACCCGGTCCTCAGCTTATGGATCTAAATGAACCCCAGTAGGTTTTAATAGATCTTGCTGTCAAGACTGTTATCACAGTGCCATGTTCAATATAGTCCTGGGGCAATTGCTACTAATCTTAGGACCAGAATGGGTGACCAGTTTATGACCAAAGATGGTGGTATGAGGGCAGGCTCAGAGAATAACAGTGAAACTGAATGCATGGTAGACAGACAAACATTCACTGATGCCAAGACACAAAAACACAGATAGATATGTAGACGCACTTGTGGGCAAAATCTTCCTCAACCCTCAGCAATGTAAGAGTTAAGTCTATGCTAGCAAGAAGAGATGTTTGGCAAATTCACCCTGCTAGGCTCTTTGTGAAGCACACACACAGACAATACCAAAGACTTTTAATTTGTAATAAATGAGAGTCCCTTTTTCCAGGCCAAATTTCAGATCTTTTAGTAGTTATATTCTCATTAATTTAAGAGCTCTAGATTTTGTGCATTTTGTGCACAAACTCTGGATCTTAAGATCTTCTTATAAACAAGTCTTTCCAGGTCCTATTGGCTCTTTCCACAATGTCATTGGATGGGGGTAGTAAGGGGCGGGGAGAGGAGGAAGGCCTACTTATACTCTAACCCTTGTAGAGACTTTCCGGGACAGGTCCTATCAGCTTCTAGACCACTGAATGAGAGAGCCTACTTACCCTTTGAAAAGAATTTCTGGGGCCTGCCTATTGTGGGTCTTACCTTGGCTCAGAAGAATTTAGATAGGATTCGATGGAAAATCCAACCTCAGAGGGCAATCTCCTGAAGAGAAGTCCCTTGTTGAAATCAACCATAGTACACTGTGGGGAGTTCTTCTGAAGGGCCAGCCCCAGGGGTTTGGAGTCCTGCGTTTAAATCCCTTCACCACTGCCAACTGTTTCGTGAGAAATTCTCTGAGACAAAGTTCCAAGCACGATCCATTTATTAGCAAGACTAGCAACTGCCAATACATAGGCTTAATGGCCTTTCAATGAAGATGACAGAGCAAAATCTCAAGCAGAATAGGTGGGGTTTTTTTCTGATTCACTAGAAAGAGAAAACCTTTTACATAGCTCAATATTACAATATTTGGACCTTCCCTTCTGGATCCCCCTTAACCACAAATAAGATTTGGAGATTTGGGGAGTTTCTACAATAGCTTAGATTGAATTAGCTTAACCTTTAAGCAAGTGTCTCTGAAATGTGGGTGAGGGGTGAAGTTATAAGAGTACAAGTATAAATCACAAGACAAGTGTGGAGAAACAGGTTGCAAGAATAGAATCATGACCCAAGTGACCTGAGGTTACCTGAGTAAACTTGCAAGGCTAAAGAATAGCTAGGGGAGATATTAAATTTATCTTGATTAAGTCTTTTGTTAAGACCTAGAATTAAAATAGAATAGAATTAAAAATCAGTTTTCAATTTCATACTGTCAGTTTCACTCCTAATCACCAAGGTTCTCAACCTAGGTGACATCCTTGACTTCTGTCTTTCTGTAACTCCCCCATATCCATCTGTGGCCAAGTTCTATTTTCCTTTAGTAACATCTCTTGTCTATGCCCCTTCTCTCCTCTGATACTGTCACCACCCTGGTGCATGCCCTTATCATCTCATACCCAGACTATTTTTTTTCTTTTGAACATTTAGGGGATCTTTATTTTCTAATCTCAGAACATTTCTGCATCTGATTTCTCCTCAGATACTCCTGCAAAACTTTCAGTTTCCTTAAAGCTGCAGTATGCTGAGAATGACTGATGGGAAATTGCAATTGACTGGTGGTGAGTCTGCCTGCTTCAAGTCTATCTGTTCTCTAGTCCATCCTTCACTCAGTGGTCAAGCTAATTTTCCTGAAACATGTCTTACCATATCACCCCTATTCAATAAATTTCAGTGGCTACCTATAACTTCTAGGATCAAATATAAAATCCTCTGGAATTAAAAGTCCTTCACAACTGGACCTCTTCCTGCCTTTTCAGTCTTCTTACAACTTATTCCCCGCCAGATACTCTGCAATTCATTGACACTGGCTTTCTCTGTTGCTCCTTACAAAAAACACTCCCATCTTTAGAATCTAGGCATTTTCACCAGCTCATCCCCATGCCTGAAATGGTCTCCCTCCTCTGCCTCCTGGCTTCCCTTGAGTCTCATCTTCTATAAGAAGCCTTTCCTGACCACCTTAATGCTAGTATGCCTTCCCTCTATTGAATATTCCCCAATGTAACCTGTTATATCATTAAGGCAAAATTCATGACCTCAAAGATCATGAGCATGCCTGAATGGTTCAGAATTGCAGGATTTAAGGAATTCTCTAAGTAAAAGGCAGAGGAATTAAAGTATTTATTCAAGTTCTAAAGTACCAGACCCAAGTACCAATGCCCCCAATTCTATCGTGGCCAAAACCTTCCAGGACCAATAAACCCACCTCACAATAGTAACCTGGAGGTTACAGAAAAATTTTATGGCAGCAAGCCAAACCATACTTCTGCCTCCCCCCAATGCTAGGGCCCTCCTGTAAGACGATCACTCATGGGTCCCAAGCCCCTGCTCAGCACTCTCAGGTCTGTACTCTCCAGTCTATACACTCTGGAAGCTGGTTCTTGGCTCTCTGTCCTGCTGTCAGTAGCGCCTGCTGCTTCAGCTTCTTCTGCTCCTCAGCTTCCACTCCTCCAGCTTCTGCTGCTCCTCCTTCTCCCGACACATCTGCCTCTCCAAGCTCTGTTCTCTCTTTTTTATACAGTCCTTAGACATCATCTGATCAATCAGAACTTAGGCACATACCATTGGCTCTGGTCTTAGCAGCTCCCCTTAGGGCCCCAGGGGGCTTCATGGCCACATTGGCTTAGCACCTAATAATTAGGGGTTTGGGACCTACTTAGGAGCAAAGATCTAATCAGACCTCCCTTCATTGGCCCCACCTAGAGCACCACCTGAAACCTATTCAAATGGGGGGGGGGGGGGAGCGGGGAAGCTTCTCACTTACTGATTGTCTTTACACCTGTCTATAACTTTTTTGTGCATAGTTGTTTGCATGTGGTTTCTCTCACTAGATTGTGAGCCTCCCAAGAGCAAGGCCTGTCTTTTGCCTTTCTTTCTATCCCCAGAACTTAGTATAGTGCCTGGCATATAGTAGGTACTTAATAAGTGTTTATTGACTGACTGATTGGTGGAAATAAGTAGTTGTTCCATACCTACTTTACATTGTATATTCATTACCTCCCTCCACTTCCCGCTTTTTGGGAGGGGTGAGTGGAGTTCCTAGCAATTAGTCAAAACCAAAGCTTTAAGTAATTTTCCCCAGTACACTAGGGTGAAGGCATAAAGAACCAAAGAGTATGAGAAAAAGAGCCTGACTCTCCTTTTAGGCAGTCATTATCTCCCAGCACTAAACCTCGTCTGTCTATGTCTGGGTCTATAACTGAGAAGGACCTCCTAGTAGAAAGGGAGAAAGCACAGTGCTCCAGACTTCTAGGTCTAATGGTTATTAATGAGATCACATATCCCTTTCAGTGTCTGGAAGGCCTTGCACTAAGTAATGTGGATGCAAAAACAAAAAGTCCCTGAGCCCAAGGAGCTCACATTCTATTCTATTTTTTTCTATCCTATTCTATTCTCACCATTGTTACCATCATCAATATAATCATCATTTCATCATTTAGAGAGAAACTGCAGAGGTTTTAGGAAAAAAAAGAGACTTGTTAATTGCTCCTGCTAGACTTCATAAATCAACCAAACTTTGATGGATAACCTTGGATCCAAGGTCTGATTCTCAGCTTTTCAACTTAATTATATTATCTTATCTAGAAATAATCAAGCTCTGAGCAACTTATTCCTGTTAACCAAATTCACAGGATGCTAATTTATAACCCACAACGTTAATTTATGAATTTATACTGAAAAATATAACTTTACAGTGACTAGATAGTAATTTATTCTATCTAAAGTTCCACTTCTCAGTTATGAGATACCTGAGACAATGAATGAATGAATCTTTGTGGAGTTTTTGGTAAGCAAAAGAAGTAGATGGTCAATTGATATTCTTCTTTCTTCTTTGCTTTATTAATGCCTTTGGTTTCCTGTACCATTTCTTAATACACCCTTCTCCCACTGAACCCTCACTTATGACAAAGAAAAGTAGTACAACAAAACAATTAAATAATGGCAGGCCTGACAGCCTGTGCAACATTCTACACCTGTCATCTTCCTCCTCCTTACTGAGGTGTTTCATCATCTGTTTCTGGGACCGATTCAACTCAAGCAAGGGAAACATTTAAATATGAAAAACAAACAGGTATAAGAGTTTTTGCCCTCGAGACACCTAAATTCCACTGGGGGCAAACATCACCCACAAGATAAATAAATGCAAAATAGATACAAAGAAAATAAAACATAATTTCATGGAAGGAAGCCACATTAACAACTAAAGGGACAGGAAGGAGTTCCTATAGGATCAGGCACCTGAGCAAAGCCTCAAAAAAGAGCTAGGGATTCCAAGATAAAGATAGAAAAAGAAAGCATTCTAAACATGGGGACAATTTATGAAAAGATATGACGGTAGGAAATAGAATGTTATTCGGGGAGCAGCAAGAAAATTAGTTTGACTGAAAGGAAGGATGTGTGAGAGGGAATAAAAGAAAATTAGTCTAGAAAGATAACCCAGACCCAGATTGTGAAATGTAAATGAAGGACTTTTGTGTTTTAATATATAGGCAATTGGGAGCCACCGAATTTCTTTAGCAGAGAAACGACAAAGGTTTTGTTTTGTTTGTATTATTTTGTTATTTAGTTTGAGGTTTGGTAAGAGGGAGAAGGGAATTAACAACATAGTTATTGAGCCAAGATGGCAGCTGGAAAGCAGGGATTTGCTTAAGCTTTCCCCCAAATCCCTCCAAACACCTGTAAAAAATGGCTCTGAACAAATTCTACAGCTGTGGAACCCACAAAATAGCAGAGGGAAACAGGTCTCCAGCACAGGAGAGCCTGGATGGTTGCCAGGAAAGGTCTATCACACAGTGCTGGGAGCAGAGCGCCATGCCAGGACAGACCAGACCAGGAGTCAGCCCGCTGGAAAAGGCCTTAGGGCCATGAATCGTTGAGCTGTGGCAGTTACCAGACTTCTCAACCCACAAACACCAAAGAGCAGGTTAGTGGGAAACTGCAAGATGGAGTTCAGAGTGGTCAGTCCACCATCCCTGGGGGTGGTGGAGGTGGTGCAGCAGTGGTGGTGACAGCAGCAGGGAGCTCTTGAGGCTGCTTCCAGAGCTACAGTGTCAGCTGCTTCCCAAGTCCCTGGCTCACACAGTGGGAGGAATCTAGCAGCAGATCAGAGTGGGAGTGCAAGGAGCATTTTGTGGGTACAGAGGCAGGTTCTCTTGTTGTGCCCTGCTTGGATCTGGATTGTGGTCCTGGGGGGAGGAGGAGCACTGCTGTGACAGAGCCTGGGGTGACAGTGGAGTAGAAGTAGCTCTGAAAACAGCAGTGCTTGGACCCTAAAGCTTGGGACAAAGTACTCTCTACTCTACAAGCAGTCATACCCTGACAAAAAACTCAAGGGTCAAGTAGTTGGCTGGGAACATGAACATGCTGTGAAAACGAACTTAGACTCAAACTCAGACTCAAATTCAAACTCTAAATTCCTTTTTTGGTGACAAAGAAGATCAAAACATACAGCCAGAAGAAGTCAACAAAGTCAAAGAGCCCACATCAAAAGTCTCCAAGAAAAATATGAATTGGTCTCAGGCCATGGAAGAGCTAAAAAAGGATTTGGAAAAACAAGTAAGAGAAATAGAGGAAAAATTGGGAAGACAGATGAGAGTGATGCAATAAAACCATGAAAAACAAGTCAACAGCTTGCTAAAGGAGACCCAAAAAATACTGAAGAAAATAACACCTTAAAGAATAGACTAACCCAAATGTCAAAAGAGCTCCAAAAGCCAATGAGGAGAAGAAAATTAGCCAAATGGAAAAGGAGGTCCAAAAGACCACTGAAGAAAGTACCACCTTAAAAATTAGATTGGAGCAAGTGGAAGCTAGTGACTTTATGAGAAACCAAGATATTATAAAACAGAACCAAAGGAGTGAAAAAATGGAAGACAATGTGAAATATCTCATTGGAAAAACCCTTGACCTGGAGAATAGATCCAGGAGACATAATTTAAAGATTATTGGACTACCTGAAAGCCATGATCAAAAAAAGAGCTTAGACATCATCTTTCAAGAAATTACCAAGGAAAACTGCCCCCTGATATTCTAGAACCAGAAGGTAAAATAGAAATTGAAAGAATTCACTGATTGCCTCTTATAAAAGATCCCAAAAAGAAAACTCCTAGGAATATTGTCACCAAATTCCAGAGTTTCCAGCTTAAGGAGAAAGTGCTATAAGCAGCCAGAAAGAAACAATTTGAATATTGTGGAAACACAATCAGGGTAATACAAGATCTAGCAGCTTAAGGGATCAAAGGGCTTGGAACACAATATTCCAGAGGTCAAAGGAGCTAGGATTAAAACCAAGAATCACCTACCCAGCAAAACTGAGTGTAATGCTCCAAGGCAAAATATGGATTTTCAATAAAATAGAGGACTTTCAAACTTTCTCAATGAAAAGACCAGAGCTGAATAGAAAATCTGACTTTCAAATACAAGAATCAAGAGAAGCATGGAAAAAGGGTAAACAAGAAAGAGAATTCATAAGGGACTTACTGAAGTTGAACTACTTTGTTTACATTCCAACATGGAAAGATGATGTGTGTAATTCATGAGACCTTTCTCAGTATTAGGGTAGTTGAAGGGAATATACATATATATAGACAGAGAGCACAGGGTGAGTTCAATATGAGGGGATGATATCTAAAAAAATGAAATAAATTTAAGGGGTGAGAGAAGAATATATTGAGAGAGGGAGAAAGGGAGAGATAGAATGGGGTAAGTTATCTCACATAAGTTATCACACACACAAGAAAAAGCAGTTCTGTTGGAAGAGAAGAGGGGGCAGGTGAGAGGGAATGAGTGAATCTTACTCTTATCAGATTCAACTTGAGGAGGGAATAACATACACACTCAATTGGGTATCTTACTCCACAGGAAAGTAAGGGAAAGGGGATAAAAAAGAGGGGATGATAGAAGAGAGGGCAAATGGGCGAACAGGTAATCAAAAACAAACACTTTCGAAAAGGGACAAGGTCAAGGGAGAAAATTCAATAAAGGGGGACCGGATAGGATGGAAGGAAATATAGTTAGCCTTTCACAGCATGAGTATTGTGGAAGTGTTTTACATAATGATACATGTGTGACCTATGTTGAATTGCTTGCCTTCTTAGGGAGGGTGGGTGGGGAGGGAAGAGGGGAGAGAATTTGGAACTCAAAGTGTTAAAAGCAGATACTCAAAAAAAATTTTGTTTTTGCATGCAGCTGGGAAACAAGATAGATAGGGAATGGGGGATAGAAATCTATCCTGTCCTAAAAGAAAGTAAGGGGATGGGGGAGGGGGAGTGGGGTGACAGAAGGGAGGGCTGACTGGGGAATGAGGCAATCAGATTATATGCCATCTTGGAATGGGGGGGAGAGGAGAAAATTTGTAACTCAAAATCTGGTGAAAATCAATGTTGAAAACTAAAATATTAAATAAAAATGATAAAATTCAAAAAAATGACATAATTATCATTTAAAAAATAACTATAGTCACTGAAGTATGTGTTTTAAGAGAAAAGAAGGTAGGCTGGAAGGAAACTGAGAAGCACAACAGCTTTGGAAGTTACCTGATGAATTTATCATATACTTAAGGGAAAAAGCAAGGTATACATAATTAAGATTCACAATTTCATGTACAATCTTCTTTTCCTATTTTCCTTTGTATGTGGAAATCCTTATTTTGTTTGGAATTTATTAAGTCCAAAATTAAAAGAAATAAAATCAAGCAAGGGAGTGACAAGGTCAGACCTATGTTTTAGGATCATCTATTTGGTAGTTGTATGAAGGATGAATTTTCAGAAGAGAAATCAAGATGCAGGGAGGTCATTTTGAAAGTGGTTGTGATAGTCCACATGAGAAATGATGAGTGTCTGAAACAGGGTGGTGACCATGTTGGTAGTGAGAAGAGAAATAAAATAGATGTCATGGAGGTAAAATAAATGTAAGGTCCTATTGAGCAACTGATTGATTATGGATGATGATGGAGAACAAAAGATCAAGGACTCCTTAATCATGAACTTGATCTATTAGGACACTGGTAGACACTTGATAGACGTAGAGAAATTAGGAAGAAGAAATGAGTTTCAGGGGAAAGAGAATGAATTTTTTGGACATGTCAAGCAAGAAAATTCAATGCAATTCGAATTCAGCTGCCATTTAGTATTGTTTTTATTTATATTACTGGAGTCATGAATATTATCTTTCCCTGTATCAGTTCATACAAGCTTTCCTATATCTCTCTGAATTCCTGTTCATTGTTTCCTAAATGCAGAAGTAGGGTATTATGTTCATATACCACATTGTTCAGCTATTCCCCAGGCAATGAATACTCACTTTGTTGCCATTTTTTTTGGCTGCTATCAAAGTGTTAGCATGAGTATTTTGATATGCATAGGGCATTTCTTTAGGTCTTTGACCTCATTTAGAATATATTTCCACTAGCAGGATCACTAGAGGCAGCTAAGTGGCATAGTGGATATAGTGGCCAACCTAGAGTCAGGAAGATTCATCTCCCTGAGTTCAAATCTGACCTCAAACACTTAATAGTGATGTGACCCTGGGCAAAAAACTTGACCCTGTTTGCCTCAGTTTCCTAATCTATAAAATGAGCTAGAGAAAGAAGTGACAGACCACTCCAGTATCTTCACCAGGTAAACCCCAAATGGGGTCACGAAAAGTTGAACACAATTGAAAAATAACTGAACAAGTGGGATCACTGAGTCAAAAGATATAAAGCTTATTGACTTTTCTCCCAGAATTACAAATTGTTTTGTAGAAAATGTACAATATCACCAACAATTTATTACTGTACTCAGCTTCCTAGAACTCCTAAAACATTATTACTATCTTTTATTATCTTTGCTGATTTGACAAATGTGAAAAGAAATAATTTCCATTCTCTTACAAGTGATTTACAGCACTTTTTTCATATGGTAGTTAATATTTTTTTTCTTTTGAAAACTATTTGTTCTTATTTGACCACTTATCTCATGACTTTTGGTCTTATTTATTTATGTCAATTCTCCCTATCATCTTAATGTTCAAACATCAGTCCATTCAGGTTATAATGATATATAATAATGTAATATATATTATGTGTATATATATATATATATATAATTCTCCTAGAGAATTCATCCATGTATGTATACATATAGTCAATGTTCTACAACCACACCGAAAGGGTACAAGATATTTGGCAAAGATCCACACACATTGGAGTGGAGCTACAGAGGAAGGCATCTAGGATGGAGAGAAGACTGGTAACCAAGTTATAGAAGAATAAATTCAAAGAACTTAGGATGGCTAGCCCTGAAAAGATAAGATTTAACAGAAAAATGTTAGCCATCAAGTATTTAAAGGCCTGTTATGTGGAAAAGAATTCAGGCTAATATTTGGTCCCAGAGTATTGAATTAGGAGCAAGGAATGGAAGATACAGTCAGACAAATGACAGCTCAATATTAAAAGAATCTTTGTAATAATTAGAGCTGTCCAGAAGCAGAAGGGTATGCCTAGAAAGCTTTATTGGGGCCTGGATGGCCATTTACTGGGACCATGTTCAATTGACAGATCCCTAGTCTACACTGATTTGGCCAAATCAAATTTGACCCAATTAACTGATTTGGTGATATGGCTTCAGCAAATAAATGGGGTCTCTCCATTGATGGGAATATTCCTGTGCCCCTGGGAATGAAGTTCCTGGGTAGCCCAATGGCTGAATCTGTAATAATGACAGCTAACTGCATTTCCAGCCAATGAGATAAGAGAACCAATTCATGAAAATAGTGGGTTTGGTGACAAAAGTGTTGGCCTGGGAAATAGGTGCTCTGAGGTTTAATGCCACCTCTGACATTAACCGGTGATGAGAGCTTAGATAAGTTACTTCCCTTCTCAGCCCTTCAGTTTCCTCATCTGTAATATGAGGGGGTTGGGCCAGATGATATCACAGGATATCTGAACTAGAGAAGCTTAGAGACCTAGGACTACTGTACAAGAAGCACAAGCTGGTTGACTCATTTATTTTATAAACCCCCAGATGGCCCCAGTAACAAATTCAAAAGTTGGGATTTTACATCCCAGATCTGCACATCTCCATGGGACCTTTAGAAGACAGTTTCACTTTGAATCTGGATGACCACATTGCCATCTCTGGCAACTCAGTGGCCTTAGAAATCATCTAGTCTAAGCTCCTTGTTTGACAGGGGAGAAAATGAAGGCCTGGGAAAGGGAAATGACTTACACAAGGTCACACAGACAGTGGCAGAGGTAGACCAATGTCACTACCAGAAATGTTTCACTTTCCATGATCATCTTGCCCTGACATTCACTGGATTAGAGATCCTTTTAGGTTAAAATGCTCTTTTAAAATGCAAATGCCCCTGTGAAAGTAAATCAGCCATCCACACCTTTGTGAGAATCAGTTTAATGAAATGGGGCACCTGGGAGAACCCATGGGGGGCGGGGCAGGGAAGGAAAAATAAGAGGCAACTTTTAGATGATGTTGCTAGAGGAAAGGCCTTGTCTGTGTGAGGCGTGGGAGTGAGTAGCCTTGAACCCTGGGAGACTTCCCTAGAAGAGGAAAGAACAGACACCAGAAGGTGGAAGAGCTGTGAGAAAACATGGAGAATGTCCAAGACAAATTCAATTTTGCTTAGTGAATCCTAGTTGGGAGCTTTAGCTGATATCTGACATAACTCCCTGAAGATGAAGCACATTTTTTTCTTGTTCTGCCTTCAGATAAGAAGTTGTATATGACAAACCTCCAGAGCCTTACTGATATGCTTTCTTCCTTCTTCCTCTTCCTCCCTCCCGCAATCACCCTACAACAGAGCCCTCCTTTCTCAGGTCCCCCCATCCAGTCCAACGAGTTATGGCTTTTTTCTCTAGCTTCCTAGATCTGGGCTGGGGGTTTGGGGATAGAGTACTATCATCCCTTTTCTCCTTTCCTGGGTCTGATTGGAACAGGAAGAAAAGTCAGAAGAAAAGGGACAGGGGTAGGACTGGGTAATCGAAGTTGTGTTTTATGTGTACAGAGCTGCAGAGCAGCTGCAAACGTTCAAGCATCATTTCCCCTTCATAAACACATCATCTTCTCCTCACAGAAGAGCACAGCTTTTAGACAGCGGGTAATTTGGTAGCAGAGAGTTTTTTATTTCCCTGTCATGTTGATGATGGGAATGATGAAAAAAAGGTAAGAATGAAGGTGGGTTAGCATGGTTGTTTTTCAGTCATGTCTGACTCTTCACGACCCCATTTTGGGGTTTTCTTGTCCGAGATACTGGAGCGGTTCGCCATTTCCTTCTCCAGCTCATTTTACAGATGAGGAAATTGAGGCAAACAGAGTTAAGGGACTTGCTCAGGGTCACAAAGCTTGTAAGATTCTGAGGTCAGATTTGAATTCAGGAGTCTTCCTGACTCCAGACCCCACACTATAACCACTGTACCACTTTGCTGCCCTAACCATAAAGGAATGCATATTAAATTTAACAGGGTAGTGATGAAATTGTCCTGTTTTGACCCCTTCTGAATTTTTTTGTCTTTATTTTAATGAATTGTTGATGTTCTCTCTACATCTCCATAACTACCCCTTCACTCCCACAGAAGCCTGCCCTTGTAACACATTGGCCATGTCTGAAAATATATGTCTTGTTCCACCCCTCCTGTTCAGAGATTCTTAACGTGTTTGCCTCAATCTCCTTATCTGTAAAATGAGCTGGAGAAGGAAATGGCAAGCCGCTCCAGTATCTCTGCCAAGAAAACCCCAAATGGGGTCCTGAAGAGTTGGACAGGACAGAAAAACAATGGATTAACAACGTAAGTATGGTTTAACATGTGATCTTTTTTTTTTAGCTCCTCATATATTGAAATATTTTTTTATTGATTGTTGATAATCATTAGGCATTCATATAAAAAATCAATTAAAAAATAAGAATGAATAGTCATTATGAAATTGTGAGCATTTCAGAGAGGGTCTTCTCCTTGTCTCGTGGTTCAGATCTAGCCAATGAGACAGGCCTGAGGCAGCTATAAGATTATATAGGATAGGCAACCCTAGGGCCTGTGAGATTCTATATTTGTCTGTGGGGCTCAGAGTTAGGTAGCGTGTGACTCATTTAGTTGAGCAGTGAGTTGAATATTTAACAGGCTACTTTTTTCTCCAACATTCATTCTTTTTGTACAAAGCTGTAGGTGCTTGGAAGGACAGCAGGTGGAAGGATTTGTTTCCTTCACATTTGAGCATGTTTTATCCATTGGAAGAACTTTTTTTTTACATTTATGTTTTAATAAAATAAACTGGCAAATATGAATTTTTAAATTTGGGGTAAAAAAATTTTAAAAATGAGAAGAGAAATCCTGTTTTGAAGCAGAGCAGAATTGTGTTAACCACCATTCAGAGATATCCCCTATTCAGAGAGAAAACTTCCATTAAAACTACCCCATTATCCTTCCTTGTTATTAGAGGCATAATTAGGAATTTTCCTGTTAGAGGTAATCAATGTGGAAGACACTCTCAAATGGGGGGAGACACCAGCAGACACAATCCCAAAGTGGGAGACAGAGACTCTCAGTCATTGGCCTCCAAGAGGAGAAACTCTGGGACACCCTGAGGCAGCTGCTGGATAGGCTGCCTATCCTCCCAGAAGAAACAGGCCATCTATGAGCTCCTTTTTTTTTTCTTTTCTTTTTTTAAACAATTCTTGATAACTTAGTGCTAAGGTGAGTTGGGTGTTCATGCTTGATATCTCGAAAGTTTGATTACTGTAGGTTGGAGGGGGAGTGGGGAATCTTAGAGAAGAAAAAATATACTTTTGGGAAGAAGATTGAAAGAGGAATTGAAGGAAGCACATGCTAGAACCAACTTGAACCTGAAATCAACTGTTAAATTTTCACTGTAAACATTTCTACCTCATAAATTGGCAAATGATACAAATCAGTGCTTGATTTATTGTTTTGTTGATTGCCTAGACTTAAGAAAGTAATGGAGAAAATCTTAATAAGGCAGATTAAATTTAAAAGTGTATTGCGCATCTCCCTCCTGGATTGAAGCCAGTTCCACCCCTCCCCCCCAACCAAAATCTCAGAGTTGTGCTATAAAACTGGAAAGTGCTTAGGGATCATCTAGTCCAAGTCTTTCGTTTTATGGAGGAGAAAATAGAGGACGTGTGACTTGCCCAACATCGCAGGGAAGGTCCCTGCAACTTTTTAAAGTTGACGCCAACCAGGGTGGAAAATTAAATGGCATGTAAATCTTGCCTAGATTCAGAATACTTAGAGCTAGCAGTGATGTTCCAGAGTTAGTATCTGAACAGGGACTTGAACCCGGGTTCCTGACTTCTTAGATGCCCCCAGTGTTCTTTCAGCCAGGTTGGGGAACTCTTCCCTCTCTCAGAGGCACTTTCAGAGTAACATGCACTCCCTGGTCTCATGACTTATGACAAGTAGCTGAACAAGGAGAGGTAATCTTTGATCCCTCCAGGTAAACCTTTGGCTCCACTTTGACCAACCACCTCCAGCAATTGCTCTCATCAGCAGGAAAGTTTGGGAAACAGAAAATAAAATTTCCAGGGAATTTGGGAGACAGAGGCATTCCTAAGAAGGCATTCCCTTGCAAAAGAAGCTAAATGGCTGGCTTCCTCTCCAGTCATCTATGCCCCAACTGAAGTTCCTCCTCCCGCAACTACCTTTCTCTTCTGAGGGACAGACAAGAACCCCTAGGCCTGGGAAAGGGCTCTTCCCTCTTTCTTGGCTCACTGGGTGGCCTACTTTATTTTCAGCCCAGATCTCCTGAATCTCCCTCACCCCAATGCCATTTGGGGAGAGGAAAAGTTTGAGAAGCCACTGAAGGTAAAATTCAAAGGAAAGAATAAGTCCTGGGGCTAGAAGAAGCAGAGGTTTCTCAGGAAGGCATGGTTCCTTCTATCAGGCGGTGAGGGGTTATCTCCATTTCCTGGATTTGATAAGGGGGTTCACCTCTGATCTCAGTGATCCACATCTTGGCCCTTTGAATTCACTCACATAGCCCTTTTGAGGACCTCCCTAAAGTACTTATATAAAATTTGAATGTTATACTTATCTGTGCTTATAGCTTAACCCTCTCCTAGACTCCATGAGGGTAGGATTTATGTCTTGTCTTTTGTATCTCCCTCAGTACTTATTCTGTATATGACAAATGCTTAATAAATATTTTTCGAATGAATGGAATAAATGGATCGATTCAGTGCCTAGGCAATCTCTTTACAATACAGTAAACATTTATTAAGTGCCTACTATGTGCCAGGCATTGTACTAAGTGCTGGGGATACAAATAAGAAAAAGAAAGTTTGGGGCCCTCAAAGAAAAGGAGCTTACTATCTGATGAGAAAAGAAAGTATACAAAAAGAGCTGAAAAGGGGATTGGGAGTGAGGGGGCATGATGATGGTAGAGTCAAAACGAAGCAGTGCAGCTGGTAGGAAATGGAAAGTAAGCTGAACTTCTGAGCCTCTTTAAATGAGGACTTTGAGAGGAGATTTTTGCTCGGCCCTCCAACCAGAGGGGCAGAGGCAATTGAAGGTCCTGATGAAGTATGAGCACCCAAGCTGATAAAATCTCTGTGATGATGAGTTTCCTGGTGATGAACTTTGGTGGGGGGTGTGTGTGTGTGTGTGTGTGTGGAGGGAGGGGGTGGAAATGCACTAGTAGGAAACAAAATAATAACAACTAGCATTTAGATGCTAATAAGGTAGTTCAGTGGATAGAATGCTGGGCCTGAAGTCAGAAAGACTCATCTTCCTGAGTTCAAATCTGGCCTCTTATACTTACTAGCTGTGTGACCTGGGCAAGTCACTTAACCCTGTTTACCTTAGTTCCTCATCTGTAAAATGAGCAAGAGAAGGAAATGGCAAACCCCTCTGGTATCTTTGCCAAGAAAACCCCAAATGGGGTCACGAAGAGTTGAACACAACTGAATAGTAAAAAATACTTATATAGTGCCTACTATGTGCTGACCAATGTGTTAAGGGCTTTGAAAATTTCTTATTTTATCCTCACAATAGCCCTGGAAGGTAGGTGCTATTATTATCCCCATTTCATAGTTGAAAGAACTGAGGCAAACAGAGGTTAAGTGACCTGCCCAAGATCACAGGTAGTAAGTGTCTAAGGTCATATTTGAACTGAACTCTTCCAGTCTCCAGGACCAGCCCTCTATCTACTTTGCCACCTAACTAACCTATGTCAGATGCAACACTTACTACCCTGGCCTGCACCTACCTGTTTCCTCCTGCAGTGTTCTCTGGTACCCTCCAGGGGATTAGGAAGTATCTAAGCTCTTTGCTATGGGCTCCAGCTTCCCCCCAGTGGTGTTCCCTCTGATTGCAGGGGGTGTTTCCCTACGCTCCAATTCTATTTAACCGCTAACAGTTAAGTTAGTTTTTATAAAGAAAAAGGTATAATCACCAATATCCAAAATGTTCCCAAACAAGTAGAGCATAATCTGTCCCCCCTCCTTGGTACTGATGGGCATGGGCCCAAGCTGAGACCTTCGCCCCTTACCCCAAAATAATCTGGGTATTGTTTGTTTGAAGGGGGAATGACAGGGTATGGGTTCTGGAAACCCCACCTCCCCACCCCCTCAACTCTCCTTGAACTGTCCCACACTGCCAAGTCTCTGGTGTTTGCCTGAAGCATCTACCCATTCCAGCAATCCTCTCAACTGGCCGTCAATTGTGGCCTACACCCAATCTCCCAATCCTCCGTTACCTAGGGATTGCCTTGGCTATTTCCCACCCTTGATCCTATGTAGAACTCATTCTCCCTTGGCCACATGGTCCAGTCCCTGGCATTCCCAGCCCCTCTCTGTTACCTCCCAGCCATCCCAGACTACTTGGCCACTCCTAGATCCCTCCCATAGTCTTTCTGTATATAGGATCCATCTTGGCCCCTGAAAGCTTTTGGAAGAGGCCAACCCCACTTCAGGGTGTTGAACTCTGGGGAAACATGAGAGGAGCTGGCAGTCTCCATAATGACTCTATATCCAGCTTATTGTAGTAGAGACTTTGGGGAATTTCCCCTTAGGTGAGATCTGGGACTTTATTGGTTGAGCTGAGTTACCTTGCTCCCAGTGGGAAAGCTCCTTCACTCTGCATTGTCTGGTATATGTTATCCCATGTATACCTTCTCTGATTTAAGTTTTGCTATGACAGATAAATGCAGTGGTGGGATTCAGCCAGTTTGCACCAGTTCGGCAGAACCGGTACCTAGTTTTAGGTTGAGTTCGTTGAACCAGTTGTTAGCAGGGGCAGGGCCTGCATCCACCACATCAGCAGTACCAGTGGTGCCTAGGCTCCGTTCCATGGAGAACCGGTTATTAATTTATTTGAATCCCACCACTGGATAAATGGGTTACTTTACTATTTGCTATGTGTGTTCATCTTGGAAGTGGGAAAGGGATCAAGTCTTGGACATAAAGCTTGAGGTCTTCCTTCTCCTCAATAATGACAGAACAGGGGGAGTGGCCAAGATGGCGGCTGGTAAGCAGGGAATAATGTGAGCTCCCTACGGAGACCCTCCAAAAACTTATAAAAAATGGCTCTGAACCAATTATAGAACGGCTGAACCCACAAAACAGCAGAGGGAAGCAGGGCTCCAGCCCAGGACAGCCTGGATGGTCTCTGGGTGAGGTCTATCCCACACGGAGCTCGGAGCTCGGAGCTGGGAGCTGGGAACGGAGTGGAGCAGAGCCCAGCCTGAGCAGCGTGGACCATCCAGACTAGAAGCTGGGCGGAGGGGGCCCTAGCGCCCTGATTCAGTGAGCTGCGGCAGTTACGAGACTTCTCAACCCACAAACACCAAAGACTGCGGAGAAGGTTAGTGAGAAAAGCTGCGGGAGTAGAAGGAGTTCGCGGTTCGGCTTCCAGCCCCGGGGGCAGCGGAGGTAGGGCAGCTACAGCTGTTGTTA
This sequence comes from Trichosurus vulpecula, assembly GCF_011100635.1. Classification (NCBI taxonomy): domain Eukaryota; kingdom Metazoa; phylum Chordata; class Mammalia; order Diprotodontia; family Phalangeridae; genus Trichosurus; species Trichosurus vulpecula. Next base: position 180,407,952 of record NC_050575.1, on the reverse strand, counting down.
CTTCCGGCTCCAGGCCCACCTGGTGGGAGGAATTAAGTGGCGGATCAGAGCAGGGGTGCACAGCCTGCCGAAGATCTAAGCCCAGTTCGGGTTGGGGGCTGGGGAAGGAGCAGTGCTGGGGTGGCAGAGCTGGCACCTCCCCCCCAAACGTGGAACATAGAACTCTGTAATCTACAAGCAGTCGTACCCCACTAAAAAACTCAAGGGTCAAGTTAGTTGGCTGGGAATATGGCCAGGCAGCGAAAACGCACCGAGATTCAGTCTCAGTCTTTGCATTCCTTCTTTGCTGACAAAGAAGACCAAAATATACAGACAGAAGAAATTAATAAAGTCAAAGAGCCTACAACAGAAACCTCCAAGAAAAACAGGAACTGGTCCCAGGCCATGGAAGAGCTCAAAAAGGAGTTAGAAAAGCAAGTTAGAGAAGTAGAGGAAAAATTGGGAAGAGAAATGAGAAGGATGCAAGAAAACCATGAAAAACAAGTCAATGACTTGCTAAAGGAGACCCAAAAAAATACTGAAAAATATGCTAAAGAAAACAACACCTTAAAAAACAGACTAACTCAAATGGCAAAAGAGCTCCAAAAAGCCAATGAGGAGAAGAATGCCTTGAAAGGCAGAATTACCCAAATGGAAAAGGAGGTCCAAAAGACCACTGAAGAAAATACTACTTTAAAAATTAGATTGGAGCAAGTGGAAGCTAGTGACTTTATGAGAAATCAGGATATTATTAAACAGAACCAAAGGAATGAAAAAATGGAAGACAATGTGAAATATCTCCTTGGAAAAACCACTGACCTGGAAAATAGATCCAGGAGAGATAATTTAAAAATTATTGGACTACCTGAAAGCCATGATCAAAAAAAGAGCCTAGATACCATCTTTCAAGAAATTATCAAGGAGAATTGCCCTGATATTCTAGAGCCACAGGGAAAAATAGAAATTGAAAGAATCCATCGATCACCTCCTCAAATAGATCCCAAAAAGAAATCTCCTAGGAATATTGTCACCAAATTCCAGAGCTCCCAGATCAAGGAGAAAATATTGCAAGCAGCCAGAAAGAAACAATTTGAGTATTGTGGAAACCCAATCAGAATAACCCAAGATCTGGCAGCTTCTACATTAAGAGATCGAAGGGCTTGGAATGCGATATTCTGGAGGTCAATGGAGCTAGGATTAAAACCTAGAATCACCTACCCAGCAAAACTGAGTATCATGTTCCAAGGCAAAATATGGATTTTCAATAAAATAGAGGACTTTCAAGCTTTCTCAGTGAAAAGACCAGAACTGAATAGAAAATTTGACTTTCAAACACAAGAATCAAGAGAAGCATGAAAAGGTAATCAAGAAACAGAAATTGCAAGGGACTTACTAAAGTTGAACTGTTTTGTTTACATTCCTACATGGAAAGATGATGTGTATGATTCATGAGACCTCAGTATTAGAGTAGTTGAAGGGAATATGCATATATATATGTGTTTATGTATATATATAAGTGAATGTGTATGTATGTATGTATCTATGTGTATATGTATGCATGTGTATGTAGGTATATATATGTGTGTGCTTTTATATATGTATATACATACATATATATATATATATATGTAAAAGAGAGAGAACAGACACAGGGTGAGTTGAAGATGAAGGGAAGATATGTAAAAGAAATAAAATGAAATTAAGGGATGAGAGAGCAACATACTGAGAGAGGGAGATAGGGAGAGATAGAATGGGGTGGATTATCTCGCATAAAGGTGGCAAGAGGAAGCAGTTCTGTGGGAGGAGGGGAGAGGGCAGGTGAGGGGGGAATGAGTGAACCTTGCTCTCATCAGATTCGGCCTGAGGAGGGAATACCATACATACTCAGTTGGGTATCTTACCCCACAGGAAAGAAGAGGGAGGAAGATAAAAAAAAAAAATAAAAGGGGGGGGGTGATGGAGGGGAGGGCAGATGGGGGTGGAGGTAATCAAAACAAAAACTTTGGAAAGGGGACAGGGTCAAGGGAGAAAATTCAATAAAGTGGGATGGGTTGGGAAGGAGCAAAATGTAGTATTGTGGAAGGGTTATACATAATGATACATGTGTGGCCTAGGTTGAAGTGCTCGACTTCTTAGGGAGGGTGGGTGGGAAGGGAAGAGGGGAGAGAATTTGGAACTCAAAGTTTTAAAAACAGATGTTCAAAAACAAAAAAAAGTTTTTGCATGCAACTAGAAAATAAGATACACAGGCAATGGGGCGTAGAAATTTATCTTGCCCTACAAGAAAGGAAGGGAAAAGGGGATGAGAGGGGAGGGGGGTGATAGAGGGGAGGGCTGACTGGGGAACAGGGCAACCAGAATGTATGCCATATTGGAGTGGGGGGGAGGGTAGAAATGGGGAGAAAATTTGTAATTCAAACTGTTGTGAAAATCAATGCTGAAAACCAAATATGTTAAATAAATAAATTATTAAAAAAAATAATGACAGAACAACTAGAAATTAGATTGAGCTTGCCTAGACTAATAGTATTTAAGGGAGCAGACATAAAATTCTAGCATGGTTCCCCCATTCTCAGAGGAGAGCAGAGTGGCTTCAATTTCCTGCTTTCCCTATGCCAGTTTTAAAGTCTCCTTTGGAAAAAGTGGGGAGTGGGGTGGGAAAGCAACTAGAGATACCTATTCTGCCTCCCTTTAAGCCACAGGATACCCCCATGCTATAGGGGTGGGGGTAGAGGGCTGTCCTAACCTATTAAAGGGCCACGCCATATAAAGATATGGCCTTTTCTGGCCTGTTCTGGCTATGCAACCAATCAAAGAAGGCTACCCACTCCCATGCAGTAAGGGATGTAAAGAGCCTCTATGTTAGGTGATCAGGGCATGCTCACTTACACAGAGAAAGACAGTAAGTGCTTATTGAGAATGCCTTGAAACTTTTGTTTAAGTGTGTTGATGTTCAGTTTTGCCAAACTGCTTTTTTTTTCTTTTTTCATTTTAATTCTTTTTTACAAAGGATTGCTCTTTAGAGAGGGTAGCAGGGAAAGATGTAATTAGAAATGAAGCTAGCCTAAAAATAAAACTATCAATAAATATTCTAAAATTTCAAAATTAAAAATTAAAAGCTTGCTCTAGAATTCAATTGTCTTACAAATAAATTCACAGAGAACCTGTAGTGAAGAGATCATTTATCTGAACTGAACTAAAAGCACATCTGTAACAACAATCTGGCTAGCAGCTACTGTGGCTGTGTAAGAACAACAGTAACCAGCACATAGAAGGCCGCTAACACAGGTTCTTTGATCTGCTTTACTAAGGAAAGCAATGTTAAGGGGTTAACAATCTTATTTTAATCCAACATACAAATATCATTCACTTAGCTGTGTTGGTAAACAAAATGGGCTCTTAACACTCAGTTCAACCAAGTGCCCTTGAAGAGTTTGGCCTTTGTTTCCTTGATTAGATTTGGGAGTCCTTGGTGGCCTCCTTACCTCAAGGGAGGGCCTAGTTTACACATGAGTTTGAGTGACATGTTTGGGAATCAGAGGCTTTTAGACCACGTGGGTTTAAGTGGCTTCTTTGTGACAATTCTAGGTCACATGGGTGAGTCGCATGTGTGACTCACCCTTGACCCTGAAAAAAGATATAAAACCAAGGGTTGGCTTTCTATTCTTTGGAGCTCTTACCCACAGCCATGGTGGCACACATGACTCTGGGCCAGCCCTTGTTATGAGCTCCCAGGCTGAACTCAGATGTTGGTAACTATGAATTATATTGGGTCTGCCTGTCAAAGTTTGTAATTTGTTTGTATTTGCTCCGAAGTTCAGGGTGCTGGCTTTTTCCCCTGAACTGAGTGATATTTGTATGCTGAATTAAAGTAAGCTTGTCAACCCCTTAACGTTGCTTTCCTTACTGAAGCAGATCAAAAGAACTGGGGCTTTGGCAGCGTGCTTGTTGTTGGGCTTGTGTTGGTCTTTCACCCCCACAACAGCTGCTAGCCGGATTGTTGAAACATTAGTTCAGGAGGAACAGCCAGCAACCTGAACTTCAGAGCAAATATAAACAAATTACAAACATACACAATATAAACAGATCAAATCACAATTCATAGTTACCAGGAAAGCATCAACATCTGGGTTGACAAGCCAGGGAGCTCTTAGCAATGGCTTGCCCAGAGTCACAGGCCACTCTTCCAATGACTGAGAGCTCCAAAAGTCAAAAGCCAACCTCAGATCTTATATACCCATGTCAGGGCCCAAAGGATTCACACTTAATCAGCAAAAGGGTGTGGGCCTGGGGTTTAGCACCTAGCAAGGCTTAATCAAAGGCATTTGATTACTTTAGCATTTCTAAAAGAGAAAACAGTAAAAAAAAAAAAAAAAAAAAGGCCCACCTTAATTAATATTACAACATCTCTCTAGTCATCTTCACTCTTTTTTAAAATACATCTTTCCTGATATCTTTAGTTTTTACATTCCCTGTATTTCCCACTGTATCCCTCCCCCGCAATCTCTGAGTCAAGCTGTCCTTTATAGTTAAGAATTTTAAAAGGTAGAACAAAAAGTTCTGCAAAACTAACTAACATACTGAAAAAGTCTGATTTTATGAGTAGTGTTCCACATCCGTAACCCGCACCTTGCAGGCTTGAGGGGAGGAAGTGTCTTCTCACATGTCTTTTTGGGGGCCAATCTTGGTCACGATAATTTTGCCAGGGTCAGTTCCAGTTGTTTCACTGTTGTTATTCTTTTCATTTACATGGTTGTGCTCATGTATATTGTTTCCCTGGTTCTGCATACTTCATTTTATATCAGTTTGCATGTTTTTCCATGATTCTCTATATTCTTCATATTCGTTGTTTCCTACAACATATCATTCCGTTACATTCATGTACCACAACTTGTCTAGCAATTCATCAGTCCATGGGAATCCATTTTGTTTCCAGGTTTTTACTACCCCAAAAAGTACTTTTGTTCATATTTTGGCACACATGAAGACCCTTTTTTTGTCATTAACCTTCTTAAGGTATATGCCTAGCCATGGCATCTTTGAGTCACAGATGTCCTTTAGTCAATCCTCTAGCATAATTCCTACTTTCTAGAATTGTTGGACAGAGGGGCAGAGGCAATTGAAGGTCCTGATGAAGTATGAGCACCCAAGCTGATAAAATCTCTGTGATGATGAGTTTCCTGGTGATGAACTTTGGTGTGTGTGTGTGTGTGTGTGTGTGTGTGTGTGTGTGTGTGTGTGTGTGTATGTGGAGGCAGGGGGTGGAAATGCACTAGTAGGAAACAAAATAATAACAGCTAGCATTTAGATGCTAATAAGGTAGTTCAGTGGATAGAATGCTCCAAAAACAATTGGTAATTACACTTTTTATATACCTTCTCTGATATTGACTCTTCTCATCTCTGTCATTTTTTTTCAAACATGCTGGGAGTGAGGTTGTTTTGATTGGCATTTTTCTTATTAACGTTCTTTCATTGGTTGTTAACAGTTTGCATTTTTGAGAACTGTTTGGTGGAAGATGTAGATTATATGAACATTATGGGAGTTGAGTGAATCACACTGACTCTAACTTGTGACTGAATTCTAGATCTTGCTCAGTTGCCTTTCTATTCAATCATGGTTTAGTCCAGTTTCTGTCTTGTGAGAAAACTTTATTTGATTGTGGAAATTATGAGAAAACTTTAGTGCATTGTTTGAACCTAGTCTGGGTGGCTGGGAAACTGGATCTCCTCTACCTGCTAGTTAAGAGGCCCTCAACTATGGACCTGGGTTATGCTGACCAGTAACCCAGTCAGATCCAAAAATTTATACAAGCAATTTTCTCACAATTACATGTCTCAAGAAACTAATATAACTTATCTGAAAATGACCCTACAGTTACTATTTCCTTGTTCCTTTGATTGAATATAGACACATGGAGAGGAGTGGGACATCTCTTTTTCTGATTTTAGGGGACTGTACTTCTTTGCTCTGCCTTCCCAACTCAGAAAGCCTCCAATCTTTCATCCAATTAGAAATCAGATTACCTATCCTGTATACTGGTATATATGGTGTTAATTGTTTTCTTTCAATGTATAAAAATCTGTCTTCCCCTGTATTTGGGGTCTAGTGCCAAGGTGAGGAGGCCTAGTCCCAATTTGTTATGCAATTGGAATGTATTGCTTAATAAATTGATATGTTCAGAAGTTCAAACCTTTGTTTCCTCATTTATTTCAGATTTCACCTGTCACAGCCTCAAAGGAGGAGAGGTTACTGAATGAAGATCGTGAAAAAACTTGGAAGTGGCAATTGGGAATAAGAAATATTCCAACTCTCTACTTCAGCTAATAAACTGAGGGAAATGAGTGAAAGTACATCCTGTGCCTGAAAGGGTAGCCAGGGAGGTTCCGTCATCAAGAGTTATAGCCAGAAGATGGAAGGAGTGGGAAAGAAAGAGATTTAAGATGAAAGCAGACTTGTTGACTGTGGAGCAAGCATTCCAGAGGGCACAGTGGAAGCATTTGGTTGGGACTTTAGGGTGGGTGGGTTGAGGGGGGAATAGGAATAAGGAATTGGTTACTAGGGAATGAGGAATGGGATTTGGATAAGAACCTACAGGAATTCAGGATCTCTGGGATATGAAGAGTATAACCAGGTGTGTGTCAATCATTCAACAAAAGGTACCTCTTCTCTTTCCAGAGGAGGCTGGAAATCAGGTGGTAGACACACATAGCATAAGATGCACACAATCAGATAGAGGGCCCTTATTTCTTCTCACCCCTTCCCTTTAGAGACTCCTCCTTATACTTCTAGTGGCTAGAGATCAGGAAGGAAAAAGGCACTGCAAAATAGAAAGCACCTCCTCCTCCCCTCTCTGTAGGAGACACACTTGGTACAAGATGGAAGGCATGTGTTCAAATGGAAGGCCTTGCCTTACCTCTCATTTTTCCTCTGGAGGCTGGTGATCAGCTAGGAGATGGTGGAGAAGATGGTGGGAGTAAGAAGCCTAGAAAAATAGGAGGGGACCAGGTTGTGAAGGGTTTGGAGTGTCAGCCAGAGGATTTTATATTTGATCCTAGGGCTGATAAGGAGCCTCTGGACTTCACTGAATAGGGGAGTGGTATAGTAAGACATATTTAGGAATATTAATTTGACAACTAAGTGGAAGATGGACTAGAATAAAGAGAAGCTTGAGGCAGGAAGACTAACCATGAGGCTGATGCAATAGTCCTGGCATGGGTGAGGATATGAGGGCCTACACCAGCGTGGGGGCAATGTCTGAGGAAAGAAAGAAGCATACAGATGGTTCTCACTTTACATAAATTCCCATTATGCAAATCTGACTTTGGTGTTGTTATTTAGTTGTTTCAATCATATCTGACTCTTTGTGACCCCATTTAGGGTTTTCTTGGTTAAGATGCTGGAGCTATTTGCCATTTCTTTCTCCAGCTCACTTTACAGATGAGGAAACTGAAGCAAACAAGGTTGTGACTTGCCCTGGGTCACACAGCTACTAAGTGTATGAGGCCAGATTTGAACTCAGGAAGATGAGTCTTCCTAACTCCAGGCCTAGGCCTCTATCCATTGTGCTACCTTGCTGTCCAACTTTGACTTTATGTAAAGGATTCTGCAAGAAATCCACATTCCCAAAAACCACTGATGCTGATGTTAGCTTTACTATATAGTACTGTGCTCTCTCTCTCTCTCTCCCCCCCAACCCCCTCTCTTCCCTACCCCTCAACTTAGCACTATGGGGCCTCCTACACCTTCACACACACAAAAAACTCCTCCAAGTGAAAGCAGAAGAACCCATGTGCTGCCACTTCCACCTCCACCAGATCAGGGGCATGGCTTGAGACCTCTGTTGTTGTTCATCGTTTGTTCTCAAAGAGAACCAATGATATCACCAGGGTGCTGTCTTGACTTTCAAGTGAATTAGATTCACCAGTGACATCACCAGAATGATGTCTTGACTTTTGATTAAATTGGATTTAAGTATGACAGAGCTGTGCATCTGCCTCACTCTCTCCTCCAGAGTCATCAAAGTCTAATGGCAAGACAAAAGTCAAGAAAATTGGAAATGGTGTGGATGCAGTGGATGACCTTGGCCTTTCTAAATTAAATTTTTCATAGGTCTCAGTTTGTCTGAGGCAAGGCCCAGCACCAGAGAAGAGACGTTTGGCCCACTACACCCACTCAGCCCTCTTGTGTCTGTTTTCTGTGTGCTCTTGGGTACCATGTGTCTGTCCCCATCCTGTATATTCCTCCTTCTGCTCTTGTTTCTCTCTCCCCAGCCCCCACTCAAGTGCTGGCCCCTTCTCTTCACTAGCAGGAGGGCCCCTTCCTGCCTCCCTTCCTTCCAACAGTCCATTTACATAAAACAAGAACTATCTGCATATAAGAGATATTATTAAGGTGAAAATCAACAGAAATTGGCAACACATTGGACATGGTGGAGGTAGAGTTAGAGAGAGTGAGTAGTCAAGGATGATATCTAGGTTTCAAGCCTGGGTAGTAAGAGAAATTAACATTATATTAATAATTCATTATTAATTTGTGATCTACCTTTTTCCTTCTATTTCTGTCGAGATTCAGCTACTGAAAAGGTCAGTCAGTTTCTGAAGGGTATGGCTGAGGGATGAGATTACTCTTAGCACCAAGGCACTTGCTATTAAATAGATTAGGTGGGATCCCACCCAACTGGGAAACCTAATTTGTGTTTAGAGTATAAACAGAATCCAGAGTCTGAGTGAGCCTTTACCTGGGGGAGGAACCCCCTGTCCTTGATACCCTCTATTAGAGTTTAAAGCAACCCAGGTCATGAAAGAGAAAACTAGCCAGGGCGGTCTGAATGAAAATGGTTTTCTCTGCCCAGATGCCTTGAGACTGCTGAGTCTCATGATCAAGCCATGTTCTCAGCAGGAGGAGTTGAAGACTTTTAGCCCACCTCCACATTAAATATTCACCAATAAGGATTGAGTTTCATTCATCAGGGGAATTCCCTTTCAGAAGGGATTAGAGGCATTTCAGCATCTCCCTTGGCATCTTTAATTACTGAGAAAAACCACTGAACATCAACTTATTCATTACAGACTAGCCTAATTAACAAATTGATCATTATTTGTCATAGTAGCTGAGTAGGATGGTGGTGCCCTTGATAGTAAAAGGGAAGTTTGGAAAGGTAGAGTTGATGAGGTTTAGATTGTGGGAGCCCCCTTGAACTCCCCTTGAATCTTCCCACTAGATGAAGGATTTGCCTAAGGCCATAAGCCTTTCATTATTGCTAGGTTCAAATCTCTAGGCTAGGTTACTTTAACCTAGCCTAGCCCTCCATTGTCTGGCTAGTTTCCACGCTTGATCTTGTCAAAGTTTCTATGCTCAAATCTGTTACCCTTAAACTAGCCTAGCCCTACATTGTCTGTTATCTCCAGGCAGCCTTCAGCTACTTCTCACCCTTAATCCCATTCTCTTGGTTGCTGGAGTATAACCTCATCCCAGTCCCACCAAGCTCTTCCTCAAGACCCTCCCTAAACCCCTCCTCCCATCATCCCAGAACCACCCTAGATCCCTCCTACAATCTTTGTGTATATAAGTTTCATCTTGCCTCCATGAAGGGGCTCAGATTCCATCTACCTCAAATGGAATCTGGCCCGCTTGTGAAAACGAGCATCACAAAGGGTGAGATTTCTTAAGACAACCCATTATGGCAAACCTATAATAAATTTTGTTTCCCTTTGGCTATAAGAAGGCTTGAGTCAAATTCTTTCAAACAGGACCTGGCATGTTGGTATTTTGGGGTCTTGAGCAGCCCTAAAAACATAGTTCCCTGACCTCTTCAGAGTGTTTGGAGGTAAAGATAATGAGTTCAGTTTTAGGCATGATGAGTTGAATATGTCTATGGGACATCTAGTTAGAGATGCCTAATAGGCAGTCGGAGATGCTAGTCTGGAGGTTAGGAAAGAGGTTAAGGCTGGAAAAGTAGATCTGAGAATCATCAGCATAGAGATGATTATTGAAAACTTGAGAGCTGTTGAGATCACCAAATGAAATAGTATAAAGGGAGAAGAGGTCCCAGAACAGAACCCTGAGGGACATACCTGTTTAATGAGCATGACCTGGACAAAGAGCCAGCAAAGGAGACTGAGTAGGAATGGTTGGGATCAGGAGGAGAACTAGGTTAGAGTAGTATCAAAAATCCAGACAGAAGAGGGTATGAAGTAGAAGAGGGTGATTGGTAGTACCAACTGAGTCTCAACAAAGACTACAGGATGAGGATTGAAAAAAGGCAATCAGATATGGCAGTTTCTCAAGAGATCATTGGTAACTTTGGAGAGAGTAGTCTGGTTTGAATGAAGAGATCAGAAACTAAACTGTAGAGAGCTAAAAACAGAGTAAGAAGAAAGAAAATGGAGGATTAATTGTAGATAAAATTTAGCCAGGATCAAAGCCAGCATGTGCCAAAGGCAAGACTTGAACGAAGTTTTTCCTAGCTTGGAGAGTAGCTCCCTATCCACTATGGGGGAGAGGGAGTATCATTTTTTTTAAATGACAGGGATATACAATGAAAAAAGTTTAGAGATCACTGCTCTATGCTCTAAACTCCTTTTTTGGGTCTTTTGTGAATGTGGGACTTGCAAGGTTAGAGATCTAGACAATATCACATTCATTCCTTTTTCTCTTAACCTCAGAAAGATATTTTGGGGTTTATAGGCTAGCTTTCTTAAGGACAATGCCTTAAACCCAAATCACTCTGGCTCTTCTAGATTTCCAATAATGGCTCGGAGTGAATGTAAATAGCAATTGTTTCTGTTTTGGCCAGAAACCCTGAGGGTCTTCCCCTCCCAGGTTGATTTTTTTTTTTGAATAGGCAAATGAGGTCATTCTTTGCCTCATTTCCTACCTAGCCTTAATCACTGAATGGGCATTGCCTCAGTCAAACTGAGACCTGGAAAAGACCTTAGCTTAAAAAAGCCAAGGTCTCTCACTTCATCCTGGGCCATCTCCAGTCATTCTGGTCTATATCTTGCCACTGGACCCAGATAGCTTTGGAGGAGAAAGTGAGACCATGACTTTGCACTGCCTTCCCTCACTTAAATCTAATTCACTTGCAAGTTATGGCATCACCTTCCTGATGTCATGGTCTTCTTCGGGAATGAAGAACAAACAACTACAAAAATGTGGGACTCAATTCTTAGTTTATCTGGAGCCAGAAGAATTTACCTGTAAATCATTTACAGGTCAATTACAGGTAATGCAGTCTTGAGGAGAAGCCTGGACTACTGGAGTGGGGTGAGGAAGTGAAGAGGGCAAGGGATGGTGGTGAGGTAACCACCTCTTCAAGAGATCTTATGAAGGTGAAAACTAGATCCCAAGTTCAACTTTTCTGTCTAGGTGCTGCTATGCTCACAGCCCACCAGAATCTCATAACAAGATACATGACCCTCCAACTTTAGTAGTCCAGTTCTTGTTAATTATTTTCTGAGACAATGACCTGTGTTGTCTGTCCAGAAACTGCTCTATATCCCAGTGCAACCAGCAGCAACTGAATCTCTTCTGGGCTATTTTCCTGTAAGGTTCTGGAGTAGCAATCTACTCCTACCAGGCACCGTAAAGCCAAATTTGATAAAAGATGACTCTTGTTTGTTCTCTTCCCTTTCTTTCCCCAGCAATTCTCCCTGGCACTTTGGTGCTGAGATATTTCTCTTTTGGAACTGCTGTCATCTCAACGAAGGCTCTGGCTGTGAGCCCTATGACTGGGATTGACCACTGTCAGAGCATGTGACGTGGAATCCCTGACCCAGTGCTTTCCAGAAGGCTAAGCCAGCAGATTTGAAACAGTCCAGAGCGGGTTTCCTCCCATTTCCCTTCCCCCAAACTGGCCCAAGGCAAGCATCCAGGCAGGCATGATAGAAATACCAGTTTTCACTTCCCAGTTTTTTGAAGGGGAGGCCACACAGCTCTGGGGGAGACAAGGAGACCAGAGTGTATAGTGGTTGAGCCCAGAATGGGCAGTGAGGCAAGCCGAAGAAAGACATTCCAAGACTGGCCTCCTGAGGGCCCTGTCTCTCCCCAGGACCTGGCCAGAGCTGGCTTCTTCTATGTAGGGCCTCAGGACAGGGTTCAATGTTTCTGCTGTGGTGGGATGCTGGACAACTGGATGGCTGGAGATAGCCCCATCCTAGAACACCAGAGGCTTTTCCCCAGGTGCCGGTTTGCCCTCAGCAAGCATACTGGCAATAGTCCTGAACAGGACGCTGCTGACAGTGTGGATGGGCAAATCTTGAGCCAGTTGCAAAGAATATCAGAGGAAGAAGAAGGGGAAGGGAATGAGGCTATCCTGACTCCCAGACCTGCCTATCCAGAAATGGGTGCAGAACAGATCCGACTGGCCTCATTTCACAACTGGCCATCAGCTGCCATGGTATGTCCTCAGGAACTGGCCAGAGCGGGCTTCTTCTATACAGGTAGGTTGAATGCTTTACTTCATATAAGCTGATTGTGGGGGCCTTAAGCATAGGTATTAGACTGGAGAAGAGATCCTGGGATTTAGCTCTAGGTCACCCCTTTTTCATGTATTTGACTTGAGTCTAGAGTTATCTTTGTTCTAAATCATTTGCCCCTGCAAGTCTGTGGGATAGGCAAACTATGGATTGGAGGCCAGCTGTGGTGACAAACTGGGTATGTCAGTATGTCAGATCTCTGACAAGTAGGGCTGGCTTTACTTGACCATTTGTCAGATTGTAGGAAGCCACGTGTCTGGTTATAAGGAGAAATTGGTGCCTCTTTTTTCTGTGAACATTTCACCCCTTCAAACACCTGGTATCTTCATAGATTTGGCCACATTTCCATTTTAAAACTTATTCTAGGATAAGATCAATAACTTACGGTTGAGGGCCAATGGGAACCTACTGTATCCTTCATTGTGGGGAGCTCAGCCTGGCTAGAGTTGAGCTTGTAAAGGTTGAAAGCCATCTTTGGAGAAGTCCTAGGATTTAGGCCTAGAAACAACCTTCAAGATCACCTAGTCCAACTCTCATTTTACAGGTGAAACAGAGGCCCAGAGAAGGGAATTGTCCAAAGTCAGACCAGTAGTGGCAGAGATAGGATTCCAACCTAGATCTTCTGAATCCAATGTTCTTTTTGCTATCCCACACTGCTTGACAGCTTAGGGAGTATATTTATGGGGGTAGAATGTTGGGTCTTTGTCTCAGACTACTGTAGATTTAATCTATTAGTCAGATGGTTCCAGTTAAAATCTCTGGAGAGAATAGAAGTGGGGTGGGGTGGTGAGTGGACCCCCTTTTTGTTTTTGGTCTGGAAAGGAAGCCTTTCTCCTTTGGTAATGTTCACTATGCAAAGACCAGCCATTTTCCCCTCTCTGAGGGTGCAAAGCAAAGCCTGTGGTTTCTCTCTCCCCTTTCCTCTGGAAACCTTGTAAAATCTGATCTATTATTGCTGTCCTGGTTTTACTCATGAGAGATGAGGCAGATATACGGGAAGTGCTATTTGTATCTTTGGAGCTATTTCAATGCCATGCTACCATTTCTCCCAGTCCGCCTTGTTTTAGGATCAGACTGAGAACACAAAGGAACTTTGGAGGCCATTGAGTCCAACCTCTTTATTTTACAGCTAAGGAAACTGAGTCAGTCAGCAAGCCAATTAATATTTATTAAGCACCTACTATGTGCTAAGCACTGGGAATACAAAGAAAGACAAAACAGTCCCTGTTCCAAAGGAGCTCACAGTCTAATAGGGGAAACAACATGCAAACAGCTATCTACAAGCAAGTTATATACAGGATAAATTAGAGATAATCAACAGAAGGACAGCATTAGCATTAAGGGGGCCAGGGAAGGCTTCTTGTAGAAGAAGGATTTTAGCTTGGACTTGAAGGAAGGCAGAGAAGAAGGAGAATATTCCAGGCATAAGAACATCCAGTGAAAATGCCTTAAGTCAGGAGATGGAGCATCTTGTTTAAAGAACAGCAAGGAGACCAGCGTCACTGGAGCGCAGCGGAGGAGGCATCAGATGTGAGAAGACTGGAAAGGTAGAAGGGGGTCAGCTTGTGAAGGGATTTGAATCCTGGAGGTGATAGGGAACCACTGGAGTTTATTGGCTCGGGAGGGAGGGACATAATCAGATCTGTGCTTTAGAAAGATTGATTTGACAGAGGAGTGGAGGATGGACTTGAAGCAGGGAGACCAACCAGTAAGCTACAGCAATAATCCAGGCTTGACTGAGGTGATTAGGGACTGCACCAAGGTGGGTGGCAGAGTCAGAGGAGAGAAGGGGGTTTATGTGAGAAATTTCCTGAAGGTAAAGTCAACAGAGGGAGGTTAAACAACTTGCTCAGAGTTATATAGATTGTGCTTAAAGGCGGATTTGAACACAGATCTTCCCAAAGATAAGTGCCATATCCCATCTTGTATATCACACTTTTGTCCTTTTATTGCTTAAATCCTAATAGCCCACTCAGAAATGCAGCAGCCATAGAGGCAGATGGAGGAGATCGGAGCATTTTTGTGAGATGCATTGGAATCTCCTATCCTGACCCAAGGGTGCAAACTGATTTCTGACTGCTCCTTCCATCTGGGATCTGGTCCAGACATAGAAAACCTAAATTTTGGGTCAGAAGCAGCCCAAGAGGGTAGAAGTGTCTTCTTGTAGAGATGGGAAGGCTAGGAGAAAAGGAGTGGGAGATACCAGGGCACTGTAATGGGGGGAAAGGGAAATGGGAATGAATCATACAGCTGCATTTTCTACCCTAACTCCCTTACCGCCAAAGTTAGAATGTTCCTTCTTGTCCAATTTTTGTTTTTTCATCAGCCTCAAGATCCTGAATGTTTTCCTGCTGAAAATCATTTCAGGACCAACCTTTGGAACTTGAACCTGCAGCTCAGCTGGAGGTCACCTCCGAGTCCTCTGTTTAACACTATGGTCAATGCAGCCAACGTGGGTCATTCGTCACCACAATAAGACTCCCCTGTGCCCACCCCCCACCCCCCACTCCGAAGACAATTTCCTTAGCTGTAATTTCTTGCTTGGTGTAGATTGGATGGCCTCTTCCTAGCATAGAGGACCAAGCTATGCTGCCGTAACTTCTTAATGACCTTGGTTAATCCCAGATCAGGACCCAAGTTATTGCTGGAATTTATCTCCCACAGTAGATTACTGGGGCCTTTACTAAAGGTGTCTGGCTCCTCAGAGGGCCAATGTCAGAAATTACAGAGCAGGGTACTCTCCTTGTGAGCTAGTCAGGACTGTTCCTTGGAGACTGTCCCCTAGCCATGGGGCCCATTGTCCTGGGGCTTAGGAGACTGCTTCTTGCTCTCTGGGTAAGTGCCAGATTTACTTACTCCTCTGGGTAAGGAATAGTTTTATTTTTATTTTTCTAGATTCCTCAATACACCCAGTAAAGGTGTCCAATCCTGAATGGAGCTAAGTGCCATATTTTAGGTAAGATTTAGTCTTACTAGAGGGTAGAGGAGCCACTGGAAAAATAACTTTAGAATATGTAATAACCGTGGTTAACATTTATATAGCACTTCAAGGTCTGTGAAGAGTTTTATATACCTTACCTCTTGATTCTTGCAACAGCCCTATGCAGTAGGTTCAGGTATTATCTTCATTTCATAGACGAGACTCTAGGAGGTAAGGTGTCTTACCCATGGTCACGCAAATACTATGTATCAGAGACTTGAACTCAGGGCTTTCTGATTCCAAGGCTGGTTTGCTACTCACTATACCATATTGCCTTACAATAAATTATATAAGTCACTGGGATATTGATGAGCTTCTAGTCCAAGCTTTCATCAAGATAATCAACTGGCATACCTGGTCCAGGCTATCCTGCTTCTTCTCCAGAGCAATAGTCCCAGCTATCTATCAGTGTCCAGGAGATGGAGCTGCCCCTGGAAACCTCTCTGTGCTGTCTTTCAGGCCAGCATGACCATGTGAAGTGTTACTACTGTGATGGGGGCCTGAGGAACTGGGATCGAGGGGATGACCCTTGGAGAGAACATGCCAAGTGGTTCCCTAGGTAACTTGGGGTCCTGTGGGACTGTTGTGTGTCTGAATATCCCCAGCTTTCTGATCTAGGTATTTGGCATACCAGTCACACATGGACATGGCACTCACCTTCAAGGGGCTCGCAGCTGAATAGGGGAGACAAGGCAGACCCACATGTTCTTTTTGGAACATCTCATTTTGATAGCATTTTGTACTGTGCCCCCTAGACCAGGTATGCTTCTGCAGGAGAGAGAGAACCAGGCCTGCTTTGGAGAAGTTTATGTTGGCTTTAGAATCTCTCCTGCCCCCTCCTCCTCACTCATTTCCAATATAGCCAGGTGCTTTTACCTTTATTTTTGCTCCTTTTCAGATGTGAATTTCTGCTTCAATCCAGAGGCAGGGCCTATGTCAGCAGCATCCAGGAGTCCTCCAGCCTGCTAGACTCCTGGGTAAGTTCATCTGATTCTCCATACAAGGCTTTTGGGGGGACAATGCTTTTTTAAAAAATCCTGCCATATTGTTTATTTTTAAAAAGATTCTGTGATTTTTAGGGCCATGGAGAAGATCCAGGAGAGGTAAACTCCACTTCTTCTACTCCAGGTTAGTTGGGAAACATTTTTTTTCTTATCATAGACTATCGGGGTCCTTAAAGATAATCTAATCTAACTCCCTCATTTTACATATGAGGAAACCAAGGTTTTGGGAGTCAAAGTGACTTGCCCAGATTCACACATAGTATTCAAACATAGGTCTCCTGATTTCCAGCCCAGGGCCTTTTCTCTCCTCTGCTATGCTGAGTGTCCTCTGCTTACTGCCTATTTTGTTCAAATACATAGAGGATGGAAATTTAAAATGGAACAAACTTTTAAAAAATGTTAGTATACAACTCCTTTGAACAATTTCCTATCTTGATGGTCTTCGTGCTTCATTTTATATTCAAGAGCAAGCCATCCTGTTAGTCTAATAGTCCTGTTTGCCTGAATTAGTGGACTGCTGCTCTTCCCCAGCAATAAAAGCATTTAGCCATCATCTTCTCTTCTGCACTTCATTTAGAGTTTGGCTCCTAGAAATCCCAAGCAAAGTGCCTTAAAACTAGTAGATATTCAGTAAACATCCAGTGATGTTGTTGAAACAGGCTAGGCTTGAACACAGCCCAGTAGGAACTCTAGCACCTAGACTTCAAAAGCAAGCCTTGGTCAGGATTTCCATGTTCCTGGCTTCTGCCAGACATGAGGCATGTGAAGTTTGCCTTCCATTGGCTCTGATATTGTCCAGTTCTATCGTATTCTGAAGGTGGGAGATGGAGCGGAAGCTGAGAAAATCTGCCAATGGACTTGGAGTAAATTTGGTTCCCCTTTAAAGTCCCCATTCTTTCAGAACAAGTCCCAGCTCAAACCAGGTGCTTTGATAAATCAAAGCATTTATTTCCTGATGGGTAGTAGAGAAAGTGAAAACTTTGGTCTGGAGTGCTCTCACTGCCTTATCCCTGCTCTCATGGGATCCTGCCTGTTTTGTAGGGCTCTTCTCCCCCTTTACAAATTTGAAAATGGAGGGCCAGAGAGCCGAAATGATTGACTCTAGTTTATATGGTGAGGTAGCAGTAAAGATAGAACTAAAGCTCTGGTATCTACATTTCTGGCCTGGAGTTCCCTCTACTACAATACGCTATTTACTGCTTTTGTTGGGTGGCTTGTGAAAGGCATGACCATGGAAGCAAGCTTTGTGACTCCTAATCCTTTCTCTTTAAATCCTGAGAAATCAGACTTCATCAACCTCATAGTGGAAGTCTGCCTTTGCCGGCCTCATGAACAACTCTAGGAAAACTGGAGCTTGGTTCTGTAATCTTTCCAGGGATTCCAGTGTCATAGATCTCTCAGCAAACATTTGTTAAACTCTGGCTGGGAACAGAGTGCTTAGCTTGGCACTGAGGGAGATACATACATCTTAGATATGAACCTGTTCCTACTTTTATGGAATTCATAGTCCAGTAGAAAGGATACACACAAGATGGTTGGAAGCATGCCTTCCATCAACATAGTCTGTCATCTTGCCTCTACAGTTCAGTCCCTTTTTAACTTGCCTAAAGTAAGAACTGTCCACATGGTGCCCATTTAAGGAGTTGAAACAACCGTGAATTCAGGGAAAGAACATTGTACTTAGAGCCTGAGGGCCCATATTGAAATTACAGGCCTTCCTCGCACCTTTGTGTTTATGCTCTTCATTTTAACTCTGGGTACCTGTTTCCTCCTCTAGGAAATGAAGGGGTTGGACTACATGCCCCCCAGGGGCATTCTGACATTCTGTTTCTGTGGTGTTTGTGGAGAGAGGGTTTGGGACTAATGCTGCTGCTATAAATTAACCATGTTCTCACAGGCTTTTGCTATGTGCTATAACTGTTTCAAATTATGTGGCTATTGACGTAGATTTTAATTTGGGAGTTCTCAATCTTTTTCATGTCATAGACTCCTTTGCAGTCTGATGAAGCTTATGGACCCCACTGTGGAATTTTTTAAACGAATAAAATAAAATATGTAATATTCCAATAGAAACCAATTATATTAAAATATAGTTATCAAAATATATTGGAAAAAAAGTTCCTGGACTGTCTGAAATCTATATATGAACCCTTTAGGAGCTAAAGTTAAGAACTCTAGATTTAATCCAATAGTATTAAGTTGGGGTTCTCTATTATGTAAAGGATCTCTAATTGTCTTCCCTACATAGTAGACTTGACAAGGTTTTCCCATCTGAAATGACCGCTTAATTTCTTGGCTTTTTAAAACCCAAATATGAACTGCCCTTAGACAGAGGCACTTACCTTAAAGTAAACTGGAGTTGTATTCAGCATGTGGCTAGGATACAAGCAGTATTGTTCAGAGGCAGGGGACTAGACTAGAAGCCCTTCCGTCTCTGGGCAGCAATGACAGCAGCACATCTCTTGGGGTTCAGTGACTCTTCATTCCGCTTTGCAGGTAGCCCAGGAAGCCGGGCTTGGCCAGCTTGGCCAGCTTGGCGGCAATCCACAGTGGTAAAAAGTGTGCTGCAGATGGGGTTTGAGCAGAGCATGGTGGAGAGGTTGGTTCTGAGTAAATACAGGCTGGCAACACCAGCCAGCACGTCAGTGTCTCAGCTGGTCTCTGATCTAATCCAAGAGGAAGAGAGGAATGCAACAGAGACCAGAGGTACAAAGACTTCTTCATTGCTCGCTTCAAGTCTCTAGGCCTCCCTCATTTCAGAGCCCTTCGCTGGGTTTTCCCACCTTCCTGGGTAGGCGGCCTCTCTGTCCTCTCCTTCCTCTGAACTCAGAATCCCCGATATCTATGTTATTCCCTTAGGCGCTTATAACCTCCTGTCTTTATACTATTCTTCCGTTGTTACTTCAGTGTCTGGCCTTCCCAACTACATTGTAAGCTCCTTAAAGTCTGGGACTGTCTACTGGAAAAGTAAGTCACGATAATTGCTTAAGTTCCACCTAATGAGGCCCTCGACTTAGTACTATGGATTTTGTCTAAAACAAGTTGGAGAAGGAGCTTCTCGGGGGCTCAGCACGTATGTTAGCACTCATCTAGGCTCATTTGGGGATCATTGCTGCTCCTCAGTTCTGTATGAGGAATGTGGGTAGCCTACCACAAGGGGACGTTCAGAGGGCAGTATATAGAACACATGCTATCCGGCTTCACTGACTACAGAAAATTTTTCTTCTCCCCTTCCCCCAGTCCCTACCCCTGGATTGTTTTGGAATTAGATGAATGAGATTCTTTTTTTATGGAGGAAAATTTTCCCATTAGAGTTGGAGTCTGTCCTGAAAAACTTTATGCCAGTTCTCTATGGCAGCCACAGGGGGGCTCTTGTGACATATTTTTTCTTTTGATTGATTGGAGAACATCACAAAATGTATAGCCTGTCTTCCTACAGCACCTGCTCTGATGGCACCTGAGCCAAGTACACCCAGAAGAGAAGGCCAACCTGAACAGATCACAGAGACAGGTGAGGGACTAGGCAAGATCCATGCAATATGCTTACTTTAAAGGTTATTGTTTACCATCTTAGTTTTAAGGCTTGGTACCTGGGCAGCTAGGTGGCACAGTGGATAGAATGCCAGGCCCGGAGCCAGGAAGGCTCATCTTCCTTAGTTCAAATCTGGCCTCGGACCCTTACTAGATATGTGACCCCGGGCAGGTCACTTAACCCTGTTTGCTTCTATTTCCTCATCTGTAAAATGAGCTGGAGAAGGAAATGACAAACCACTTCCATATCTTTGCCAAGAAAACCCCAAATGGGGTCACTAAGAGTTGGATGCCGACTGAAATGACTGAACAACAACAACACCTGGGCAGGTCAGTTCAAAGGTTAGAGCACAATACTAATGAAGTAAACTCTGCTGTGACTAATTGCTCTCAAAGAAACTTTGTTTCCATGTTCAAAGACCAAGGTCTCTGGCCACATGGGCATTTAGTCACTAGGAGAACTGGGCAAGAGAGTGTGGATGTTTCCATACACAGCTTCCCCACTGCCACCAAAAGAACTCTGAACATATTTTCTATTGACAGGGAGTCAATAGAGTCCTTGGGCTCTTAAGATGAACTCATAGGAATACAATGGTCAGAATGAGGGGTGAGAGTTCTTCTCTCAAGCCCTGGTCAAACCCATCTGGAATACTGTGTTCAGGGAGCCACGTATTTAGGAAGGACATTGGCAAACAAGATCATGTCAAGTTGGAAGTGACCAGGAACAGACTTAAAACCAGGTCACGTGAGAAGGGAAGGCCAAAAGAACTGTTTGACTTGTAGAACAGAAGACTATGTTGGGAAATTGGGGGGAAGAGCAGGGAGGAGGGGACTATTGGTGAAAATCTTCAAGCCTTTGGAGGGCTGACCTGAAGATGAGTTGGTCACATGGCAAGAGTGAAGAATGATAGGTAGAAAGCCCAAATGCTTCATTGGTGTCCTTATGAAGTCAGGAGAAAGAGAGGAAAGCTTCCCACATGTTGGTTAGTCCCTTTATGTTAGACTTAGGGGAGGACATGGACAAAAGTCACCTAGGGTGGGGCAGGCATGAATGACATTACAGATCCACTTGAGTCTTGTGGAAAAAGATTGGACTTTTTGCTTTGAGGCAGAGGGTAGACTTTTGAGCAGCAGGTGGAAGTTACAGAGGCAGATTCAGATTAGATGTAAGAAACTCAACAATTTCTGAAGTTGGAATGGATCTCCTGAGGAGACAGTGAGTTTCTCAGCACTGAAAATCTTTAAAAGATGTCTAAATGATTACTTGATAGGGACTCTGTGAATGTCTTTTCAAAATATAGTTAGTACCAGAGACCTCTGTTGCTGTTGAGTTGTTTCAGTTATGTCCAACTCTCCATGACTCCATTTGGTGTTTTCTTGGCAAAGATACTCGAGTGATTTGCCATTTCCTTCTCCATTTCATTGTACAATGAGGAAACTAAAGCAAACAGGGTTAAGTGACTTGCCCAGGGTCACATAGCTAGAAAGCATCTGAGTCTAGATTTGAACTTGGGGAGATGAGTCTTCCTGATTCCAAGCCCAAGGCTCTATCCACTGTGGCACCTACCTGACCTCGGAGACCCCTTCAACTGAGATTCTCTAATCTTCATACATGAAGAGCAATCTTTTTTTTTTTAATATGTTCCTTTATCTGGCTTCCTTTACCTCTCATCCCTGACCTTGTCTACAGAACCCCTGAGCACTGAGCAGCAGTTGCAGCAGCTAAAGGAGGAGCGGACGTGCAAAGTGTGCATGTATCAAGTGGTGTCCATTGTCTTTGTTCCCTGTGGCCACCTGGTCTGTTCAGAGTGTGCCCCAAACCTGCAGCAGTGCCCCATCTGCCGAGCCGTCATTCACGGGAGCGTCAGGACTTTCCTGTCCTAGCCAAGCTCTAGCGGACTGAGCGATGCTTGGGTGAGTTAAGGGACTCTTACCACACTTACTCTGCCACAAAATGGCTATGACTTTGGTCAGATTAGTTAACCGACAATGCCAGCAGATCAGAGATGGTAGGAGGCTTAATATGGATCAGGTCCAACTTCCTCATCTAAAAAACAAAGAAATAGGCCCAGAGAGGAGAAGGGTCAAGTGGCAAATAGTGGCCTGAATTTCTAGGTTAGGCCAAGGTCAAATGGCTATTTCAAACTTCTGTTTCTCTTCTCTATTTGTAAAATGGAGCTTATCTGAAAGCAGTGTTGTAAGGCAGAAATATTGCCCTGGAGAGGTCAAAGATGGCTTTGAGAAGAAAAAAGTGTCATATGAATTCCAGGTACCATCACATTTAACACCTGGGTTTGTCAGTTTGAGTGCAAGGCCTTAGCAGTATGGCACAGTGGGAAGAGAGCCAGCCTTAAAGTCAGGAAGACCAAGATTCAAGTCCCACTGCTGACATGAACTAGCTATATGACCTTGAACAAGTCACTTACTCTCTCAGTGCTCTAGGCAACTCTCCAAAGGCTATCAGTTGCAGAGAAGGTGCCACCATACATAGGGAGAGGGAGTTTCCTCACCTTGGAGTTCCTTATACCAATGAAGTCACGGGTCTAGATAAACCTTGTCCCTAGCTTATCTCACATGGGTGGGTGAGGATTTGGCAAGAGTGATGGAAAGGTAGGGTGGGCTATAGAGATCTCCAAGCCCTGTTACTATTTCCTTCTCCACTGGTAAACCCCCTGCAGTCCAATCTCTGAGTAACAGTGAAAATCAACTCTTCCTAGACACTCTCTCTAACTTGATCCTTCCAGGAACTACTGAGTTTGGGAAACCAATACTGATTCTGGAGCCCTGAAGACATTGGGATAATGGTGGGACTGGTAACCCTGCCTTTTGAGCATACAATGATCAAGCCTCTTACCCAGATGAAGGAGCAAGTGAAGTCCCAGTTTCTAATCTCATCATAGAAGTCATAGCTGCAACTTCAAGCAAGGTTAGGTTAGTTGGGAAATAGTAAGGGAACATTAAAGGAAACGGGAAATAGTCCATACCTAAAACTATACATCTAAAATAGTCTCATAGGACTTTTTTTTTTTTGGTGCAAATTTCTGCTTTGGTTTTTGCCATGATTATGTTTGGAGTTCTTTAATTTTTTGCAATAAAGTTTCTTCCGGTATAATCCATGCCTTGAGGCCAGCCCTTGAAGGTGGGAGGCATTTGCTAAGGCCTAATCTTTTATTCACTAATAATAATAGCTAGCATTTATATAGTCGTTACTTTGTACCAAGAACTGTGCTAAGAGAATTACAACTATTATCTCATTTGATCCTTACAATATCCCTGGGAGGCAGATGGCATTATTATCTCCAGTTTACAGATGAGGAAGCTGAGGCAGAGTTTAAGTGACTTGCCCAGGGTCATGAAGCTGGTAAGTCTCGGAGGCCAGATTTCGACTCAGGCGTTCCTGACTCCAGGCCCAGCACTCTATCCACTGTGCCACCTAGCTGGCCCTCCACCAGGGTTGACTGGAATGAAATTCCACCAGTAGGGAGCCTTGAAACCCTTGAACTTGGCTGCCAATCAATGTGCCTCTAGGCAGGAGGAAGGATGGATGTCTGATCAATAGTTGTGTTGGAGAGGAATTCCGAGGGCCCTCTGGAAGGCCGCTATTTTAGGAGTTTGGTTGGACCTTCTTTATACAACAGATAGTAGAAAGAGCAGGAAAGGATTTTACAGATCACTTAGTTCAACTGCCTAATTTCACTAGGGAGGAGTAATGACAGAAGAGGTGGTAACTTTCCAAGGCTCACAAGGAGTCAGCGGCACAGCCAGCAGTCAAACTCAGAAATCCTAATCGCTATCTGCAAAGCAATCAAGAAATTTCTTCTTAAAGAATCTTGATTTCAGTATTCTTTTAAAAATGTGAATATACATTTCGATAATCTGATTTTTTTCTTTTTGGTACATTAAATTTTCTCCAAGCAAAGGCATTGTTTTCTGGGAAGGCCATTCAACCCAAATTCCAATTACTATGTAGGCTACAGTGGCTGTGCTGGGGTGCAATTTCAGGACCTTCTGAATCCCTGATATCTCTCTTCTATTTCCTTGTACCTAAAATCCCTTTGGTCAGAGAGAGCTTAACTATATGCAGGTCCAAGGAAGGAGGGACAAAGATGTAGCTTCATGCTGTGCTATAAATGATCAAGATTAGAATTCTTCCCCGGAAGCAGGAGGGGAGGGTGGAGACCAGCACTGAGTTAAAGGGAGGTTTGTGGGGCTGGAAGAAGGAAAAAAGGGTGAATGAAGAGAGTGGTAGCACAGAAGGGGGAGGACTCAGAAGACTTACTTGGGGCCCTTCCAGCTGCTGGTGCTGCCCTCCTCCACATGCAGGGGGCAGCATTATTTCATGGGTTTGGAGCCTTTGGGTGAGCCAGGCATATAGACATGTTGAGCATGAGCCTCCTTTCAGGTTTGATATGTTCTCATTTTAGTGAAATGTGGTCATGCATAGCAACACCCTGCTAATCCACTCCTTATCAAAGATGACCCAATGAAATGATGATCAGTTTTATCTTTGTCCAGCCCCTGCTTCCTAGAGCTGGGGCTTATGATGGTCAATGAGCGGCCTATACATTTAGAATATATTAAAAACATCAGACTGGTTCTTTTGTCTAAATGTATAGTCAATTCATAGACTTGGAACCATCAAATCTCAGAGTTGGAAGGGACCCTTAATCATGGGATCATGGCTTTAAAAGTGCACATCTAGTTCAACTAGCCCATTTTACAGATGGGAATAATGAAGCCCAGAGAGGTCAGGCTCCAAAGTTGCATGGTAAGCTAGTGATAGTCAAACCTGGAAGAAAGGTCTCCTGAATCCTAGCCCATAGGTTTACTGCTAGATGATTTTGCTAACTAATATGTTCCTTTTTTTTTTGTGGAGGGGGGAAGGCAGGGCAATTGGGGTTAAGTGACTTGCCCAAGGTCACACAGCTAGTAAGTGTGTCAAGTGTCTGAGGCTGGATTTGAACTCAGGTCCTCCTGACTCCAGGGCCGGCGCTCTACTCACTGCGCCACCTAGCTGCCCCAACTCATATGTTCCTGAAGTTGACCAGCGGGCCACCAGAGAATGTTTGCGTCCAGTAAAAGCTGCTCCATAACAGAGGTACAGCCAGAGGCTCCACTTGCTTGCAAATAAACAAAATTGCAATGAGTTTAGAAATGGCATTTGATTATTGAGTTTAATTGTTCACTCAATGGCCATGGCTCATGAAGGATATTCCATTAACATGTGTGTACGTACATACATATTTTATGTATATATATACATGTGCCTCCCCTGTCTCTGCCATCTCTTTCACTACCCTGCTTCCCACAGACAGACTCTTCCACTCTGAACTCAGAGCTCAGTGCTCTGAGGTCATGGAATAAAGATGACAAACTCATCACAAGGCCTGAGGTGCCTGTTGTACCTCAAAGGCGAGCCTAGGCTGGGGGTAGCAGGAGGGATCACTACAACATACAGAGTCCACCAACTTTGCTCCGTTGATGCAAAGAACATCCCATGTGACATGAGCCATGGGGTAGGAGCAGCTGTGAGTACATACATATGTGATTTTTTGTTTTTGTTTTTGTTTTTTTAAAGAAAATTACAAAAAAAGTAGGCATCTGCAGCTGGGTCATGACCATGCCTATCTCTGTGGGCCAGGGGACCCCAGACAGGCAGGAGTTGGAGGGGGGAGGAGGTGAGGGCTTCCAGGCTGTAGTTTTTGGAACCAGGCCTGAGGCAAGGCAGGTTAAAGGCCCAGGGTCCTAGGACACTTGGGATGGAGATGAGGATCATCGGAACACTCAGACTCAAAACGGAAATGGCCCAGCCATGTGTAGTACATTCATTGTGTTAAGGAGTAAGATGGGATGAATTCTTCAGACCAGGGTCTCCGCGTGATAGGGATGGACCCTTCTTTACTGAGCACTAGTGCAGCATCCTCTTCTTCACTTACGAAGGCCTGTGGGGACAGGGAGAAGAATTGGGATTAGGAGGGCCCAGGTCACAACAAAAACTTTCCCAAAGGAAAGTTCTTTACCCAGGTGAAAGAAGACTCAGGGGTAACTGGATTCTCATCTTCAAGTTTTCAAAGGGTTTCCCAAAGAATTCTACTGTTCCATAGTGGGTCAAGAAGAGGAAATGGGCTTAAAAAGTCCACTGACTGACTACAAAGGAAATCAGTCTGTCCTTCCCCCAAATAATAGCTAACTTGGCAATATGTGCCAAGTACTGAGCTAAGCCCTTTACAATTATTACCTTATTTGATCTTCACAGTAGTTGCTATTATTATCCCAATTTTGCAGATGAGGAAACTGAGGCAGACAGCAGTTAAGTGACTTGCCCAGGGTCATACAGCTAGTAAGTGTCCAAGGCCAGATTTGAACTCAGGTTTTCTTGACTCCAGGCCCAACACTCTGTGCGCTCTGACATCACCTAATATCTGTCATTCAACAGGGCTACAGGCAACTGTTCAATTGCTTCAGTTATGTTGGACTCTTTGTGATCCCATTTGGGGTTTTCCTGGCAAAGATGCTGGAGTGATTTGCCCCTTCCTTCTCCAGCTCATTTTACGGATGAGGAATGGAGGCCAACAGGGTTAAGTGACTTGCCCAGGATCACACAGCTAGTAAGTGTCTGAGGCTAGGTTTGAACTCATGAAGATGAGTCTTCCTGATTCCAAGCCCAGGGCTCTTTCCACTGTGCCACCTAGACACCCCATGGGTAATTGCACACTTAACTTCATAGGCTTGTAAAATTTAGACCAGGAAACATCTTAGAGATCATCAAGCCAAGTTCAACCCAAGCTCATTTTATATATAAGGAAATTGAGGTCTAGAGAAATGAAGTGACTTTCCCAAGGTCACACATGGGATAAACAGCAAAATGCCTCTGACTACCAAGTTAATGCTCTACTCCTCAAGAGCCTGGGAGTGTGAGATTTGGTGAGACATTCATTCTCAAGCATCACTCACTTTCAGTGGTCCTTGATAATGAAAGAATAGGCAACTGTACATTATAAAAATAGCAGAAAATCTAAAAATAACTTAAAATCTGGTTTTAGAGTGCTTTTGGACTACATTCCCTGATAGTGGAGAGAGGTGGCACAAGAAGATTTTTAATAACAGAAGAAGTCAAGTTGAGATATAAATTCTGTTGCAGAGATTCTCCGAAGTTCATTTGATAAATGCCCAATTTTGATAAAAAGGTCTGGAAGTGGTCAGTTGCTTAAGATCCACAAAAGACTTCTCTGGGTCCCCTAGCCCTATCTAAAACGTCTACCTTTAGAGTCCTGAAGACCTCAGAGAGAAAAAAAAAAACTTTATGAAGAAAGATAACAAATTTAGCTTTACAAACTATGTCCTTAAGGCAATATCAATGAGAACACACTCCTTAATCCAAAGAACTGTCCCTCCGGAGCTCTCACAGGAAGCATAAAGGTATTCACAAAAAATGGTCAGGGGATTGAAAAGTACCAAAGCAATAAGATCGTAGAAGGAAACTGGGCATGAATGCTTGCCTGGAGGAATCGGGCCTTATAGGCCTAATTTTGTCTGCTAAAAGGGACACAATGCTGGGGAGAAATAGTGTGCATTTAGGACAATGAAAATTGAAGCATTTAATTCACTGCATAGAGGCCTTACCATAAAAGAATGCCAACTTTGTTCCAGGACCTCCATCTGTCAAATCCCAAATAAACAAGCCCCTAGTAGAGAGGTCCTACTGTGAGGGAACATATATGGAATATCAGGGCTTTGAGGGGTCTCTCCCTCTAGGGCCTATACTTACAGGTATGTCTGCTTGAACAATAGGTTGGAGGGCTTTTCATTGACATGGTAGAGAGGAAATGGATCAAATCCACCAATGAAATCAACTGAAAGAAATTAAGACCCAAATAAAACAAAACCAAAGCATGGCAGATGGTGTAAAAAAAAAAAAAAGGAAAAAAAAAGGAAAATAAACCAACAGAACCAGCAGCATGTAATGACAGATGGACACATAAGAGATCCTCTGCAATAGACAGGAATGGACATTCCTGCCTCCCCCTTCCTCCCTCCCTGCCACTGGTAGCCTCAGGGAAATCAAAACACCATACCCACTACAGGACTCCAGCAAGCCTACTTTCTCTGGAAAGGAAGTGGTTTAGCAGATGACTTCCCATTTGAATGTTTTTAAATAGATTAAAACAAAGAAAGGTCATAGGAGCCCAGATTTAGAGCCAGAAGGGGTCTTAGCCCCTTGTAGTCTAAAAGTTTTTATAAACAAGGAAACTTAAACCCAGAGAGGTTAGACGATTTGCCTAAGGTCACAAAGATAGAGCCCAGGTCCTCTCACTCAAGATTCTAGTGCTTGGGGCTTGATTCCATCCCTTGGTCACTTTGGTAGGCAATCAGCCCCATGTAGAAAGAGGAACAGTGATGTTCCCCAGTGACGATGGTGGGGGAGGTAAAATGGGGAGAACCATACCACCTGGCTATGCCATCAGTTTTTCCTCAAAGCTATACAGACATATCAGATATGTTTGCAAGCTTAGCCAAGATTAATTTGTGTCTGAAATGCTAATAGGCTGCTAATATTTGTGGGGAAAATTTAATACCATTGAACGCTGAGGCTATTTTGTATTTTTAAAAGTGTTTCTTAGAATAAATAACAGCCAAAATGCAAAGACTTCCTTGTTTCCTCTGTTGGGAACAATGCACTTAAAAAGCATTCCAGTCAGCCAAATAAGCATCATTATAGGAAAAAAAAAATGATAAGTTGTTCTATCAACTTCACTATGTATCTGGGAAACCTAAAGCTTTGGGGCATCTTCAGAATAGTTCCTTGAAATTGGCAACAGATTTGACCAAGGATGGGGATTGGACTGAATTTCTCCAGACCTCCTCCCTGACCAAGGCCTCTCTTGATGAGGAGGAATGGAAGGTCAGGAACAAAAAAGGAGATATTCTTCCCAGCAACGTTTGCAGATTGTTCTGACCTCTGCAAAGTTCTACATCTCCATTCACAGACTCAGGACATTATTTAAACAGTGGCCCAGGATAAATTCCACTTGGGGGTGGAGGGTAGTGGTTTAGGGAAAACATTAAAGTTACCTTAACTCAATTAGGCTTCATCTGTGGTTCCATCCTAGCATGACCTGGTCGTACCAAGCCAAGACCTTTCTGCCTTGGTTCATTTGCAGGTAGGGATGCAGCCCATAATTCCAGCAGGTGGATACTATTAATATGCACACTCTCAACAATGGTCATTTGTGGCTGTGAATGGATATGAAGCTCTCAATTCAAGTCTTGGGAGATTTTCTTTAATGGACAGTTTCACATGACTGGTTCATTGTTAAGTGTTCCCTCGATGAAGACCTCATGCCTACTCTATGGCACAAGTGGATTCCACTGACCCACTACCTCATGAAAACCCCATCCCTGCTTACTTGCCGATGAATATGCCTGAATACTTAGAACTACTACATGCCCAACATCAAAGGAGCATTTAAAGGAAACCACAAATAGAGGAGAAAATTAAAATGCTGCTCAAATTTTTCAGGTCAGCAAAAGGACTAGCCCCTTCTGCAAGCCTAGAATACTGATGGCTTGTCAGTGTTAATTATTCAACCTGGCATCCTCCAGCTGAGGCTGAGACAGGGCTGAAACATACCAGCAGTCTCAACTTCCCCAGCCATCTGCATGGATTTCTAGAGACTTCATTCACCTGCAACAGGATCTCCCATACTAAGTAAATGGGAAGAGCTGCATTACATATAGAGAGGCAAAAGCCCTTGTATAAAACTTCTAAGGTGGTATTTCTCTGTGCATTAGGAACCTGGGATATGAAACTCATGACATATGATTTCCTTTGAACCTCACAATAACCCTGTGAAGTAGGTGTTACCATAGCACTGTTCTCATTTTATATATGATGAATTGATCTCATAGAAGTTAAGTGACTTGCCCAGATTCACACAGCTAGTATATACCAGAGGCAAGACTTGAACTCAGTTTCTCTTTACTCCAGGTCCAAAACTCTTTCCACTGACTTAGTACTTTCAGAGATGAACTCCAAAGTATGAAACAAATTCAGGTGCCAAGAGTGTATAGGGAAAATACCACTGCTGGTTTGGCTTTGCTTTCTGGAGAGAACTTTCCACCACACTGCTAGTGCTCCCTGTGCCACCTAGAGGACTTATACCATCACACACCCAGCATTCTCATTAAGGATTTTGATTAGAGGAAGGGAACCACTCTTATTTTGCAATTAGCATCAGTACACATGAAAAATCTGGTGGACAATTGTCTAAGATGAGCATCTACACCTTATCTGTCTAGACCAATGATTTTTCTCTCCATGGGCCTTGCTAGCTGACTGCTTTATGTGGCAATTCTGCTTTTTAAAAAAATACAAAGAATGTCAATTTTCAGCTCCTACTGAAAACAATAGTGGAATTTGAGCAGCCTCTAAACTTCCTGAGTCTCTTGACATTTTCCTCTGGAAACTGAGGGAAATCAGTTTTTGGAAACCACTTGATATGGCCACAGAGCATCCATCCATCTGTTGTTTCCTTCCTGTCCCTTCACACCTGCTGAGTTTCCATCAGCCACCCCCTGGCCCTTGCCCTTTGTTGATGCCTAAGGAAATGCTGAGCAGGCAGCCTTTATTTTTTCACCTATGCATCTAATCATGTATGGTTGAGGCAGGGGGGAGAGCTGACAAAGATACTGGAAGCCCTTATACATGCTAAAGGCATGTAAACGATATATTTATGGTTAGTAAATTCTTGTTCCCTATCATTTTGCTACCTCGTTATTTTTGGTTAGCACTCTGGCCCTGGTAGGATGCTACTGGAAGTCTGAAAATCTATGATTCCAAATAGGAATAATAATTTCCCTACCACTATGCCTGAATGCCATCTGCTTCGAGGAGAACAAGGTGAGCTCCCTTCTCAGGGAACACCTACAACCTTTGAAGCTTCTTCCTCATTTTAAATGCAAGTGGCCCAGGATTCTCTCAGATTCTCAATTCAAATGGTTGTCTCTTTTATATGGCTAGCCAGCAGGAGTGGCCAAACACCAGCTCTTGCATAACAGGAAAAGTTTGTGTTCAGGAGAGAGGAAAAGAATTCTCAGTGCTTAGACTTTCATTGTCAGGTCTAAGCTACGCTAATAGGTTCTGGGAACATCGCAAAATAAGGATAGAAAAAATACTATTTGTCTTCTCTGTCCTGTCTTTTCCCTGTCCATCTCTCCCCTCTTTTCTCTATTCTCTCCTCTCCTTTCCTTCCCCTTGGAATTAGGATTCCCTCTCTTCCTCTTCTCTTTCCTCCCCTTATCTCTTTCTTCCTCTTATCCTCCTCCTCCCTTCCTCTCCTGTACTCTCTTTCCCATCCCCTCATCTCCCTCCTCTCACTTCCCCACTTCTTCCTCTCCACTATTTATTTTCCTTCTTCACCTCTCCTTTCTCTCCTGCTTTGACCTCTCCTTTTCCCCCTGTCCTCAACTTTTCTTTCCCTCTTTCCTTTCCTCTCATCTGTCCCTTTCCCTTCTTTCCTCTCTCCTCTCATTTCCTTTCCTCTTCCTCTTTCCTCTCCTCTCCCCTCCTTCCTTTCTTCTCCTCTCACACTTTCTACCCCTTCTTTCTCCTCAATCCCTTCCCTCTCTCTTGTTCAATCTGCCCTCCCCTTCTTCATACCTCCAATTCCTGAATTCTCCTTCTTTCTCTTCCCTATTTCTTCTATTCTCTTTCCTTACCATTCTGCTATTGTCCTTCCTCTCTTTCCTGTTTTTTCCCCATTCCTCTCATATCAGCTTCCTATGGCACTGTGGGATGTTATGCCTTCAGAAATGGACTGTTATCAAAACCACTGCTGAAGAATCTTTAGATGAATACTTACAGCTATCTTCTTCCTCTGTGAAGACACTGACCACGTAACAGGCATACACAAAGCCCACCAACTATAAGAAAAGAGGGGCAAAAGTGAGAAGCCATTCAGTCCAACTTCGGCAATATGAATTTACATGATCAGATTATGTGAAACTCTACCACCTCTTGGTGAGGTTTCAGTGGTTCAATGCCATATGCCAGATCAGTGCCAGAGAAAGAATGTGGCAAAGTGAGCTTAGTGAAAGGACCAGAACCAATGCAAAACAGGCACAAAATCCAGAAAAAACCCCCAGTTATACAGAGAAAGGTTGACCAGGAAGTGTAATGACAAATCAAACCTGGAAATTTATACCCTGGCTGTTGGGAAGGAAAATTTAGGGATTTAATAATAGAGTAGTTACCATCTCTTTCTTCTCTAAGCAATATCTCTCCTTTGGCCACTGAGTGCCACCCTGGAAGCTTCCATTTCTCATCATCATCTTCAGATTGTAGGTAGAAGCCCTGATACATCCTCAAGCCAGGACTACTCATTCAAAGCAAAATAAAAGTTAAGAAGTATTCCAGTGAATTCTGACATTAAGTTTAACCCAACTTGTTAATTCAGACCAATAGATGGGAGTGCTTGGCTTTAAGTACTAAGTCACACAGCAGAGGCAGCAAAAATACTCAAATTCATCAGCTCACTTATGTCTGGAGTGATGGAGACTGGCTGCCAATATTGCCTAAAGTCATCAGATACTTTTACAATTGGATCAAGCTTTGGGCAAATAGTTCAGATCAAAGAACTTCTGAGCTCTATTTAGGAAAAGTCCTGGTTTCTCTCTGGGCTGGAGAATGAAGCTCAGCTGAAAGGAAGCCACTTCTCCAAACAGAACCAGACCTGAACAACTCTAAGGTAAGGCACCATCAGAAGGAAGTAGTGACTGAGCACCCTTGCCTCTTTAAAGGATTCCATTGGCCCTCAAGTTTTAATCAGAATGTTTATTGTCGAGCACATCCCATCAAGCCAGGCTTCCATTTTCCTCATTCAGGTGACTCAGTCCTTCTCAAGTAGCAGCTCCCTTTCCCTGATTTGAGGTGACACTAACAATATTATTAAAGTTATCATGTATCAGGACTGCTCATTTCCCACAGTAAACTCAATCCTCTTTAACAAGAATTAGAATACAACCAACAATGATTCATTTCCAGAGAAGACAGGATGATACATGGAGAGGCCCAGGAAACAGGGTCATTCATTTATAATATGACAGAAAAATACATCATAGCTACAACAAAGGCGAGCTAATGAGATTTCTATTGAGGGACTCTGAGCCATGCATGTGTTTGGCAACTCTCCCTAGGGAGGAACAGCCTTATACAAATGCATTTTGGAAAAAGTTGAATTAAAACCTTGTATTTCTTATGGGCTTCTCGAGTAACATGGAAGATGGCAATGGCCAGGGTTACTGATTACAGGGTTACTCTGTTGGTCTCTAAGCAGCTCTTAGCACAAGGAACAATAAAGATTCCTTTTCTTCATCCCACCTCAACAAGCTGGAGTCCATGTGGATATGCCATATTCAAATCATTTTCCTGGCAGGTGGCAACATCAAAAGCTAAAATCCTACTCAAAGCTATATTTGTCTGATAATCCTATAAAGTGGTTTAATTATGCCAAGGCGGGAGAACCCAAAGCATTGCTATTTAAGAGAAATTACAGAAGTTATACCAATAAAGTTTCCATTTCCTGTAGTAGTAGTAGTAGTTTGCTAGTAGGAAGCTTCCAATAAGGTTAGGACTTTGACTGCCTTTCCTAAGGATGACCAAAGGATGTAATTGACTGGGAGCTGGCCATGGTACTAAAGGAAGACACATCTAATTTTTACCACTACACAAGCAGCCAGACAAGGATTTATTTTCCCAGTGAAAATATCTCACCTTTGAGAAGAATTCAACTTTTCCTCCTCTCCAGCCACCAGGTTTTTTCACTGTATATCTGCACAAAATGTGTTTTCTACTAACTGCCTTTTCTCACACCATCCCCCTAATTTCTGCTGAGACAAATCTTAACCACTCTCCACAGCCCATATTCCCTGGGAAATCTTCCAAATTGTTCTAACCCATGGTGCTCTCTCCTTCTCTGAACTTTTAGCTCATGTAGTTTCTTTCCCTACCAATTGGCACTTAACTAATCATATAAGGCAGCATATTGTCTCAGTGGAATGAGTCCTAGACTTGAAGTGAGAAGACGTGGGTTTGAATCCTGTTCTGCCACTTATCATGTGTGGCTCCCCACATGCAAGTCTTTCTGCTTCATAGGCTTCAGTTTCCTCATCTGTAAAATAAAGAGGTTATGCTAAATGACCTCCAGCTCCATTTTTATGTGATTCTATGGTCTATGAGCTCCCTGAGAGATGAAACTTTCTTACACTTTTTTAGCATCCTGCGCAAAGCCCTGAAAATAACTGCTCAGAAAATGTCTAGCTAGTTAATTGTGATTTCTATACGTCAAAATGTCATTAAGGTAATTCTTCCTATTGGATTCAGAAAAACCTAGGAAGACTTCTATTACCTGATGCAAAGTGAATTGAGCAGAACCAGAACATTGTACATAGTAATACTGTAGCCATAAATCAACTGTGAAGGGCTCTAACCAACACAATGATCCACAACAAAGCCAAAGGACTCATGAAGAAAACTGCTATCCACCTCTAGAGAGAGAACTGATGAACTCTGAGTAGAGATCAAAACATTTTTTCACTCTTTATTTTTCTTGCTTTTTTTGCAACATGACTAATATGGAACTGTGTATCACATGACGTCACTTATAAATGGGTATTGTATTGCTTGCTTTCTCAATGGTGAGGTGGGGGCTGCTGCAAGGAGGATGAGAATTTAAAACTGAAAATTTTTAAATGAATGTTTAAAAAAAGAAATTATTTTTCCCATGGCAACATGGTGTGGTAGAAAAGCACTGCACTTGAAACCAGAAAACCTGGGTTCATGCCCTAAATCTACTACTCACTAGTTATATGACTGTTCAAGTCTCTCCATCATTCTGAACTGGTTTCTTCATTAATCTTGCCATTTCATAGCTGTCTACCTTGCTTTCTTCAAAAGTTTATGAGACTAATTAGAGACAATATATGAGAAAATGCTATGTAACTATAAAGTGCTGGACCAAATATATGAAGGTTTGGGTTTAGACTTATGATTTCTTTTGTACAGTGAAATACTAGCAAAGAAACTTCTATCAGTGTATACTGGCAACTGTTCTGCAACCTATGATAGTCTTAGATATATTTGCCTAGAAGTGAATGGCCAGGGTCAACCAGCCAGTATGTGTTAGAGGCAAGACTTGAGTTCCAGTCTTGCTAACTCACAGGGCAGCCTTTTACTATGCCATGTTATTTCTAAACAATTATACTGTAGTATTAAATACCAGGAAAGAGGATGTTTTTATTCCTAAGTATAGGGAAATCTCACCCCAGAGCCAGTTCCAATGAAGCCAGCAAAGTCTCTTTCAACCCTGAAGATCCCAAAATAACACATTAACTCATTTGTAGCCATCTCTGGTGGGAAGGCAACTGGCCACTGCACTGTGTGGAGTCTCTGTGTTAACTCAAAAGCCACACAGAATAGATAAAGCCTTAACTCTTAAGGTGCCATCTTGTGCCCAGCAATCAAATTGGTAGACCAACAGGTAGAAACTAACCTTGTTGGGAGTTGGGCCTGTGGCTTTTATGAGGTTTCATTCTTGTTTTCTATAAGGCTCATTGCTTATATTATGACTCAGATGTCCAAATATCTTTGTCCTTATTTTATGTAGTTAGAGAATTAGCCTTTCAAAATCAGAGAATTTCACAGCTGAAAGGGGCCTTATATCTTATCCACTCCAACCTCCCCCAATGGAGAGATCCTTACAGCTACACCTACAGCAACTGTCCCCAGAAATACAACCCGGGAGGCTTTAAAGATTGCCCTAGAGCTTCTTGAATAAGATGAAGCAATTATATACAAGAAAAAAATTTAAACAATATATTCAGAGTCAATGTCTCACTTGCATATATTTTCATTTATTCTTTCTATATTTCCAAAGACTTTTCTCAAAATTATTTTATTGTTTTTTATTTTTATTCTGGACTTGACAAACACCAAATTGAATGGATATTTGCATATGCTTAGAAAAAAGGATTGTACATAAAATTGTAGGTCTCTACATATAGCTTTTCTTTTAAAGTATATAATGACTATAGAGAATTGAGTCAAACTTATAAGAATCTGAGTCATTCCCCAGCTGAAAAATGATCAAAGGATATGAACATACAGTTTTTAGAAGAAGAAACCAAAGCTTTATATAGTCATATGAAAAAATGCTCTAAATTATTATTGATTAGAGAAGTACAAATTAAAACAGTTCTGAGGTACCATCTCACACCCATCAGATTGGCTAAAATGAAAGAAGGGAAAATGACAGATGCTGAAGGGGATGTGAAAAAATTGGCACACTAATACACTGCTGGTGGAATTGTTAACTGATCCAACTGTTTTGGAGAGGACTTTGGAATTATGCCCAAAGAGCTATAAAACTGGATAGACTCTTTGGCCCAGCAATACCATTATTAGGTCTGTTTCCCAAGGTGATCAGGGAAGAAGAAAAGAACCTACATGTTCTAAAATAGTTGTAGCAACTCTCTTTGTGGTGGCAAAGAATTGCAAATAGAGGGAATGCCCATCATTTGGGGAATGGCTGAATAAGTTGTAGTATATGATTGTGATGGAATACTACTGTGTTGTAAAAAATAATGAGCAGACTGGCTTTAGAAAAACATGGGAAGACTTGCATGAAATTAGCAGAACCAAGAGAATCTTGTATACGGTAACAACAATGTTGTTCAAAGAATAACTGTGAACAATTAAGCTGCTCTGCGTAACATGATCGTTCAAATCAGCTACAAAGAACTTACGAAGGAAAATGCTACCCACCTCTAGAGAAAGAACTGATATGTGGAAGTATGTATTGCATAGTTCCACATATATCTATATCAAATGTTGGTCTTCTCTAACCTGGGGTTGAAAGGAAAGGAGGGAGACAACTCAGGATTCAAAATGTAACCAAAAAAAGGAAAAAAAATCATGACACTATTAAGAATAAAGTATATAATAAGATCAACCTGTAGTTTTCAAAATTATCCTGCTTGTTTGTCTTTCTTTCTGGCCATCCTTCTCCAAATAATTTCAAGTTCTAGTTTTTCTTCTTGATGGCTTTGTCTTTTTTCAATTTAATTTAACAGGCAGTTATTTGATGCCTGCTTGTGCCAAGAACCATGGTAAACATTGGAGATACCAAATCAAAAATGAAAATAGTCCTTGATTTTAAAGAACTTACATTCCATTTGTGAGGGGATGTATACAGGATAAATATTAAGTAAGTAATGTCTGGGTTTGGGGAATAATAAAAATGTGAGGAGGATTAGGAAAGGCTTTCCTAGGAGATGTTTCCTGAGCCTACCTTTGAATGAAACTAGGGATTCCTAGAGGTGAAGGTAAGGAGGAAGAATATTCCGAGCCTGAGCTGGAATTCCTTCGGTTCACTTCTCTTTATTTGAGCTACTTCAAAAAGGAATACCCAAGACCCAAAGGTTTTTTTCCCCTACCAGAGACATAGAAGACTCTGAATACCACAGAAATTTTGTGTAGGTTCTACCAATGCTAAAAGCAAGAGAGACCTGGAAAGAATGGTCAAAAAAAAGAGAGAAATAACAGTTATCTCAGTTTGTCAGAATGGCTCACACAATGTCCTTGGCTTTATAACTCAGAAATGACATTCAAATGACTAAAAACAAAGAAACAAAAGCAAGTACTTAAGAGTTAAAGAAATTCACTCCATCAACTCCTTATATTAGCAAAGGCATTTAGGCTTCAAAATCATACCATGGTACATGTTCTGAGGTATGAGAATAGGCCCTGTGCTAGGAGGTTAAAATAAAACAGGTATGACATAGACCCTGTTCTCAGTTTGATGGGGAGTAAGAGAACTGAAACTACTATATTGAGAAATACCAATGATATCAAAATGACCAATCTGATAGTTTTTTCTCAGTCCTTATCCTTTTAAAAAATATTTCTACACTATTTGAAATAGTTGATTTCCCTCTCCTCCTGGATACTGTCCCTCTCTGGTTTTTGTGATACTGGTCTCTCTTAGTTCTTCTCTTATATGTCAGGCTACTCCTCAATCTCTTTTGCTGAATCATCATCTATGTCCTGGCTCCACTCTTGGATATCCCCCAAGGTCCTATTCAGAGTCCTCTTCTCTTCTTTCTCTAAACTCTCTCCTCCTTGGTGATCTCATCATACCCTTTTGGTTCAATGACCATTGTTATGCAGATGATTCCCAGATCTTTATATCCAGCATCAGTCTCTACCCAGAGCTCTGGTGCCATATCACCACCACATTGGACATTTCTACCTTTATATTACAGTTATCTCAAATTCAACAGTTCCAAAACAGAACTCATTATCTTTCTATACTCCCCAATGTCACCAGTCCTCCCTGCTTTCATTTTTCTGTCAGGATGGCCACTACAATACAGTTATGCATCCAGACAGTTACTAAATACTGTTATTTATGCCTCTTCAACATATTTCTTACTGTCTCCCTTCTCAAATCCTGCCCTAGTTCCTGCTCTTATTTTTTCTTGCCTTCTAATTGGTTTCCCTGCCTCTGATCTCTTTCCTGTGTGATCCATTCTCTACACTACTCCCCTCTCCCCCAAATTTCCCCAGCATACAGCTATGATAATGTTACTTTTTTATTCAAAAACCTTCAGTGCTTCCCTCTTGTCTGCCAAATGATGTCTAAAATCTTGACCTTTGCATTCAAGGTCCTTCACAGACAGCTTCAATTCACCTTCCCCATCTTATAAACTCCACTATTGTCCTTCACCTACTCTGTAATCAAGACAAGTTAGACTAATTTCTGAAGCAACTAGGTGGCATAGTGGATAAAGTGTTGGACTTAGAATCAGGAAGACCTGAGTTCAAATACTGCCTGAGATATTAGCTAACTATGGGTAAGCCCCTTAAGCTGTGTGTTTTAGTTTCCCCATCTATAAAATGGGGATGATAATAATAGCACCTATCTTCAAGGATTGCTGTCTGGATGCATAACTGTCTGGATACACAGGTGAGGCAGAAAAGAATTAAATATGGAGAACGTTGGTGATGCCGTTAAGAATGGCACTGGATGTCACTATTCATGAATGCCCTGTGCACAGGGGAAGCTCTCAGACCAACTCCATTCTGAGCCACAAGACCTGGTTGAAATCTAATATCAGGGATGGTTAGGCTACGCCTTCTGATCCCAGCCCTGTCAGACTACTTGGCTTCATCCTGAACTCTACTGCTGAACCACTCATGTGTTTATGTCATCATTATCTCCTCTAGACAAATAAATGGATTTAAGAACAAACTAAGCAATTCTGAGTATCGTACACAGACTTCTTTAGGGACCCATTGCTGTCCAATTCATTCCTAGAGAGCTTCAGAGTGTAAAGGCAAGAGTCACTGAGTTAGAGTTAGAGTATTTCAGCTTTCATCATGGCTCCATTTGTTAGCTGTGTGGCCTGGGCAGTCAACTCATTTCCTCTTTCTGAGACTCAGTTTCCTTACTTGTAAAATGAAAGGGCTGGACTAGATGATTTTTATGTTCTGTCTCAGATCTAAATCCCACAGTTTTGTTTTTCATATATACATACAGCTTACCTTTTAGCTGATGTTTCCATGTTCCTCTGCCCAGGGTTTAAAATATACTAACCACCAACTTTATAACTCACAATCATGACAAGGCCTTTCAACAATAGCAAATCACTGTTTATTCAGTGATGTGCTTTCATTTTCTTCAAGAAAGATTACATTATTCTTTGAGCTCAGCCATTTCTTCTCTCAGATGAACAAAGAAGGGAAGGAGATGGGAACATATAAGAATGCAAGCAGCATTTTCCTGTGGGTAGAGCTCAGCTATAATTAAAGTCATCACCTCCGGGAGAAAGTGAACTCCTAGGACACACACTGAATCTTGTCTTGTGTGCATTATGAATGAAATAAAGTGAAGAGCAAATGAGTACTTTGTACACTGCTTCACTATTCACAGCTTGGCACAATGGAAAAGACACAGGATTTGGACTCAAAAGACAGGCTGGTTCTGCTGTTTGTTCTTGTGTGATCTTGGGGAAGACATTTAACTTTGGGCTTTGGTTTCCTTATCCATAAAATGAAAGGGTAGGAACAGATGATGTCTAAGGTTCCCTTCAGTTCTAAACGCAATGATTGTTTAGATCCAAAATCATCCTCTCCTGTACAGCAACCCAGGGCAACCTGAAGGAGAGCATTTATTCATTCAACAAATACAATTGTGCCTATTTGTATTAAGCACTGGGGATATATAGGGATCAATTTGATATGGTTCTCACATCCAAGTTGCTTTTAGGCTAGTAGGGTAATAAAACACATGAAAATAACCATAGTATAGGGGTAACTAGGTGCAACACTTGATATCTGTGACTCTGGGCAAGGCACCTAAGCCCAACTGCAGGAAGGAAGGAAGGAAGAAAAGAAAGAAGGAAGGGAAGGAAGAAAAAGGAAGTATAAAATAAAATACAGTAAGTTCGTTAGAAAGCCTTGGGAATGATGAAAAGCACACAGGATTACGAGTAAAGATGTCTTAGTTATAGTCTCATATCTTCCATTAATGAGCTATGTGACCCTGGGCAAGTCACATTTTCCTCTCTGGGCCTCAGATTCTTCCTCTTTAAATTGAAAGTGTTGAACTCCATGACTTCAAAAGTCCCTTTCTAGCTCTAAGATACTACTACTATTATTCAAAGTGTTATAGGAGTTCCCAGGAGGAAGAGAATTGCAGGGAAGAGAGAGGGAGGAGGAAGGTTGTTGGAAATGAAGGAATATTTCATGGAAGAGATGGCATCAGAATTAGACCATGGAGGCAGGACAGCATTTCAAGAGGCAAAGAAGGAAGGCCAGGGCACCAAGAAAAAGAACTCAAAGCCAGGTGTGTCCAACCCCAAATTTGCCACTTTTTATTTCTTATTATTTTAACACGAAGCTCTGGTCTGGAGCTGCTGCCTTTTCTGGTCTAACACCACTGGGAATGGTGTTGAGAGTGTCAGGACTTCTTTAACTTCCTTGATTCCTGCCTTTGGCCTTGACGTTGGAGCTTTCAGGTATACTGCTGAGATGGGCAAGCTTGGGAGAAAGTAGAGGCTGGCAACCAACTTAAATTTTTTTTTCAAATTTTAAGGGCACTTTGTTAAAGCCTAAAAGGTGAAACTGAGAATTCCAAAATACCATTTTTTTTGAGGCAGTCAGGTTAAGTGACTTGCCCTCGATCACATAGCTAGTAAAGAACTGAAGATGGCTTTAACTCAGGTTCTCCTGACTCCAGGGCTGGTGCTCTATCCACTGCACCACCTAGTTGCCTCCAAAATAGTGTTTCTAATTTGGCATTGATGAGCTCCTCTTTAGGGGGACCTTTTGTGGATGCTTTATAAAATAGGATGATCCAGCCTGTTACTGACCTCTGGAGATCCCCCCCTTCTATCCTCAGGCCTGGTGACTTCTCAATATAGACCAGTCTGATAAGAGGGTCTGAATCTGGAATGGGGGCATACTAGGTCTTGATTACCGTTGGAATCCAAACAGAGTCATACCAGCCAGATAAGAGTATCTACTTTGCTGGCTTTTGGTGAAAAGGAGCAAAGAAGTGAACCTGTTTAAAATATGAATGGTACAGATTCCTCTACAGTCTCAATTTATAAAAAGCCTTTTCTCCTTGAAATGTAATTTATTCAGTCAATTTCTCTTAGTGAAGAAAGTTGAAAGATAGAAACAAGTAGAAAGGCCTAAGCTGAGAGGCCAAAGACCTGGGTTCTGTCTCAATGACTTTATGTGTGAAGGGCAAATCACTTAGAAAGAAAGCACTTCCTCATAATGACCCCGTCAGACAAAGACAGTGTAGATCAAGGAGTTGCCCCTCTGCTTTACAGATATGGAAAACAAGGCTCTAAGATATAAAATTTGCTGTCCAGGGTCACACAGCTTATTAGCATTTAAGGCAGGATTCTGACCTGGGTCTCCTGATTCCACAAACAGCACTCTTCCAACTAGGCCATGTTGCAAGTTAACCTTTCTGGGCATCAGTTTCCCCATTCGCAAAATAGGCTTAATTATAATATCAAGCACTTGTCACCCAATATGCCAATAAGATCGAGAATGGAAAGTACTTAAAAGATTTCTTTTAAAGCATGATTCACACACAAAGTAGTATTATTCCTTTCATCACTAGTACGATATATGATTGAACAACTGAAAACCATGCCTTAGGGAAAAGATGTAGAAGATTTTGAATCATTCTGTATCGTTATCAGAACATTTTCAGAATATTCCTTTGACGCCAGAATAAGA
The DNA here is from genome assembly GCF_011100635.1 of Trichosurus vulpecula. NCBI lineage: Eukaryota > Metazoa > Chordata > Mammalia > Diprotodontia > Phalangeridae > Trichosurus > Trichosurus vulpecula. The sequence continues at coordinate 180,365,664 of NC_050575.1, read as the reverse complement.
GACGCTGGAAGGCTGATATGCATCAAGCTTAAACCTGGGACAGATGAAGGCAGAAATACAAAAGGATATAGGAAAAGCAATCGTTATTTCAGGGGTAAGCAGAAGGTCTCTGATTATATCATATTAGCTTATACTCTTAGCCAGGTTTAGGTATATTATTCATGCTAAGCGTAGACCCCTACTCCTTCCCTCCCTCTTAGATATATAAAGCAATCCAATTTCTAAGGAGCTCATTCTCCCCAAAGACAAAGCATTCGGGGTCTCTTAGGGCTGATATTCACTTAATGTTTCCAAAGATGGCATAGTCAGCTGAATTCTGGTGAGGCTGTGGGCCTCAGGAGGATGGCTCCAGCACTAATAAATCAGAGGATGAATGAGGGAGAAGGTCAAAGAAACACAGATAGTAGAAAACCACAGAAAAGGGTCTAGGAATTCAGTAACAACTATGGGTCTTTGCTATTACTGTTACTGTTACTCCCCAGCTCAAGAATCCATAATATTTCACCATTACCAAGAGCATGACTTAATGGAAAGAGAATTAGTTTTAGAATCAGAAAATGTAGGTTTGAGGTCAGATTTTGACTTGTACACCCTAGGTAAGTCACTTAACAGCTTCACTATCCATAAAATATGGATAATAGTAGTTTTTATTGTTGTGTTCCAGTTGTGTCTGACCATGACCCCATTTGGGGTTTTCTGGGCAAAGACACTGGAGTGGTTTGTCATTTCCTTCTCTAGCTCATTTTACAGATAAGGAAACTGAAACGGACAGGGTTAAGTGACTCTCTTAGGGTCACACAGCTACTAAGTGTCTGAGGCCAGATTTGAACTCAAGTCTTCCAGGTCCAGCACTTTATCCACTGTGCCACCTACCTGCCCCTAAAGTAAATGCTATTTCTTCTTAAATGGCAATGATTTTCACTAATCTGATATTTCTCTAAATTCCAGTTAGTTTTTGAATTCCTGGTACATGTACAAAGTCTACAATTCATCAGTAGATTATATTGTGTCTTGGATTCATGTGCATATGTCTTGTTTCTGCAACAAGCATGAGCCTCTGAAGGACAGGACCTGTGTCACCTCTTGTTTCTCCAACAGTTCTGAGCACAGCCAGAGCTGGGCATCCAGTCAGTACTCAACAAAGGGCAACAATACAAGTAACTCACATTCATGTGGCACTTAACAAGTTTACCAAATGTGGTTGGTGGACTAATACCATCCTGAGGGTACCAAACGAGGGTCTTAGCTGGAAAGCTGAGGATATTCAGGGATGAGTCAGTCTGACAACAGTCAGAAACAGTAACTCCAACAGTCAGAAACCTTTTTGGCTCAACATTCATTCAATTCAACAAGCTTTTATTAAGCACCTACTATGTGTAAAGCAAGCTATGTAATGAAGGAGTTACAAAGAAAAATAAAATATTACGGGATGGCTCTCAGAGAGGGGGAGAGGGAGAGACACAGGTGGAAATTTAGGCAATAAAAAAAATATCAAAAGAAAAAATAAGACTTTTTTTCCCTTTAAGTAACTTACAATCTACCTATCAATTATTCAATCAACAAGCATTTACTCAAGTGCCTATTATGTGCCAGCCACTGTGCTAAGCACTAACCTAGTAGTTTTAGCTCAGGGTGATCAGAACTTTGATTGATGTTCCATTCTCTTGGGTCTATAGCCTTAGTGTTTAAAGTAGTAGGCTGCTGGAATAAAAGGTAGTGTCAAGCCTTCCCATAAGGTTCTGCTGCTCCTGGGCAGTGACCACATCCACCAACCTTAGTATTAGCTTGGAATCAACATGGTCTGACTCTTGCATGAAAACCACTCTCCAATTCCAAAGTCAGTTTGCTTGTAACTTGCATTTAGGCTCACAGTTTACCAAAGGTAAGAGGTTAGTGCACGCATCATCTGCCTCACCCAAATTCTCTTCCCAGCAAGTTCAAAGGGACTTCGAGCAGGGCCTAAGCTCCAAAGTCACAACAGCAATGACGTCATCACTTCCTCACATTCCTATGGGGCTCTAAAGTTACAACGCACTTTCCTCACTACAGCACAAAAAGCAGCTAATATTACACCCATTTTGCAGATAGGGAAACTGAAGATCAGAGAGGTAAAAGAAAACTTCCCAAAGTCACAAAGCTATTATAAAGTGTCTGATGGAGCTTGGATTGGAGCCCGGGTCTCTTGACTCCAAGTCTAGCACTCTTGCCTCTATACTGTGCTGTATAAAACGAAATTGCTTTTTTCAAAGATTCCTGGGGGGGAGAAACATCAACCCTGCTTGAGAGAGAAGATGTAAGAAGCTACTCGCATGCTTCACGGGGCTTTCCATGCAGGGATTCTGCCAAGATGGTTCTCATGTTCCACACTTCACAGAAGCTTCCCCCAGCTGGATCCACATGTTCCATCCTGGCTCACTTGGGATGGGGTAAAGATCCAATTAAGCATTTCAGAAAGTATGTCAGGAAACAAATGGATGTAGTGAACAATTCAAGGGGCCAGAAGCAACAAAAGGCTTTGGAGGAGGAGACTGAGGGGGAATGCCATCTGTGGTAAACTAGAGAAGTAATAATAGTTTATATTATTATAGTGCTTTGATGTTTACAGAATAACTCTTCTCACAGCCACCCTGTGAGGGATGCCGTGCGAGCAGTATTTTCATGCTTTAGTTGAGGAATCTGAGGCATGGAGAGATTGTCGAGTGAAGCATTTCATAGGAAACGGAGTGACAGATTTGGAGTCAGATAACCTGGGTTCAAATTCTGTCTCTGACATTCCTTGGCAGCATGATGCTGGGTATGTTTCTTGGCATTGAAGGGCCTCAGTTTTCTCATTTGCAAAATAGTAATAAACATACAACTTAAGACACAGGTTGTTGTAAGGATGGTGCTTTGTGAACCTTAGAGTGTTCTGTAAGTATGAGTTATTATTGAAAGAATGGATGGAAAAAAAAAAAGATTAAGTCCTTACTCTATGCCAAACATTATGCTAGGTACTGGGGATAGAGATAGAAGCATTCTCTGCTTTCAAGGAACTCTCACTTTAATTGGGAGAGACTACACATAAAAGAAAATTCAGCTGCCAGGTAGAACAAGTCTTAAGGGTGCAGTTATGGTGCCGAATGACAAGGTGAGTGGTTCTTAGATTGTATCAGTAGGTCAGATGACAGTACTAGGCATCAACAGAATACAGAATGAAGGCAGATGGTAAGGCTTGGAGGAATTTGGTAGGCAGTAACAAGGCAGATGGCAAGGTTTGGTGGTCTTCCTCATTAGAAGGAACAGAGTTATTTCCATCTCTCCAGTGAACAACAAAGCAGTTCGGATTGGTTCTAGGTAGCCTCAGGTGGGGTTAAGAGGGTGCAGGGGAAGGCAAAGGAAGAAGGATGCTCCTAGTGGTAAAACAACTTCCTGCCATCTGGCCATCCAACAAAGAAGCACAAGATCTAAGGACTGAAACCAAAAGTCTTCTAACTCTGAAGGGAAACAAGTTTGGCATTCAAGGAAATGAAGCCCTCAACCTATATAAGAATTGTAGACTCCAGACTGGCCCCAGCACCAATCACAGGGCTAACAGGCCTGGGCGGCTGAAGAACCGGAAAGCCTATGTGCCTCTGGAACATTCTTCCCCTAAATTCTTTCCCATTACTGCCTTGAGCAAGGGAATCCTAAATCCTGAGTGAGATGGACCAGCTTGCTCCATCTTTTATCATTGAGTGTCAGGCTGCTATTAGGACAGAAAGACAACAACAAATGATCTCGACACTTCTTGGGCTTCCAGAGAAGTTCTTCCTTAGGAAGTAAAACTCTAATACTAACCCAGATGGTCAAAAAATAGATTTGAATGCAAATAAACCAGATGAGCCCAGGGAGAGGCTGGAATTTATAAAACTCTTCTTCTACATGGCATCCACGCTGCATTTTCTTCCAGTGGATTTCTTTGGATGGATGGCCAAGAGGACAGGACATTAAAGTAAGAGATCAAAGCCAAAGGCGATTTAAAATTGTCTTTGTATTACCACTTGAACAAGCTTTAAGCCACTAAACAAAGCACATCCTCATTCTCTTCCACCGTGCAAATCACACCTAATAAAGAGAGTGATGCACAAGGCCTACTCTCAAGAGCAGAGATGTGTTTCCACCTTTCCTGAATGCGTGAAGCTTTGGTCTGACTCGAAAGACAGAGTCTAGACAAGAGGGATGCTGAGCTATCTAGAAAGATCCCAAAGGTAGTAGAATTCTCTATCCAAGGAAGGACAGTACATGTTCATAACTGGGTTTCTTCTCCCGGGCAACATATTTTTGTTGCTGTTGTTGTTCAGTTTCAGTTGTGTCTGATCCTTATTGAGGTAAACAGGGTTAAGTGACTTGCCCAGACAGCTATTAAGTGTCTGAGATTGAATTTGAACTCAGAGAGATGAGTCTTCCTGACCCCAGGCTCCACACTCTATTCACGGTGCTACTTAGCTGCCCTAGTCAACATACTATATGCCACCAAAACATTGATGTGCTTTCTTAGGAACTTTTTGAGCTATCTTTCTGAGTGAAGGCAGCTGACAGTCGAGCTCAAGGCTCCCCTCACTGAAGAGAGTCCAGTTCCCATAGCATTTCTGGGAAAAGACACTGCATGCCTATGTTTCTCCACAAGAGACTGAGAAAAAATGACCATATGGCTTCAAGGAACCCTAGAGAAAGGAAAAGAGAGGATGGTTTGCAGATAGACCTGGGCAAATGCAAGATGATACCAATCTTTATTGCTTGGAAAATCCAAATTATGATACAGAAAGGGGAAAATATTCTGTTTCCTCATCTGTAAGATGTAGGAACTAAACTAGCCACATGTTTAGGGTACTTTCCAGCTCTAAAATTATGAACCTATGAATATAAGATAGTGCTGAAGTCCTGTGGCCTCAGAACCAAGAAAAATACCAGACTAACTTTGTGACTTTGGACAGATCACAGCCCCTGTGTGTCTCATTCTCTACATCTGAAAAATGCTTCCTACCAACCCCTGCAAGGTAAGGATAAATATATACAGCTGCTGGGAACTCTGAGAGAGCTACTCTAGGCCCAAAGCAAGATGATGCTGATGATGTCATCTGTCTTTGAGGTGTTTTAAGGTAGGAGTACTGCCTTGCAGTGGGGCCATCTCCAGTTGTCCTGATCTATATCTTGCCACTGAACCCAGATGGCTCTGGAGGAGAAAGTGAGGCTGGTGTCCTTGCACAGCCCTACCTCACTTAAATCCAATTCATTTGCAAGTCACCTTCCTGATGTCTTGGTCCTCTTTGAGAAGAAAACAACTACCTAGTACCTGTTTGTCCAGGTCATCTTACTAGCACCCTTCATTAAGAGTATTTTATTCTTAAATCCTGTCTCACTTTGTGATCAGAGCATTCCTGTGAACTTCGCATTCCTCCCAATCTACCTCATTTCCATGCAGACTGGTTTGCTTGTCACTGTCACACCCATCATACCCTGGGTCTGGTCTGTCAGGATTTCAGACAGGCGGAGGAGGTGTATGTGTTTGTGGGGGAGCTCCTTTTGTATTATTGATCCAGTCGCTCTACAAATGACAGGGACAGGAAGGAAAGCTGATAGGGAAAGGACTATAACCCAGTTCCCTCTGTAAATGGGGACTCTATGAAAACTTCATTAAGGGAATACACTGGAGAGTTCATTTTGTTCATGGTGCTTCTCTTTATACAAAGACAATCACCTTCGATCACCTTTCCTTTATCTGTGTGTGGCTAAACTGGGTAAGCTGAGTTGGCTTCCCTGTGCCTTCCAGTGTTTTGTTACCACAACCAGAGGCAAAGAAGTTGAGCAGTGGGAGCACAAAGAGAGCTGTTGCTGCCAACAGCCCTAGCAGGAACCCTCTCCCTTTCCCAACCTGACTGCTGGAAGCATACACTTCACAGAAAGCCCAGGCTTCTGGGCTGGGGTTCCTAAACTGGCCCTTATATTACAGCTTTAGAGTTTAGCATTTTGACAGAAGGAAAAACAGTCCAGCTCTGAAGAATCTGATTCCCAGGGCTTCCTCTGTGTATCTTTATTCCTGGGAGACTTTTGTGCCCCAGGCTCTTTAATCAACGTCCTGAAAGAAGTCTTGGGCACAAGGTACACCAAATGGCTGAGCCATGGTAACAGCTCTGTCTCAGGGTCAGCAACAGCCAAATTCTTGACAACATCTTCTCAATCTGTCTCTAATCTCTCTGGCAACGCTATGTCAGAGGCTGTGAGAACTTGGCACCTTCTTCCTCTGAACCTTCCCCACCCTCATGGGGTCTCCTTAGGGAGCATTTGCCAATCAACTGCCCTGCTTCTCATGTTGTCATAATGGAATGCTAAAATGCACAGTTAAACCAACTCAGGATCACAGAGTTTGCTGCCCACAGACAATGGAAAGGTGAGTATCTTTAAAACGGACACTTCATAAGCAGGACACAGTCAAGGAAGCAAATGCTTGTCAAGAAAATAACCGGTCCAACTGTATGACACAATTATCTCATCCAATGTTTTGGTCTATTTCAATGAAATTCAATTCAGCAAGCATACATTAAACACATACACCGTGCTGGGCACTGAAGCTACGAAGACAAAACCAATAAGTCCCTGACCTTATCAACAATAATAATAATATACGCTATTTATATAGTGCCTTAAGATCTTTGTAAAGGGCTTTACTGATCATCTTTTATCCTCACAACAACCCTGAAAAGTAGGTATGATTATTATTCCCACTTTACAGATGAGGAAACTGAGACCCACAGAGGTTAAGTAACTTGCCCAGGATCACACAGCTAGTAAGTGTCTGTGGCTGGATTTGAACTCAGGTCTTCCTGGCTCCAGCACTTTATCCACTGCCCTCTCAAGGAACTTCTGTTCTGTGGAGATACAGCATGTACATAGAAGAGATGCCACAAAATAGAGAATACAAATATGAAGTGGGAGCGACAGTATGGTGTAGCGTAGAGTGATGGCCTTGGAGTCAGAAACTCCTGAAGTTAAGTCCCATCTCTGACACATACTGGTTATGCATTTTTTTTTTTTGGATGGGGGAAGGCAGGGCAATTGGGGTTAAGTGACTTGCCCAAGGTCACACAGCTAGTAAGTGTGTCAAGTGTCTGAGGCCGGATTTAACATACTAGTTATGTGACCCAAGCAAATTCCTTAACTTCTCAGTGCCCAGATGACTCATCCTAAGACTCTAAATTTCAGAGAAGTTACCTACTTGCCCCAATAGAAGAAGTGTCTTCTCATTAACTCCCTCCACCAGTGGTTTTCAAAAGTGTGGTCCAAAGGCCCTTTTAAGGGGTCCGAGAGGTCAAAACTATTTTCATAATAATAATAATGTTATTTGCCTATTAAAATGTTCCTCCATTTTCCAATGATATATGCGTGAAGCCAGATTTTCTTCATGTACGTCCACCAACAGATTAAATGCAGAAGCAGATATGAAAATCCAGCTGTCTTCTACAAAACCAGACATTCAAGAGATTTGCAAAAGCATGTAAAACAACACCACTCTTCTCACTAATTTCTTTTTGTTTTGGAAAATAAAGTTATTTTTCATTAAAAAGGTTATTTATATTAACATGTAATGGGCTTATTGTTATGTTAAGTGAATTAATAATTAGAAAATTTATCAGTTTAGATTTCTAATATGGTAAATATATATAAATGAGTCTGATGCCAGACAACGATGAAGTCATCTCACTAAAATCACAGGAAAAACAGAGATGTGGGCCAGTCTCGCACCTCATGTGTAGTTGAGGTCCTAGTGGGAGGAACATTAACAGGGGAAGGGCAGGGCAGGGAAGGGAACCAGGATAGGCCTTTGGTAGGTAGTGGCATTTGAGTAGAGACTTAAAGGGAACCAGGAGTTCCAAGAAGAAGAGATGAGAAAAAAAAATGAACATTTGGGGCACAAGCCAGCCTATGCAATAAAGCAGGATCAAGAAATGGAATGTCACGTACAGGCAACAGGAAGTAGGCCAGTTTGACTGTAATGTGAAACAGAGAATGTGAGGGGCAGTCATGTGTAATCAGCCTGGAAAGATAGGTTGTAATCAGATTGTGAAAGGCTTTAAAAGACAAAGGAATCCGTATTTTATCCTAAAAGCAATTGGAGCTTGAAGCTTCGTAAGCAGGGCAGAGACGCAGTCAGGCTTGTATTTTAGGACCATCAATTTGGCAGCTTTGTGGGGGATGGATGAAAAAAGGGAAAGGCTTAGAGGTAGAAGACCCATTAGGTGGCTCTTACAAAACTCCAAGCAAGAAAGCGGTCATTGTGGCCTGAATTGGGGTGGTTGTGGTGTGAGCAGAGAGGAGATATAAGCAGGAGGTTTTGAGGAGGTCAGAACAATAAAACTTGGGAACTGATTGGATATGAAGAGGGCAAAGCAAGAGTAAAGAATCATGGATGTCTCTTAGGGTGCCAGCAGGGGTAACTGGAGGAATGGCGGTGCCCTTGAAAGAAATAGGGAAATTAGGAGAAGGGGTGATTTGGGGAGTTGTGGGTAGGAAAATGAGGGGTTTTTTTGAACATATTGAGTTTGAGACGCCTATAAGCCTATAGCATATCCAGATTCATGGGTAGGGATAATAGCTTATCTTTCCTGTTTACTCTGGACGTGCCTATGACTTGCCTATGATTTTATTGAGACAGTTGTTCCCTAGCACCTTGGGCCAGAAGCCCCAGGGCAGAAGAGGTTAGGAGTTGTTAAAGACCTTCCTCTCTAGAAAATATTTCTGCTGGCACACAACCAAAAGTGATTTGGGTTGTTGATTCCAAAACAGATTAGGATTTGCATAAGATCTGGCATATTAACTACACACTCATTTGAAGACAAAATATATACTACTACTGAACAAGGCAGGAGACTGATGAGATCAAGGTTGGCCACACACACTATGGGGTGCCCAGCCAGCAGTTTGTCAAGGCTGGTTCAACCTAGTGTGGCACAGCAGACATAGGGAAGAAAACTGAAATGATGGAAGAGGCCTTGGTCAAAGTCAGTCTGTTCTCACAGTATATAACTGACATATAAAATCATAGCACATGTTCTTAGGGATCCAACATTTCTGACATGATCTAGAGTCAGACAGCAACTGGATCATGGATCTCAGGTAAACCTTTGCTACCTTAGTATGTACCATATTTCAAGAAATCAATGTGAACAAGGCATCACAGAGTTCTAGCTTAATATAATAAGAGCTGAGGTTTATATACCTTATGATTTACAAAGCACTTTACATCTTTGTTTTGTTTTTTTTTTGAGGCAATTGGGGTTAACAAGGCTAGCAAGTGACTGAGGCTGGATTTGAACTCAGGTCCTCCCGACTACAGGGCTGATGCTCTCTCCGCTGTGCCACCTAGGTGCCCCTACATCTCTCATCCGAGCTTCACAGGCACCACAGACAAGATTATGAGCCAGCACTGTATAGTGAAAAGAGTGCTAGATTTAAAGTCAAAAGACCTGGATTCAGTCCTAGTTGTTACTTACTACCTGTTTGACTTTGAGCTTATCACTTAACCTTTTTGCACCTCATGTCCTCATCTGTAAAATGAGGGGCCTGGATTAAATGGCCTCATAGCTCTAACTCTGTGATCCCAGATCCTGATTCTAAAGATGTAGATTGTTCAGTTGGTTCCCAGTTGTGTCTGACTCTTCATGACCCCATTTGGAGTTTTCTTGGCGAGGATACAGGAGTGGTTCACCATTTTCTTCTCCAGCCCATTTTACAGATGAAGAAACTGAGGCAGACAGGGTCAAGTGATTTGGCCAGGGTCACCCAGCTAGTGAATGTCTGAGGCCAGATTTGAACTCAGGAAGATGGGTCTTCCTGACTCCAGGCTGGGCACTCTATCCACTGTGCCACCTCACTGCCCAAAGATGTAGATTTGAAGTTTCAGAGAGGTTAAGTGACTTGTCCATTGTCATAGGGATAGTAAAATTCAGCAAAATTAGAACTGAGGTTTTTACAGACTCAGAACCAACCACTCTTTGCATGTTGCTGTGGGACTGGTAATCAGGAGATCTGGAATCTAGCCCAAGCTCTCTGACTGATTTTATGAGGCAATGTCACTTCCTCTGTGTGAGCCTTGGTTTCCCTATCTGCAAAACAATCCCCTTTGGACTACATGATAGCTAAGGTAACTCTCAGCTCTCATATCAATCAACAAGCATCTATTAAAGTGCCTACTATGTGCCCAGCATGGTGGGGAAACAAACACAAAGAGTAAAACAATCCCTGCCCTGAAGATGCTTGACTTCTAGCATCCTGTCCTGGCATTCAGTACCATTTAAGTAAGAAAACCCCTGGCACCTCACCCCAGTACACTGAGGATTAAATTCCTCTGCCTGCTGCTTGGTGTCACAATTTAGTGCCCCCCCCCCATTTACAAATCTGGTGTCAGCCCCAAACACAGGCGCCTAGTGGCGCTCAATAAGATGTACTGAATGGGTGAAAGAATGAATGAATATAGTGGGACTTGACGACAGCTGAAGCAAGATTCCCTTCCCGCCCCCCTCCCCTTCTAGGGCGCAGCCATGAAAAGGCAGAGAAATAAAGCAAAGACTGCTCAGTGGGTGTAAGGCAGCCTGACTGCCCCCAGGGAAAGAGGGAGGGGGGGGAAGGGGAGGCTGGAGACAATGGGAGCTTTTTATCGCAGGTGATTTTACATGCAGATGACAAAGAATTAATTAACAGGGAACATTTGGGAGGCCTGATCACTCCCAGACCCCCAACACAAAGAAAAGAGAAATGAGAAACTAACGGCAGAGATGGCAACCTCATCAATGTAATGAGCAGGCTGTTGCTTCAATGTCTTTTGCATCACCAGGAATGGAAACTGCCTGATTGCCTTGCAAGACTCAGGAAGATGGTGGCTGAGGAAGTTCATGGAGAGGCATCCAACTCTCGCCTTATTCTTTTCCTTATCTCCACTATCTTCCCTTCCATTTGACTTGGAGTCACACTATGAGCTAGCCCACACCCAGGAAACCTGCTCTCAAATAGGGTCCTCAAAAGCGCCCTCCTGAGGAAGGGCCTACATGTAAACTGAGCTCTCCCTCCCACCCACCCTCAAATACTGAAGAAGCAATGCTTGCTGGCCATGGTGGAAGACAGTTCTAGGCTGAGAGGTAGATGACTTAGAGTTACCATTTTACAGAGTAATCTTGAGTGTATCTCTTCACCTTAGGTCTCAGTTTCCCTGTTTAGATTTCAAAAATCTGCTCTACACCCTACCTTCTTAGATGACTCATTGCCAGGATAAACCAGAAGTCTAAGTGGCATTTAAGGTCGTTACAGAATGATATCAATTGTCCTTTTGTCATTATTCATTTAGGGATACACCAGGTTTCCCTACACAATTCTCTGCTCATCTCTAAAAAATATTTTCAGCCTGTCATCCCTGCCCTGCCCAAATTATCACTTGTTGGCTGAAATGTGAAAGCTAGAATGTCCTACCTCCCAACTCTCCCATTTTATAGATGAGGAAAAAGAGGCCAAGATTTCTTATTGGTTTAATTTACATTGCCATTTCATCTTTCTTGGAAGTGTAACTAGGATTCCTCTGATGGAGGCCAGGCTTAGGCAGAGACAGGTGCCCCTGCAGAGAGGGGCCCAGTGCTATTAACGCAACACCTGCTTTCCATAAATAAAGCTGGTCACTGTTATATTTAGACTCCCTGCTCCCAGGAACCCCGGGCTGCCTGCCAGCCTAAACGCATGGTCGAAATAACACCCTAGGCTTAGCTGGCCTGGACTGGGCTAGGATGCCCTGACCCAACCTCCCTTCATTTCCACCAGCCTAAGGCCCCTGGAACACATACTGGCTGGTGTCTCTCTGAACTCTCTCTTTCCTATACAAACCAGCAAGCATCAGCAACCATAGCTGCTCCTAAGTGGCTAGGTAGGGTGGTATTAAATTGGGGGGGGGGGGTGGCAGGAAGGGAATGTTGAGAAAAGAACAAGGCCATACATTCCATAATGAGAAAAAAGCATCAAGAGGGAATCCTAGAATGTTAGTTAGAAGGGACCTTGGATTTTGCTCATTATTTTTTCTTTTCTCATTTTTCCCTTTGAAAAAAATATTCTTGGCTCTCCGGGAGTGGGATGGATACACAGGGAGATTAAGGTGATGTAAAAAATAAAAGATAAAAATAAAAAAAATGTATTTTAAAAGTTAAAGAGGAAGAAAATGACATGTCCAAGGTCACACAATGAATTCGTAGGGATGGGGAAGAGAAAGGGGTGGTAGAGATGAAAGGGTTGTTTTGTTAAATTCCTTGTACTCTAGAGAAGTACTGAGCATTCCAATGCTGGACCAGGCTGCCCTTCATACTCATTGATCACCTCTGAGAAATACTGCTATCTCCACCATAACTCTCAGGGTTAGGCAGATTGGTGAAAATCCAGTCCTCTATAACTTCTTTTCTGTAAGATACCAGCTTCAAGTCTATCAAACCCTTCCACTTAATTTCAAACAACAAAGAGCATAAATGAATGCTAAACCAAAATAAGCCATCTAACCTTCTAGCAAAGTATCTGTGACATGTACCATGGACTTTAAACTCCTTGAGGGCAGAGAGCACCTTGTTCTCTATAATGACCTGGAAAGTGCTAAATACTATGAGACTTTTTCATGGTGGTGAGGGATTAGGAAGAAAAAGGATTAAAACTTCAAAAGAAAAGTAAAGTTCAAGCTTTTACTTTACATTTATAAAACTTTAGTGGTCTGAAAAGATCATAAGAATCCAATTTGAAATAAATTCACGGTAAGATACTCTTATCTCCTCAGAGTCAGCTGCAGTGGTCCTGAGTAGGCCAGGAATGGTGCAAAATGCTCCAAGCATTCCCACCAGTCTACAAAAAGACCAACAAGGCCAGTTTATACCTAAACCAGCAGGCATATTACCCACTGCTCCTGCAAGAGGTCTAACCATGAAAATTTCTCTATTCTCAAGCCACAGACTCAGGTTCCTCTGGGATCACCTCCATCACTTAGGAAGGTATGGTAGGGAAGTAACTGCAGGCCTGAGTGAATTAAGAAGTTTTAATCTGAAGAAGTAGAGAAATGGGTAGGACCTGATGGTTGGCAGTAAGTATTTGAATGACTAGTATATGAAGAAGGAATCCCACTTGTTCTAATGCTGGGGAAAGAATTAGGAGCAATGAGTAAAATTATAGGGAAGGTAGACGTCAGATGGATATAAGGAAAATCTTCCTAAAAATGAAAGCTGTCCAAAAGTACAACCTGAAAATGTAGGATCTGAAAAGGTAAAGTTTCCCCTCCCCACCACTGGAAGTCTCTAAGCCAAGGCTGAATGATCACTATTGGGAATGTTGTAGAAGAGATTCCTATTTAGTCAGACAATTAACATTTACTTTGCACCTACTATGTGCCAGGTGCTGTGCTAAGCACATGGAATACAAAGAGAAGCAAAAGAGGTCACTGCCCTCGAGAAGCTCACAGTCTAGTGGGAGAGACAATATAAAAACAACTATGTACAAACAAGACATTTATAAGAAAATTTGGAGATAATCAAAAAAGGGAAGGCATTAGTATTAAGGAGATTGGGAAAGGCTTACAGGTTAGACACGATGACCTCTAAGGATAACTTCAATTGCAAGATTCTATAAAGTTACCCTCAGCAACAGGTATCTGCTGGGTTTCAGAAAACCGGTTTTGGACTCAAATGTTTCTCTACTTACCGCCAGCAGGATCTGGAAGGAGCTGTGCATGACCTCAATGTACCGATACTCCAGAGTACAGCCAATCACAGAGACATAGGACTGGCTGTCCAAGCCTGCGATCCCAGCCGCTGGGGCTTCCTTCCGGACACAGCCTGGTCCGTTCTCACTCCACCATGATTGGTGCTGGGAAATATTAAAGGTAAGAAGCTCACTGTCCTAAAAAAAAAGAGGGAGAAGAGAGAGGAAGGAAAAATTGTGGTATAAACAGAATCTGGCTTACTCTTGTCCACTGGGGACCATATATGTATTAAACATTGACAGTATATTAAGGGCTGCACTAAATACCAAATTGACTTTTTCCCATCCTGTGCACAAACTTAGACCCTACATTCTCAGGGGCTCACTTGGGACCCATTCTTTTCACATATTCAGGACACAGGTCACACACATTAAAAGCAAGGTCTACTATCATGTACTCAACAATGTTCAAAGTGTCATAATAAAAAGCATACCAAAACTTAAATTAGTCTTCCTCTTCCAATTCCTCACATTGCTCACAGATGAGGCTTTCTAAAGTACGCCTCTTATCACATCTCCATTTACATCTCCCCCTTCCCTCAAAACTTGCAGTAGCTTCCCATTAACTATCCAATAAAATCCAAATATTTTAGTCTGGCATTCAGGGCTTTCTATAGGCTTGGCCCCAACCTGTCTATTATTCCCGCTCATTCTGGTGCTGCTGCTTAGAAAATCTTTTTCACCCTCCTATGACTCATCTGCATATTCAGATTTGTTATCTCTGAGCCTCACATTAACCTTGGTGACTATTACCTTTAGAGTCAAATGACTCTGAAGCACTGACCTCCACGATTATCAATATCTGCTCAGTGAAGAGTCCTTAAGAGATCTAGGCCTTTGTTACCATTGAAAGCATTTTTCTTCATCATCCTCTTTTCTCAGCTCAACAGTCTCAACCAAGTGGTTGTGGGTATATGTGTGTGTATAATATATAATATATTCATTTATCAATATATTTATTAATAGTATGGTTATTAATGAATATGAGACACACATATGTATATGTGTATGTGTATGTGTGTATATACACAAAGGATTAGGACGATTTTCCTCAGGTAACTAATGGAAATCCTTCTTAGCAGTATAAGTACATTCCTTTTACTCAGAGAAATGGATAAAATGAACTGATAATCTTCCTATTAAATGTGTTCCTTCCCCTAGCTTACTAATTCCTATTAATAAAATCATCTTTCCAGGTACATAGACTTAATGCCATTTTTGACTCCTCCCCTTCACTAGTCTTTGGTATCCTTTTGTTTCTATTGGGATTGTAGTTGTTCAGTCCTGTCTGATTCTCTGTGACCCCAGCTGGAGTTTTCTTGGCAAGGATACTGGAGTAGTTTGCCATTTCCTTCTCTAACTCATTTTGCAGATGAGGAAACTGAGGCAAACAGGATTAAGTGACTTGCCCAGGATCACACAGCTAGTAAGTGTCAGAGGCTGGATTTGAACTCAAGAAGATGAGCCTCATCTAGCTAATCACACTCCTACCCCTTACTTTCCTCTAGCCCTCCCCCCTTTTTGTTTCTGCCATCCCAGTATTTCCTGCATCTAGTCCCTCCTCTCCACTCCCACTCCAGGCCTTCCTCTTTCTTGCCTACAATAGCAGAGCAGTGGAAAGACTGGATTTGAAACCAAAGGATGTAGGTTTGGGTTGTGACTCTATCACTCCCTGAATAACGTTGGCCCAGTCATTTCATCTGTATAGTAAGGGAGGTGGTTTATTGCCTATCCCAAAGCTGAAATTTCAATCTATTGACCTAATCATTCAACAAATATTTATTTCTTTGTTCCAAAGGTAACAACCCTCTACAAAAACATACATTAAAATACACAATAAGAATAAAATCAATCAACAGATATTTACTTGCTCTTCCTACATGACCAGTCCTGTTCAAAGAGCTGTGAGGAGAAATGATTTCTGCCCTTAAGGAGCTGACAGTTTTCTGGGGCTGTCTCACACAAAGAAACAATACCAGTGATGACACAGGGAAAATGCAGTCAATAAATATTATGGAAAATAAGGGCCATAGGACTACTGAGGAAGAAAGAATGGTCAGAACAGGCTTTATGAAGGACATAAGACTTTGGCTGGATCTGGAAAGATTATTTCCCCCAAATATTTCCAACTTTGAAATGAAAAACTTGAGTCAGTCCCAGAGGTTGGAAGAGAGAATTACAGCAAAGGGGAGACTTGAAGTTAATGTCATGCAATTCAACTCAATTTGGCAAGAATTAGTTAATTACTACCAGGTGCTAGAATTATGAAGACAAAAAAAACAGTTGTTATCCTCAAAGAACTTATATTTTACTCAGGGGTGAGAAACAACATATATGTAAATAAGTAAATAGAAAACATATGGAAAGTATTATTTCTTTCATTTAATTCTAATAATATAATTAAAACTAAAATTCAATTTAAATTAACTAATTTAAATATTAATTTAGCATGGGGTACAGTGGGGCCACTAGGAAGGGCCTCCTGTAAGAGCTGTACTTGGGCTAAGCCTTGAAGGGAACTAGGGATTCCAAGAGGCAGAGATGAAAAGAAAGAACACTCCAGGCACAGAAGAAAGTTTGCACAGGTCAGAGATTGAATATCACATACAGAGAACAGCATGTTTGGGGATGTGAATAGCCCAGTTTGGCTGTGATGAAAGTGCTGTGAAATCAAGTATGGGAAGATAGGTTGGAACCAGATTGTGAAGGTCTTGACAAGCTAAACAGAGAAGTTTGTATTTTATTTGGGAAACAATATGAAACTACCAAAACTTAAGTAAGAGATATCATAGTCCGACTTACAATTTAGGAATATAAATTCAGCAGGTGTGTGGATTGAAAGAGGGAGAGACGGAATGCAAGGAGCCTGGTTAAGGATGCTATTTGCAACAAAACAGATGAGAGGTGATAAGGATCTAAAATAAGGTGGTGGCTATCTGAGTGAAGAGAAGGGGTCAGATGCAGAATATGTGGTCAAGAAGGAATCTACAAGATTTGGTAATTGACAAGGTAGAGCTACAGAGGGGTCATGTGCCATGGACTTGGATAGCTTCCAATGCCAGGTCGGAAGAAATGGTTAAGATACTGTGTTCCAGAGAAGGGAAGAGCCCACCTCAACCATAGCTAGTGGGACATGAAGGCTAGATCTTGACCAAAAGGTTGAGGCTAGAGGACGAGGTAGAGTCAAACCTGAGATGATCATATCTTTGGGAACATTAACAACAATAACAATGATGCCATTTCTGAAGGTCTTTAAAGTCTTAAGTTCTTTCCAAAGCATGTTCATCATGATAATCTTCTGATTCCAGTAGTTGAAACATCATTATCCTCATTTAACAGGTGAGTTAAGTAAAGTAAATTGACTTACTCACACAACTAATAAGAGGCCGGAGTTAGGATTTAAACAGAAGTGTCTCCAGATTCCAAATCCTTCTAATATAGCTTACTATAAACTCAACAACTGGATGCTTCTGTAATTAACTTTGTTTTCTCCCCACTTTCTTCTTTAATTCCAAGTAAAACTTTCATACCCAGACTATAGCTCAAGATTAAATCAAAGGAAGAGGTATTTGCTCATACCAGTACCATGAAAGTTTTAGGGGGCACTGAGTGCCCACAGGAGCCAAGTGGCAATTGGAGCCAGCAGAAAAGTAAGAAATTCTGTGGAAAGAGGTTTGGGTGTTGAAATGTGCTTCCAGGGGTATTTCATCACAGGTTGAATGCCAAGTCCTAATACATCAACTAAGACTGAAAGAAAATTTCTTCTAAATAGTTCATCTGATTCCATAAAAGTATAAGGAAAAAAACACTATTCACTGAATCACAGAAACATAGAATTTCAGAGTTGGAAGGCACCTCAGTGGTTACACAGTCCAACTCCTATCCCAAAAAAAGAATCTCACAAGAACATAGCCAACAGGTGGCCATCTTACCTATGCTTGAAGACTTCCTATGGTTTGAGGGGTGGTGGGACCTCACCACCTCTTGAGGCATCCAGGTGACAAAGTAGGTAAGAACACTTGGACTTGGAGTCAGGAAAATCTGAGTTTAAATCCTGCCTCAGACACTAGCTTTGTAAGCTTGAGCAAATCGCTTAACCTCTCTTTACCTTAATTTCTCTTCTGTAAAATGGGTATAACTCTGAAGGAGAGGGTGAGACTGAGACTTTGTTCAGCTCTGGCTCACTTAATTCCAATCCACTCACAAGTCAAGACATCACCCTCATGATGTCATCGGTCCTCTTAGAGAATGAAGAATGAACAGCAACAAAGGATTGTTGGGGATCAAATGAGATAACATATGCACAATGTTTTGCAAACCTTGAATCACTACGTGAACGTTATTTATTATATTTAAATCAAGTCTCTTTGCCTTTTTGTAATTTCCACCCATCATTTTTAGTTCTGCCTTCTGGGACAAAAAGAACAAGGCTAATCTCTCCAGAACAATGTTATTCTTAATTATTCTCTTCCTGGGGCTAAACATCGTCAGTTCTTTTAACCAATCCTCACATGGCAGGAACTCAAGGCTTTTTACCATGGTGATTGCTCTGCCTTGGAAAAGGTCTAGATTATCAATCCTTTCTAAAATGTAGTTGCCCAGAACTAAATGCAGTACTCCAGATGGGGTCTGGCCAGGGCAGAGTATAAGGGGACTCTCACCTCCTTATTTCAGGAAGGTAGGTCTCTCCTAATGCAACCCTTAGCCTTCTTGGCTGCCATGTATTGCTGACTCATGACAAATTTGTAGTTCACTAAAACACCTAGGCCTTTCTTAGGCAGACTTCTCACTAACCATGCCTCTCCCATCTTGTACTGGTGAAGCGTTCTCTCTGTCTTTCTGTCGTCTTCCCTCCACATGCCCCCCCCACTCCCCACCTCACCCCAGGTGAGACTTTCAATTGATCCCTATTATCTTTCATCTAATTAGAGCCAGCCCTTGGTTTCCAGCCAGTCAAAATCCTTTTAGATCCTGATTCTATCATTCAGTATATTAGTAATCCCTAAATACCGGTTCAGAGCAATCCTTAAAGTTGCTAAGAATGCAACTTAGCCTTTACCAAGTCATTGATAAAATGTAAAAAAAAAGGACAGACCCTTTGGGGGTCTCCACCAGAAACTTTGCAGTTGATTATCAAATCATTCATTTATGATTATTAAATCATAAATTATCAAATCAACCAGTTAAAGAATAGAAAGATGCATTACATCCTACCTTCCTTATAACTGAAAGAGAGCTTTTCTGCAACATTCTCCCTTCTCCCCTTCCCTTCCTTGTTTGTTCAAGTTCTCAAACTCCTGCCTTCTGCATCAGGAGTCCAGTTGATGAAGTTAAAGAAAATGATGAAGGTAGGGAACCATATGTTTCTAGGGGTGCTTAAGACCCCCAAATACCAACATGCTGGGTCCTGCCGAATGAATTCGACTCAAGCTTGTTCAGCCAAAGAAAAGACAAAGTTTATTAAAGATTCGCCATAATGGGTATGATGGAGTGCTTGTGCTTGGACCCTAATTCTAATATCACATTTCCCCTTAGCCTCTGCTTGGGTGCCTGTGCTTGAACTCCAGTTCTAAAATCACATCTTTCCTTAGCTTCAAAGCATTGACCCAGGCAGTCTCTCTCTCTCTAGCTAAAGGGCAGCATGCCCCAAAATTATCTCTGCTTCTTCCTCAGTAAGCAGCTATGCCAAATTATAGATTGATTCCGGATGATATGCTGAGTCTAACACACATCCTAGACATAGCCAAATGTATACTCCCTTACATTAATCTTGTCTAACAAGACACACGATGGAGTCCACCTGGACATTCCCAATCTGCCGTGAACTTCTGGTGACTTAGTGATGTTTCACAGCAAAAACCACACCCACAGGTAGCCCTCTCTTGGGCTATTTACCAGTGAACTCTGGGTAAGATACCTGCATAGTAGATACAAAACGTGCATGTTCCTTTAAGAACTGACCATCCTTTAATCATGCCTTAGCCACTCCCTAATCCTACCCCAAATCACCTAATTGACAGATTTCACCCCTAAATCTTGTACTTAAACTCTCCCTGTAGCCCTGTATGGTTGCAGGTTCCCTAAGAACTCTTGCCCGCTTTATTTATGTAAAGCATAATAAATCTTTGCCTCCCTGACTCAAAGAATGCCTGGGTCCGTGAATTCATTCCAGGCGACCTGGGAACTTTGGTTTGGGATTCCTACATCCCTGGGGTTCATTTCTCCCTCAACAGGTAGTTTTAAGAAATCTCATCATTTGTGTTGCTTGTTTTCACAAGCAGGCCAGATTCAATCTAGCTCAGTAGATTGAATCTGAGCACTTTCATGGAGGCAAGATGAGACATATACAAAGAGATTGTGAGAGGGATCAAGGGGTGGTCAAGTAGTCTGGGGTGACTACAGGAAGGGTTTAAGGAGGGTCTTGAGGAAGAATCTAAGGAGGATCTTGATGGGACTGGGGTGACTACAGGCCAAGACTCCAGGAAACAAGAGAATGAGATTTTGATGGGATCAAGGGTAGGAAGCAGCTGGATAATAGAGGGCTAGGCTAGGTAGAAATTTGGGCCTGGATAATGAAAGGCTTATGTTCTCAAGCAAAGGCCAGATCCGGTGGGAAGATTCAAGGAGAGTTCAAGGGGGTCCCCAGAGACTGTACCCCCATCACAGTCATCAGGGCAATGATAACCTAAACCCTATATGGGTACTAAAAGCAGCAGCTGTGTAGACACCATTGGGAAAATTCTGCCAACCTCCTCCCACCAACCCCTTCACCACCACTGCTTTGTAACTTTGGAAGGTGTCTCTTGGCAAACAGACTCTATCTCAGATCAATGACCAGGAAGGGGTTGCCTTTCCCCTTTTCAGTTTTGGTGGGACAGAATGAGTTGCATAAAATGAACAGGCATGGATGGTTTGTGATATGCATCACAGATCTTAGTACTTTTTATTCCCCCTTCCCTCCCAACCTACCCCTTTTCCAAATTTCCCTATTTCAACAGAGGACACTACCCAGCCACCCAAGGCCATCAGGACCTCACTCTCACATTCATACATATCTAATCAATTGTTTAGCATCACCATTTTTACCTCTACAACCTCTCTCACAACCATCTCCTCTCAAGTCCCTTGTCCCCTCTACTCAAGCAGTCACCATTCTCCCTCATCTGAACTACTGCAATAGCCTCCTGAATGGTTTCCCTGACCCAGTTTCTCCTCTCTCTAATCAATCCCCCACATAAATGTCAAAATAATTTTCTTAAAGCAGAGATCTAACCATATCAGTCCCCTACTCAATAAACTCCAGTGACTCCCTGTTGACTCTAAAATAAAATTACTTCATCTTTATTTCATCCTTTTGAATTTTCTATTTTTGTGTAGGTTTTCTGATGTTCATAATCACTAGTACGTGTATTAGCATTGTATGTATACAAACATATATAACTTGCAAGTAAGTAAATATCTTATATATGGAGATGTGCTCAAAATGTTTCGGGAGCGGGGTGGAGTATGATAAAAAAAAAATTTAGAGACCACTGATCTAGTATTTTCTCATTTTTTCCCCACAAGAATAGCATGAGGATTTAACAAATATTTTGCTAAATCTAGATAAACTATACTTACAGGGTTGCTCTGGTGTGGTGGTTTAGTAAGCTTGTTAGAAAAAGACAAAGCCCTTCTCCCAAAAGCACTGTTCATCACAGGTTGGAGTGGGCCAGGGGGCAGTAGGCAGAAAAGTGAACTAATTGCCTACCCACAAGCTCAAATCCAAGGAAGGAAGGAAGAGGGGAAAAAGCACAAACAGGGGAGAGGAAGACAGAGAGACAGAGGAGAAAGTGAGCCTGAGCTAGCACTCAGGAGACAGCTATAGATCCTAACTCACTTTGGAATTTGAAACCCAACTGGCATGTTGAGGGATGAAGGTTAGACTAATAACTTACAATTAGGAAAAACTACACAGACTTGAGATGGTGCTATAGCCTGAATCCTACTTCCTGGAGGAACCTGGAGTGTCTTTTATTTAAACAATGAATAAGAATTGGAATGATTTAATCATCTTTGTCTCTCTTAGCTCTCTCTCTCTCTCTTTTTTTTTTTTTATTTTTTGGAGGGGGGAAGGTAGGGCAATCGGAGTTAAGTGACTTGCCCAAGGTCACACAGCTAGTAAGTGTGTCAAGTGTCTGAGGCTGGATTTGAACTCAGGTCCTCCTGACTCCAGGGCTGGTGCTCTACTCACCGCATCACCTAGCTGCCCCTCTTAGCTCTTTTATAAACAAGAACCTATGTTTCCTCAGTGGTTGAAACACATGCCCCATATCAAAGCTATTTCTTAGTATCAATGGAATAGCTCACTGGCAAAGCAAGGGCTTGACCTGCAGCATTATGGGGAGATTGTAGTTGTTCATTCTTCATTTTCTTTTTTCTTTTTCTTTTTTTCTTTTTGGAGGCAATTGGGATTAATTGACTTGCTCAGGGTCACACAACTAATAAGTAAGTGTCTGAGGCTGGATTTGAACTCAGGTCCTCTTGACTCTAGGGCTGTGTTCTATCAACTGCACTACTAAGCTGCCCCTGTGATTCATTTTCAAAGAAGACCAATAACATCTTGGGGTCATGTCCTAACTCTTGAATGAACTGGATTTCAGTGAGGCAGAGTAGTACAAAGTCCTCAACTTTTCAAAGTCATCATTCTCTCTTCCAGAGTCATCAAAGTTCAGCAGTAAGACAAAAGTCAAGACAATTGGCAATGGGATGGCATCTTTGATGTCTGACCAAGCTCTAAGCATGGACGACAACAAATTACTCTCCTCAGAGGACGGGTTTGATTTAGAAAATAGCCAAAATGTGATTTTGATACAAGTCTAGGGAATACGGTGGACAACTGGACTGGAGATTCTTTTGGGGATCAAAACTTCTGTCCATAATGTAAAGTGACTTTCTTATATGGCTTATGCAAAGGACCTTCTGACCATTTTAAAAGAGTCTACCCAGGTCTTTGGCAACAGCAGAATAAATACTTTAACAGTCACTTGGATACCCAAGTTTTGGTCTTGTTGTTAGACTGTCTTCTGAGTTTATTGTCATTCCTATGCTTTGTCCTGACCCATCTCATGCCAAGGATGCTGTCTTATGGATAGGAAGGGCCAGGGAAGCCTTGGACAGCTGACTGTTTTTAAGTCCACGTTCAAGGTCAAACTAACACCCTGGACAGTGGGCTCCCTGCAATCTGCTGAACACATGAACTGGAAAACCAGTTAGGAATATCAGGCCATACCTACCAACGGCCACCCATGGGATGACCAGGCCAGACTAGATGAAGCAGGATTGTGCCTTGAGGGAGAAAAAGGACTCAGCATGCAAGCTCAACCAAAGCTGCTAGCTCCCCTTAGACCATAATGGAGATAGCCTAGGACAGTGTGCCCAAGAACTCCCAACATAGCCACGTCTGGACCACCTTGCTTCCAACCCAGCTCCCACAACCATCAAGGCAGTGAAGCAAGGCTAATGGAGATCTGACTTGGCAACCACCTCTACAGGGGCTACAGCCTCTGCCTCCTCATCAGCCACAGTTATTGAAGACATGGAAAAGTGGGTTCTCACCACCAAAGTCCTTGACATTGTCAAATGGCTCAACATCAGAAATGGACAGTTTTATCACTGGAAATAACATTAGAAAAGATACATTATCATCTGATTTGCTCCTGCACCCTAAGAACCATGGAACCTTTTCATCTGATTTATAGCTTTGTGATAGGACCAAGATCTGACCTAACAAACTTCCTATATGTATCATCTCCCAAAATAGAATGGAGTTTCCTGAGAACAGGGACTGTCTCCACTTTTCTATTTGTATCCCCAGTACTTCAACCAAAGTAAGTGCTTTAAAAATGCTTTTTCATTTACTCCTTCATTCATTCATTCTTTCCATGCATTATGATTGTCCCTGTGTTTGTGACCTTCATCTCTTTCTGGGAATCAGAAACAGTCCACAATGTTGAAGTCTTATCAATAAGAGGGACAGAACTTAATTCAAACACCTTTTTTTTAAAGCTAACAGCCCCTGCCCTTCTTCCTCTAGGACGCTTTTACCTCTAATACAGCAAGACGGAACAGTGTGACCTGGGAGGGGAGGAAAACCAAACAAAACTACTGGACCAGGTTTCTTGTAGGTGTCTTAGCCTTGGCTGTAGCTCAGAGCAAGGGCCAGAACCTCAGCCTAATTATAAACTTTGAAAAGTCACATGGTCTATAACTACTGAGTACATGTATTATTAATTACAGGAGTCAACATTTCTAAGAGCTTGTCTTCAACAGCCCTCTCTTCTCTCTGCATCATCAAACTCTCTATTCTAGGCAGATCTGTTCATTCTATTAAATGACCAGTAAGAGCTTGGCTGGTAGAGAGTGAATAATATAAAAGGGCATAGCTGCCAAGTGCCAGCCGAATCACATAGCAGATGGAGTGGCAATAGCTGGACAGGCGGAAAGGGCTGGTGGCAGGAATTTCAGAGGGTTTGGGGAATGTTCAATGGATTCCAGCTATTCCTGCCTTAGAAATTCTACCTGGCATTGGGTTTGAAGAATAACACTAAAAACAACTGCTGTTATTTTCCATCTCTACTAGCTACATTCTAGCCCAAAGATCTTGCAAACATCTGGAGAAGACAGATGTAGGGTGAGCCCCATGGGGGCTCCAATGGGGTGGGATGGGCTCCATAGGACTGGCATGACGGGTTCTGTGAAAAGGGAGTTGTTTGTCAAAAAGAGGTTATTTGTCATGGAGTCTGAAAGCACTCTGACATCCTTGGTAGGACCACTTCGTTCCCCTCCTGCCCCAGGGGATGTTGAACATCATGTGTCACTCAGTGGGCTGGAAGAAGGCTTGAGAGAGCCGATTGTTAAACTTTCTGCTTATTTACACCTTGAAAATCAGCAAAAAACAAAAACAAAACAGGGCTTGACAAACGGTTTGGTTGATTGTTTAGAGTTAAGATAGTAATG
This sequence comes from Trichosurus vulpecula, assembly GCF_011100635.1. Taxonomy (NCBI): domain Eukaryota; kingdom Metazoa; phylum Chordata; class Mammalia; order Diprotodontia; family Phalangeridae; genus Trichosurus; species Trichosurus vulpecula. The sequence goes on along the minus strand of NC_050575.1, from coordinate 180,340,884 downwards.
GAGAAACTTTTAATAATACGGATTAAACTCAAAAGTGTGTCCTATGGACGGACATTTCCCCTACTCTAGCCATTTGTTAAACATTTATCAGCACACTCCCATACTACTCCCACTTTTTTCTCCTTTCAAATACATGATGACTGCCAGTGACTTTTGCTTTCACACCTACCCCAAGGACCTGGCCTTCATCATCTCCTAGGGTCTCTCTGCCCCAACTCAGGAAGGTTCTATAAGGTTCTCGGATTGCTGGAACATTAGCTCCTAGGGGCATGGGATGTACCATTAGGCTTTCTGACTCTGCTAAGGGCTCAGGGTATATTCCAAGGCAAAGCTGGTCCTATCTATAATTGTGAAGAACATTTAATAGAAACATGGGAATTTTTTTTAAGAGCTGAAATGTATCTTAGAGATCACCTAGTCCAACCCTCTCATTTTACTGGTCAAGCAGAAGTTTAGTGATTTACCTAAAGTCAAACAGTCTGTCACTGATATAACCTGAACTAGAATTTTGCCTCCCCCAATTCATTTCCTAGACAGACCTTTTCCTACCACTTCATAATCTCATCTTTCACTTCTCAAATGGGACTCTATTCTTTTCCCAGGTGCCTGTCTTTGCTAGCCAGCAATTAATCCCAGGATTAACTAATAAAGCCTTCAGGGGTATGCTGGAGTCGACTGGAACCTCCTCTGGAGAGCAAATTGTTAAATTTTCAGCTTGAGAATTTACATCTCAAAAATCAGCGAATGCTACAAATTGGGGCTTGATTTACTGTTTTGTTGATAATCTTGATTTAAGAAGGTGATGGAGACAATGTTAAGAATGCAGATTAAACTTTAAAATGTGTCAAGTGTTTGCTGGCAGAAGGGGAGAGAAAGCTGGCTGCTAAACATTTCCCAGTACTCCTCTGGGCTTAAGGTATTACCTCTTCTCTAGGAAAGGCATCTCAAGGACAGAAAGCCTTCAAGAGGCAAGTGTGGACCTTGAATGGTAACATTTCAGGCATCATCACAGGCAGTGGAGGAGGTATTGGGTCAAGGGGTCTTGTAATGAGGGCAGCTCCCTCATTGACTAGCCCAGTTTTAACAGATCAAGTATTTCCCATCCTTGCTACATAGCTCCAGCCCTACAGGAGAAGCCTGTTGTTTCAAGTCCAGGCCATTATAGAACCTGAATTTAACCAGGGGTACATGGACATTACACCATTGCTGGTAGCTCTAAACTTCTACCCAACCTCTGACCAGTTATGGCACCAAGGAGTCTTTGGAGTAACTCATCTGCACATCTCCTTACTCTGATGCCTACCTATTTCAGCAGGAGCTGACCCAAGATTTCCCAGGATAAGAGACTTAATAGATGTGCAGCTGGAAAGGATATTAGAGCTCATCCAGGTTCACCCTCTTTATTTTACATGTGGGGAAATGGAGGCCCAGGGATGGTAAGTGATTTGCCCCAGCGACATAGGGAGGAGGTGGCAGAGCTGAGATCTGAACTCCGTTCCCACAACTCAAGGTTCAACGCTGCAAGTTCTGTGCCCTCTCTGCTTCACCAAGGTACCTCTGCTGAGCATGAATAAGTTTGGGGAGTTGAAGAACATAATGGACTGTTCAACCATTTTGATAATCAGGCTAGAGGACCAGGAGCCAAACCAATCGGATCACAGTCTGAGCTAGCGGGTGCTGCAGCTTTCCATTCAGATAAGCTTCATCCCTTACAGTGGCTCCTTGGGTTTGTTTATATCAATCCTTAATACACACAGCATGGGTTCTCTTCCCTCTCACAACACAGGATGAAGGTCCCAAAATCTATAATTCTTTTCCTGCCCCATTTCCAGGTACTCGCTGGCCATGGCACAGGATCCTAAATTTAGAGCTGGAAGGGAAATCAGAGGCCATTTACTTCAACCCACTCATTTTACAGATGAGAAAACTGAGGCCCAGAGAGGTTATATGACTTGCTCAAGATCATGAAGGTATTTTAAGTGGAAGAGATGGGATTTGAATCCAGATCCTGATTATAAAATTCATTGCTTATTTTACTGACCTATGCAGTAGGATATTCTCGGCAGGAAGGCAACCACAGATCTCCTCATGTGGTAGGCAAGTGAAATGGATGGTTTTTCCACATCAGAAAATAAGGGGCTCAAAAGAAGAAGAGTGAAATCTCTTCTAAGGTGAGTGGTCTGAGTCTCTGCAATAGGCATATGGTCCACCTCAGGACACCTAGCAGTTGCTCTGAAAATGCAGTCCAAGGCTAACATCAACACGAAGCTGAGAAGCCCACCAACTTCTTTAGACAGATTAACTTTATGCAGCAGCACCTGGGGATCCTTTAGTTCTGTCCCAAAGTCATCTTTCTGAAGGCTGATGAGAGGCCACAGGCGAGCTGGCAACCACAGAAGCACTGTGAGGCCCATAAATTAGGATGATATAAAGCAGCTGGATGGCAGGCTTAGCTGAGCCATATTTTATTGAGATGTTAGGTGTGCATGAAGGAGGGAGAGGAAACAGGGACTTAGGAAACTCACTGCTGAGAGGAGCCTCCAGGCATCCTCCTGGAGGATCCCTGGCCCTACCCAAGCTGCGAAAAAAGGCTCATGGGAGACAGAATCATAGGATCATGGTATCACAGAATCTCAGAGCTACATGGGAGCTTACATCTCCTTTCCTTTTCACAAAAACTTCCAGGCAAGACCTGGAAAGGAGAAACAGACGATCTTATCAGGCACTTGTCTAATCCTCTGGCAAGATACTCTGTGTGGCATCACAGAGTAAGGCATGACGTTGGTCATCCAGCTGAGGGATGGATCCAAAGGACTCAGGGAGTGTAAAAAATTGGCCCTGTAACCACCAACCTAGATTTGTCTGATACATTTCCAATGATCTATCAAGTCAGATAATATTTGAAAAGCACTTAATGCCTGACACACAGTAGATGCTTAAATGCTTATTCTTTTCCCCTCTGTAAGCTCCATGGAAATAGGGATCATGCATTAACTGAACTTTGCGCCCCTAACCCCAGCTTCTAGAGCAGTGTTCTGCATATAGTATAATAATGGGATCATAGATTTAAAGCTGAAAGGGGACTTAGGGGTCATCTAATCTAGCCACCTAGCCACAAATTTTACATATGAGGGAACTAAGGCCCAGAGGTGATATAACTTGCCCAAAGGCACCCACATGGTTCTAAGTAGTAGAGTCAGAATTTGAACTCAGATGCTATAACTCCTTTTCTTCCATTTCATGACATCACCGAGTCAACCTTGCCATTTTATAAATGAGGAAACAGAGGCCTGGAAAGATCAAGTAACTTAACCAAGGACACAGAGGTATCAAATAGTAGGACAAGATTTGAAACCAAGACCTCAGGCTCCAAATCTAGTTTACTGAACTTAATGATCTGAATGAGAATTGGAAAGCCTTCAGGATTAATACCTTAGAAAACTACTATTTTTCTTTTTGGATACAGATAATCTTATAAAAATCAGTGTGTCTGGGGGGGGGGAGAGGGGTGTGAATTAGTAGAATACTTTGGGGCACAACTGGCCTATCTTACTCAGAGAAGAAATTTGAGAAGGAGCCTTACAAAACAGTTAAAATCAGTCTGCCCCATCTATTCAATGGGCCAGATGAGAGAGAGAAGCCAAAATCACAGCACAAGGTCTCAGGTTAGAGATGAAGAAAAATGTCTATTGGTGGGGTGCTTGGGTGCCTGTGCTTGGACCCCAGTTCTAAAATCACATCCAGGTCCAAAATCACATCTCTCCCTAGCCACAAAACACTGTCCCTAGCAGTTTCTCTCTAGCAAAACAGGACAGCATACCCTAGCAAAACACTTATCTCTCTTCCTGATACAGTGGCCAGCTGTACCTATAGAATTTATTAGTTTGAGCCAGCTGTGTACTGGCTGAACTGGCTGTGTACTGGGTCACAGAGGTATTTATTACTCACTGACCACATCATATGCTAGACCTAGACATATGTATACTCCCTTATATTTATCTTGTCTAACAAGACATTGATAAGGAGCAGCCTGGGTATTGCCCAGTCAGCCCTGATCTTAATTGACTTAGTGACATTTCAAGCCTAAAACCACACCTCTATGTAGCACCCCCTTGAGCTATTTCCTGGTGAACTCTGGGTAAGATCCCTGTGTAGTAGATACAAAAAGCGCATGTTTCTTTAAGAATTGACCACTCCTTAACCACTCCCTAATCCCACCCTGAATTACCTAATTAGCATATTTGGCATATGTCTTACCAAATTTTAACCTATATAAACCTGTGCACCCCTGTAAAGTTGCAGGTTTCCTAAGAACTCTTGCCCACTGAAAAGCATAATAAATCTTTGCCACCTTGACTTAAAGAATGCTTGAGTCTGTGACTTCATTCCAGATGGCCTCGACCCTCTCCAGGACTCTGGTCCTTGAGGGGTACCCCCCTGCCTCCAAGATCCTGTCTGGGAATTCCAGTCTTGGAATTCCTGGATGTCATCTCAACCTCAACACTACAGCTCAACAGACCCCGTAAGGGAATTACCAAGGGAGGGTTTGGAGACTTGTTTGGATAAGATCATCAAGGCCAGGGTGAACAACCAACTCTATAAAATGGGTTAAGTCTTTAAAGGCATGAAGGCAGAAGAAAGTACTAGATGATCTTGCAATCCCCTGAAGCCTATGATTCTATTCACTAGAAAGGACTGAAATTTAGACTATGAGGAGAAAGAGATAGACACAGAGAGAAAGAATGAGACAGGGAAAGACAGAAACAGAGACAGAGAAAGACAAAGAGACACAGAGAAAGAGTTCCTCTAAGCATTATGGTTAATGGAAAAAGCACTGATTCTGGAGCTAAGGACCTAAATTCAAACCCCACCTCTGACATGACCCTAATGACCTTAGCCCAGACTGGGCCTCTCTTCATCTCTCTGGGCTTTCATTTCCAGATCTATTAAAAAATGAGGGGGCTTGGAGTGATATGGACTCTAAGGAGGCTCCATTAAATTACACCCTTTTGAAAAAAGGAAGTAGATGAGATAATCATTTGAGGAGAATGAAGTGGGGCATTAATGTAAAGAAGAAAAACCATGACTAGTACTTTATACTATGGAGGCATAGACTATCAGTCCTGACAGGGCCACTGAACCATAGAATCTAGAATGTCAGTGTTTTGAGGGCCCTTAGACTGTAAAGTATAGAAATTCAGAGAAGGAAGGGACTTTTGAAATGAGTCCATTCATGTTAAAGAAAAGAGAACTGAGTCTGAGAGGGGTCAAGTAACTTGTCCTAAGATATAGTTAGTAAATGGCAGAGTTAAGCCTCAAATCCAGGTTGTATGACTCCCAAGGCTAATGTGCTCTGCACCCTATTGTGATTCCTTAAATATCAGCTCGAGGGCAGTTAGGTGGTCTTGGAGAAGGAAACAGCAAACCACTCCAGTATTTCTGCCAAGAAAATATCAAATGGAGTCATGAAACATTGGACACGACTAAAACAATTGAAACAACAGTAGCAACAACAAACATGAGCTTGATTGGCCATTTATGTAGCAAATATTCATTATATACCTACTCAGCATAAAGCATGGTGTTGGCCTGACAGAGATATACAGATATGATGAAACATCATCCTTGCCCTCATGGAAATTATTCTTATTTGTGTGTATTATCTTTTTCACCTACTAGATGGAAACGTAGGATGTGTCAGAAATGCCCTGGAAAGTTGTGGAAGCACAGTGTTAAATGAGGCTGGGGGCAAGTTGTTATCAAGTGAGGAAATCAAAGAAGGCTTTGTGGGAGAAGTGGAATTTTATTTCTACTGTAAAGCAGGTGTCAAACTTATAGCTCTGATAGCAAATCACCAGACTAAAAGGTAAATGGGAGGTGTTTAAAAATAAATTAAAATACAAAATAAAATAGGTAATGCTGATTTATGGTTTTCTAAATTGATATGCAGCTTGCAGGAATCTGTTTCTATTTGCATATGACACCATTGCTTTAAAGGATGGGTAGAGAGGGAGAGCAAATGTAAAAGCAAAAGCATGGAGGTGGGAACTTTTAGGAAAAAGTAGTCCATGTAGTAACAGGAACATGGAATATATAGACCAGGGATAAAACTAGGCAAAGTTGGAAAGGTAAGATGATACCAGACCATGGAGGGTTTTGAATGACTCAGCCCTGTGATATATTAGGAATTTATACTCTGGTTAAATGAGTAAAGACCTTAGGGCCCAGAGAAGTTAAGTAAGCAACTAGGCAAAATCAGCCAAAAAGCAAGATGAAAGCAGATCTGGGAGTCACACTCCTGATTCTAAGATCATTAGCTTGCTGCTGAGGCCCACACAAAATCACACAGAATCATAGAGTATCAAAGTAGAAGAGGATCTCAAAGGTCATCTAGGGCAGTCACTGCCTGAAAGGTAATTAGTTCAACAACATCCCCAACAAATAGCCATCTAGCCATCACAGCTAATTCCCCTTCCACACGACATCCCTTCCAATATCCGATGACAGTTATTGTGCCTTTTCTTCCAAGTCTTCTCCTTTTCAGCCTAAATACCCCCAGTTCCTTCAAATGATCTTGTTATTATATAGTATACAGTTTGTTCATCACACCAATCACCTTCTTCTAGGTATGTTCCATCTTACCAATGTCCTTGCTAAAAATGTGGTGCTCATAACTGCTTGCATGTCCCAGATAGTCTCACTGTCTTAGCCAAAACACCCATCACCCCCCCCACTCACTCCCCACCCTCTCTCTGGACAATATGTTTTTGTCACTCTCTCTCTCTCTGGACAATGTTTTTGTCAATACAACCTAATATTGAACTAGGGTTTTAGGGTTTTGTTTTTGTATTTTGGTAGGGGAAAGGGAGGAAGGGGAGAAAGGAGAACTTTCAGATTACACAGTTGGCTCATAGGGACCTTGCAGGCCACATAGACCTCATATATAATGGCACCCCTGTGTTTTCTAAAGGTCTTATACTGCGCGAGGAGGCAGACAAGGAAAACCACAGAGATGAGAATGAGCATGAGCCAGTGTTCATTCCCTTCATTTCATCTATTTTATTTCCGCAGTGATTACAGAAGTGGGCAAGGAAATGACTCTTCCTCTATGAACCCATGTAACAATTTCCTTGACATTTGTACTCTCATCCCCATAGACATTTATTAAACTTGTAAAAGCAGAAATACTCAATGCTCTCTTGCTTGCTTACCTAACTCACTCAACTCCATTTGAATTATTGTCCATAAGAGCCCCCTTCTTCTGGCTGCCGAGTTAGCAAACTCCATTTTTTTTCTAGGTCACTGCCCTTACTGAGTCTTATCATAATCAATCAGTTGGCTGCAGATGCCCTAGGTCAGCCCCCAATTTCTCAGGCTTAGTTGGAGGACTATAAGCTACATGGAAGGCATGTCTATTGGGAATGGGAGGGGAGGTTTTTCTTAGGAGGGTATGGGAGGGGGGTACAGAGACTTCTCTCCATATCAGTGCCCTAATACTAACATCCTGACTTTTGCCCCACAGGCAGACAATGAGCTAGGAAAAAGGCTCTGATCTTAAAAATGCAAAGAGACCTCAGCACGTGAAATGCCTGGAATAACTTTTTAAATGGAATCAGTTTCTCCAGCATTCCCTCCAAATGGCATTATGGTAATGAACCATGAAAGGAATGGTTTTGCCACCAAAAGAGCAACCCACTCTGAAGCCCATATGCAAATAAGGGCTCACTTGCAGTAGAAGGTGAGAACTTTATTTGGTGAGAATTCACATCAGACACACTCACCAGCATTTTTTCTCCATTACTACCAACCCAGTGACAGGTTTAAAGGAAACTGGCAGCTTCAGAAATACAAACCACATAAACTTGATTTAGATGATGAGGATGAGAAATGGGTGTGTGTGTGTGTGTGTGTGTGTTGGACTGGGTATAAAAAAGAACTCTCTCTAGGCTCCTTGGAGTTTCCAGAACCTCTGAGGTACAACACAATCTCATTTACATCAGAATCTCTAGGATTGAATAGCTGGTTTGGTCACCTACTATGTGTAGGCACTGTCCTAGGTACAACTAGATCACTGATTGCTGAACTCCTACTATATGCAGGTGCAGATGGCAGTCCCATCTCTCACCTTTAATCATAAAATCTAAGATTAGGAAAGGTCCTCAAAAATCTAGTCCTTCTCCTGAAGAGGTAACCCCTCTACATATCCTTAATAAGTAGGAAGGAAGGAAACCAGCATTTGTTAAGCAACTACTATGTGCTACGTAAAGACCTAAGCACTTTACAAATATGATGTCATTTGATCCATACAACAACCCTGAGAGGGAGGTGGTATTATTATCCCCATTTTACAGTCAAGGAAACTGAGGCAGACAGAGGTTAAGTGGCTTTTTCAGGGTCACATGCCAAATAAGTGTCTGAGGCCAAATTTGTATTTAGGTCTTCCTGATTCCAGGCCCAGGGCTCTATCCACTGTGCCACTTGGCTGCCTCAAGTAATAATGCAGGAAGACATAAAATGAGGTAACCTACTAACTCTGGAGCAATACAACCCTCTTTTGAACAACCATAATTGCTGGAACGTTTTCCCTATTATCAAGGTGAAATCTGACTGGAACTAACACCCACTGCTTCTAACTCTGCCTTCTGGTGCCCAAAGCAATCTTTGAATCCCAGAATTTCTAAAGTTGGAATGGATCATTCGGAAGCCATCAAGTCTGACTCATACCTGAAAAAACATCCCCCCACAGCATACTTGATGAGTGAACATCCAGCCTTTGCTTGAAGACCTCCGGAGAGGGAAAAACCCTGCTAACTCCTAAAGCAGCCAATAGCTCTAATGCCAAAGCTTTTCATCCTATTAAGCTCAAATTTGCTTTTTCATCACTTCCACCCATAGCACCTAGTTCTTCTCTCTTGGACCAATCAGAAAAAGTCTAATCTTTCTTGCCACATGATTGTTTTTCAGATCCTTGAAGACAGTCAACATATGCTCCATAAGTCTCTTCTCTGGGCTAAACATCTCTAATTCCTCCACTCAATCCTCATGTTCTCTAATTTTTGCTCCTGTCACAGTCATGGTTGCCCTATTCTGTCATGGGCTGACTTGCAAACGTCCTTCCTAAAATGGAGCATGCAGAACTAAACACTATTAATATATGGTATGACCAAGGCAGCATACAGGAACATTGTGCCCTCGCTCATTCTAGATACTCATTCTCCATCAATACAGCTTAAGATTGTTCTGGAGCCAGTTACACATTGCTCACATTGAATTTGCAGCCCTCTAAAACCCATCATTCTTTTCCAGATGCCTTACTGTCTCTTGCTCCACCTTGGCCTTGCGCAGCTGACCTTTTTAAATGCCAATATAGGACTTACATTCTCCAATTTTTGGCCTTGACCTTCTCAAAGTCACCTGTCTTTCCCTTCTGCAATGCTACCACAGAATATGAAACTCAAAATTGTTCCCTGGAAGGATCATGCTTTATCCATCACCTTTTTCCCCTCCCTTCTTATTACCCAAGGGCAGCTAGATAGTCTGGGATACAGTGCTGGGCTTGAAGTTAGGAAGATTTGACTTCGCTGATCATTGTAATGACCAACCATGATTCCAGGGGAAGGATGATGAAGCTTGCTAACCACTTCTTGACAGAGAAGTGATGGAATCAAGATGAAGAACAAAACATATATTTCCAGACACAGCCAATGTGGGAATTAATTTTGCTTGATTATGTACATTTGTTACAAGGGCTTCATTTTTCTTTTTCTTTTTTTCCAATGGGAAGGAGTTGAAGGATGAGGTAGAATAGGGTAGTAAAATTTTTAAAAAGAAAGTCATTCTTACATGAACTGCTGCAAAGTGAACAGAACCAGGAGAACATTGTACACAATGACAGCAATACTGTTCGATGAAGAACTGTGAATGCCTTAGCCATCCTCAGCAATACAACGATCCAAGACAATCCCAAAGGACCAATGATGAAGCATACTGTCTGCCTCCAGTGAAAGAACTGATATTGTCTGAATACAGACTGAAGCATGTTATTTTTCACTTTCTTTCATTCGTTTTCTTTTATTAAAGTCTTCTTGTAGAAAATGACTAATATGGAAATGTTTCACATGATTGCACATGTATAACCTATATCTGATTGCTTATAGTCTTGGGGAGGGGGGAGGAAAGAGAAGGAGGAGCAGCATTTGGAACTAAAAACTTGAAAAAAATGTTAAAAAATTGTCTTAACATGTAATGGGGGAATAAAATATATATATTTTTAAAGATTTTAAAAAAGAAAGTCATTGAGGCATTTTTTTTAAATGGAGAGAAAAAATGAAAGGCCAGAAAGAAAGCCAGACAAACAGGACAGCTTTGAAAGTTGTATGTGGAGCTTACTATAGGGATAAAAAGAAAAGTAAACTGTATATCATAAAGACCTGCTGTTTCATGACATGCTATTTTTCCTGTTCTATGAGGCATATACAAATACCCATTCTCTTTGTCATTTGTTAATTTCCGAATAAAAGTTAATTCATAAAAAGGAAGACCTGAGTTTGAATCCTACCTCAGGCACTTACTAGCTGTGTAACCATGGTTAAGTCAACCTCGCTCAGTTTTGGTTTACTCTGTAAAAGGGGGGATGGTGATAATAACACCCACCTCTCAGGATTGTTGTGAGGACTAAATGAGATGATATATGTAAAGCACTTTGCAAACATTTAAGCACTCTATAAATGTTAGGTATTACTATCATTACCAATGCCATCTCTCACCTGCCCCTTGTTGGGTGAATGCTGCCCTTTCTTTGCTTTATTCTCGGCATATCTCTACTGCACAACAACCACCAGTGTGATTTCTCCTGGAGAAGGAGGTATTCACAGTGTAGTGAAAAGTGTGCTAGCCTGTGAATCTAGAAGACCTGATTCAAGTCCTGATCACAGCTAAGTGAGTATAAGGAAGTCACTTAAACTCTCTGTACCTCAGTTTCCTCATTTATAAAATGGGGATACTAATGCTTGTACTACCCACCTCATAAGAGTCTCCTGTAAACTGCAAAATATAATCTAAGTGTGATCCATTAGCACCAAGTTTCAGTGTAACTTAGGCATCAGAATGGGGTAAAAAAATACCTTTGTTAGAAAGCAGCAAACACTCTCACCTCTTACTATTTTTTTAAAGGTGCAAGGCAAATTCAAAATATTATCATCAACAACCATTATGAGAGCATGATCACATTAGCATTCAATATTTCTATGCCTGAATGGGGTAGGTTAAAATAACTGAAGAATCTAGAGCAGGGAGAGAATATTGCATTTAGGCAGCTAAAGCCAGTAAGGACAAACAGACTATATATCACACTCTGAATTCATTCACTCCTTATGCCACCCCCAACTTCCCACCATGATAGCCTTCTACAGATGGGAGAATGGTCCAAAACTGCACAATCAGACCAGCGGCTATTTGTTGATTCTGAGACACAGATGATCATAGACCACTCCCCAGGTGTAATGTTCCTGGCTTTGGGCTGGCAAAATTGTGAGGGGGTGGGAGGGAACAGATTGACAAAACATCTGGGGAAAACAGATACCACCTGTCCTGACCTCTATTTCCAGGTGAGGATGGTGATACTTATCAGCAGAGCACACAGGTGATAAAACTTTACCACAAAATTTGACTAGCATAAACAACCCCTCTGCTGTGCCAGGCTTTCTAGACACTCCTCCCTGGCTTGTCTCCTTTACTTTTTACACACAATATTCCTGTAATCATATAATTGTGCCAGCCAGTCTTATAATATTCACTGGCAATGTTTGCACTGCTTCCTTTTCTTAAAAAGCCTGGATACTGCAGGCCAGTGTATAATCACTGATGCAATCACGTGGTGCTCCTCCTAGATGTGATCATCCTGTCTGTTCTGCTCTGCTGCTTTGCTTCTCCCCCTGTGCTAACATCATGTGGGGGCCAGAGGGCCCCAGCTCTTGCTCTCTTTACCAAGGATCCAGGGGAGGATATGGACACGTTGGCATTCTCTCCAACCAATTTGGCTGACATGTAGGTATCCTTCATGGGGAGAACAGGCAAGAGGAGTTTTGCAAAACTGAAAGACCCATTAACCTTTCGCTAAACTTGTAAAATATCTGTCTGTAAAGACTTTTCTAATGGAGATTAGAAGGAAGACAAAGGACAGGCACATTCCCTAGTCTAATGTCGTCACTGCTGCCACCCATGAGATTCTGCTATAGCAAAACTGACAAAAAAAAGTCCCATGGGGGTTAGCCTGGTGTAGTGGTTCATGAATTTGTAAGCTATCACAGAAGAAACGACTCCAGCCAAAACCACTATCTTTGACAAAGAATTAAGTGAAACCAACAAATAAGGTGTCTGTGCTCTTTGATTATAAAGGCACTGGAACTATGGCAGGAATTGCAGGACAAGAGAAGCTCCTTCTAAGCAGTTAAATCCAGATAACTCAAGAAAGCTTCAGGTCTGGTACATCAAACATCCTATCAGAGAGCTCAGCGTCTGGCACTGCATAGTTAATGAAACATCAAAAATGGAGCGTGACTTCCTTTCACCCTCCCTGTAAAAAAACACACTTTCTTTCATCTACTGTATCCTGCCTGTCATGCTCAGTGAATGCTTGATGAATGCTGACCTCATAGATACGAACAGCAACAACAATGAGCTAACAGACAAATGTGGGCCAGGGGTTAGAGTTTTAAAGTTTAATTGGTTACCACCAGGACTGGAATTTGTGAGGGGCATTGACTAAGGGAACGCCCTGAGGGAACTCAGTAATCCCTCAGAAAGGGCAATTAGTTATGGATTTAAGAAATCTTATTTCCCCTACCTGGAAAAGGCTCCTCCAAAGCCAGATTCCTGATCAAGACAACATCTGCAACTTGACATTTGACCCAAGCCTTCTGGCCCCCTGAAAAATATCCAGAACTGAACCCAGACCAGTTGGTCTCTCTGACTCCCTCTCTCTGAGCTATGTACTCTCCTTGGTTGGCAACTTACAGCCAGTTTAAGATTGGCAACTTTGATGCCCATTGGTTCTGAGCACAATCCACGTGTCCACATAGAGGTGAGTCACCCAGCTTGTACTACACCCATTGAAAAGACCAAAGGGCCTAGCTGCTGAGTATGAAGAAAAAACAAAAGCAAGGATCACCCCCCTCCCCATCACCACCCCTCAGCACAATGGCAACATAAAAAAGGGCCATAATAAGGGGATAATGAAATGCAATTAACATATTGCAGGCCGCTAATCAGAGCTTTCAGCTGGAGCTGCTTGGTCTCATGAAGCATTTACTATAATGTGTGTGTGTGTGTGTGTGTGTGTGTGTGTGTGTGTGTGTGTGTGTGTATGTGTATGGGGGGAGGTCACCAAGTCTTTATTAAATTCCTCCGTTTCCCCAAGCCCTTTTGCTTCCAGCACTCCTTTGTCCTGCTTTGAATTATGAGTTTAAAATTTAACCACAACAGTTGCTGCCCAGAATCTGAGAAATTCACTTTGACTTTCTGAACATTTCTAATTGCTTTGAATCAAGGAATTAAGGGGCACACAATGAATGCATCAAGATGAGTGAATTAGCTTCCCTTCTTTCCTCTCTGCTCTTAAATTTAATGAGGGCCACATGAGCCTGGGTGTCTCTCCTTTTCTTCCACAGCCAGCTGGTTTCCTTGTATTTCAAAATAGCACCCTATCCTTGACTCACCTTTGAAAGTCCTCCCACCTCCAAGTAAAAACAGATAATGAAGATGTTCCAAGTGACCCAGATGGCTGTCCATACTGCATACTAGGAGAAAGGAAAACAGGAGAGAAATCAGAAATGAAAAGCATAAATTGGAAAGTGACTACTGTTTGATTTTGTATAACTAACTTGGAGAAGCCTAAAAGCTGCCCCGCATAGAAGTCATTACACTTTTTAACAGTATTGTGGCCAGCCCTGAATGCTTTCAAAGGATCCTTCATTCTCTTATCTTTGTGGCATGAAGGTGTCTGTGCAACTTTGGAGATAAGGTTTCTGCCATTGGAGATCTGTTTTCTGCCTAAGTTAGCCACTGGTAAGATTTGTATGTGGCAGCATAGTTATTTTAAAGCTCTTTACAACTGCCCAACACTATCTTTCCAGCCAAACTGGGCTTTTCTCTGGGCCCCACACGTGACACTCCATCTTTTATATTTATGCCTTTGCCTTAACCATCTTTCATACCTAGATCACACTCCCTCCACTCCCTCCTTAGTTCTCGCACAGAATTCCTTTCTTCCTTCAAGATTCTGCAGTTCAAGCACAACCTTCTAGATGAAGCCTCTCCTGACTTCCCCCACCTCCAACTGCTACTGCCCTCTCTTCCAAACTACCCTGTGCTGAACTACTTTGTATTTATTTGTATTTCATCTCTTTATATTTGTTCTGATATATATGTGTATATCCTTGTTGTGCCTCCCATTAGAACATGAGCTCATTGCAAAACAAGAGTATTTCATTCATTGTATTTGTGTACCAGCACCTAGCCTACTGACTAGTACATAGTAGGTGTTATCTATTTCTACCAATTCTTATTGATTAATTGATTTTGTGTCATTAATTCTTAGCTTATCCCATGGCATAATGCCCCCTCCTCAACCCCCTGGCACTGATGTTGATCTAACCCTGAAAAGGAAGACTATAAATGTGGTTTCCTTGGTTGGCATGTGGGAGCGAGGATTGATGAACCTCATAATGCTACTCACAGTGAGAGATTCTGGAGACTGAGTCAAACATTGGATATCAGATCATATAATCATTTGGAGAAGGAGGATGAAAACATAAGGTCTGCAAGACATTAGCTAGAACACATACCATGAGTCTGAATTTAACTGGGGCTAGCTTATGGGACACTGAGCTGACGGGTCATGAGGATTTTCAGCTGCAACTATACTTCAATTAATAAATGGGAGAAAAAGACATTTGGAGGTCAGGATCAATCTCCCTAAGCACTCTTTAAAAGTCATTCTGGTCTGACTGCAGATTTCTGCATATAAGCAATCCCCTTCATTCCTCATTAAATCAGTCTGCAAGAAGTTAGAATACGGGACTAAGTTTCTGCAAGATCCATCAAGACCAAGGACAATTTGGAAATTTGTGGGGCATCAGTATTAAAGAGAAGGACATATCGAATGATTAGGCTTCTCTGGGACTATTGAAATGCTGACCTTCAGTCTATTCAGTGGCTGACTAGACTACAATGGCTAAAACTACCTGGACTACAGCTTCCTAGTGAGTAAAAGATCTCTCTCATTCCAATGCAGACTTGAGTGAATAAAGGAATATAACAACCATTGCACTGAATATGTTTGGTTTAATTTATTTTAAATCTTTAAGGAGGACTGCAGATATCAACAAATTCCATTGGCCTTGACCTTGTGGTCAGGAGATCTGAGTTCTAATCCTTGTTCTAGCACCTCACTTCAGAGTGATGGCCAAATCATTTCCCTTCTCTGGACCTCTATTTCCCCAACTGTCAAATGAGGGGGTTGAATTAGATCATCTTTCAAATCCCCTCCAGCTCTAAAATTCCAGGATTCTATGAAAATAAAATAGTAAAGTCTTCCTCAGCTGTTAGGTGATCAAGACTGCTAGTAACTCCACAAGTGAATGCAGGCTTATTACTCTCATGGTTCTCCCACTGGTTCTCTCCCTTCACCATTCTTTGAAATCAGCAGGGAATTTAAATTGACAATTTTCCTTCTCTGCTGAAGTAAGAACAGGAGACTTGTCAGTTTCGATTGTGGGCTGGCTTAAAGAATAGAGCAGGGCAGCCCGAGTAGAAAGCCTTGGCGATGGCTTTTACAGTCTACAACAATGATACATTAATTCCTTCCTCTCCTTCCACCCTCAAGTTCCAGAAGAAAGAGTTTTGCTTATTTTTTTTAAATTAGTATCCTCTGTTCATCATTGGCCTTAGTAACTTATGAAAAGGTCCATTTTTATAAATAAAATAAGGATGAACTGGTCAGATTTGGAAGGGAAAGTCAGTTTTATCTTAACACAAAACAACGATCCAGAAGTGGGGAATTAAAATATGCTAGGCTGTTTTATGTCTCTGCAGAAAGCAAGTTCTGTTCTTTCTCAATGCATTGTTTTCTGGATACTACTCAGGCCCCCTGTAGTCCTCCTGGTCTAAGGGAAAAGACAAGAATAAGCAAACATCACTTACCACCACGATGTATCGAGGTCTATACTGAATGGTTCCAAAGAGGCCCAGGATGACAATTATGATGTGAAGGAAATTGGCCAGGATGGGAGCCCATTGATATCCCAGGAAATCGAATACTTGTCTCTCTAATGCAGCAAGCTGAGGGGGGAGGGAGGAGAAAAAGGAAGAGAAGAGGTGAGGAAAGATAAAGAAGCCAGAGGTTTGTTATGACACATATAATGTTAAAGCTCAGGGGTACTTTATCTTAACAGGATCCAGCATTTCTGGGTTACCTGTCCAGGTATATTATTGTCCCCAGGAGAGAATATACAGAAGCAAAGACAGCAAATTAGAGCCATGCCCAAGGGATGCAATGAGGGAGGGTAGAAGCAAGATCAGAGAAGTTCCAAAGAAGGATAATTCCAAGGATACTTTAGGAGTAGGAATCAAACCTGTGATTTCATTGGTATAAGGAACTCCAAGATGAGAAAACTCCCTGCACCAGGGCAGGTCTGTACCTCTTCTGCAACTTGCAGTCTTGAAGTCTTGCCTAAAGCTCTGAAAGGTTAACTGACTCGCTCAGGGTCACAGAGCCAGAATGTCAAAGACTGGATTTGAACCCAGGAGATCTTTGCTCCAAGGCTGACTCTCTATGCACTACATCCACCATGGCTGCTTCTCAATTTCAATCATACAAAAGATAACTCTACTTGATACTTCTACTTGAATCCTCCCAGTCACCTGGATGGGATCACACTTATATCTTCCTTACTAGCTCCATCTATCTACAAAGCCATAGGACTAAAAAGGAGATCAAAAGTTTATATACCCCTGCTCTC